>NW_020664582.1:3645350-3802323 GCF_002925995.2 Terrapene triunguis | reverse complement strand
TTGTGGCACCTTAGAGACTAACAAATTTATTTGGGCATAAGCTTTCGTGGGCTATAACCCACTTCATCAGATGCATGAATTGGAAAATACAGGAGCAGGTATAAATACATGAAAGGATGGGAGTTGCCTTACCAAGTGTGAAGTATTGTTATCAGTGATGGTAGCACTACTGTAGACAGGCTGTTATGATATTTTCCACTTTTTTAGACCTGTATTGAGCAAGGTTAGATGAATGATATTTAAATCACTTGCGACTGCTGGGTACTCTACCTACACTTGTACTTTTGCTGCTGCTATCTTTAGTGGAGAGGATTTGGGTGGTAGCAAAGATAGAAAATTATCGGAAGAATGCCTTGTGCTACTCCTGTGGGAATTCTGCACCATTGCACAACACACAGAATTCATGTCCCCTGAAGAATTTTTTTGTTTCCCTGCAGAATAATAGATTCTGATGGGGAAGCAAATGGAAGTGACGAGAGAGGTCATGCGCCCCTCCCGGGCAGCCATTCTGAGTTGGGGTGTTGGTTCGGGTATTGGGAGAGATGTAAATCACTGCCTGAGGGGGAGGCAGGGCTGGGCAGGCATGCGTGCGTGCAAGACTCTGTCCCCCTTGCTTGCTATCGTGGTGCACCTGACGTGGAGGGGCAGGTAGGTCAGGTGCAGCCTCACTGCGGAGTCCGTGTCCCAGGGGGTGGGCTGCAAGGTGATTCCCCCACATCTGTGCAGCCGGTTGCCTGCACTCCCCGCTGGGAGGCAGCTCTAGTGCACACCCTTTGCCTCCATTGCTATGCTCACCCTACAGAGGCGTGGGGCTCACACATAGAGCAGTGGGAAAGCTGTGGTGAGCCTTCACCAAGGTGATATTTAGGGAGGGCAGGGGGGCACCCACCCCCCTCCAGCTTTGTACCTGAGGTCTGCTTGTGGCGCATGCCCCAGGCAGAGTTCTTACTTGCAGTGCTGTGCAGGCAGGTTCCCCTTCTCCAGGAGCCGGATTTCTCCAACTGCGTCTCTTGTGGTCAGTTTCCTCTGCTCTGCTAGGGCCTCTGGGGGTGGGGCAGGCAAGGAAGGGATCAGTCAGGCTGGGAGGGGGAACATAGGGCACCCAGTAGTGGGTGGGGGAAGCATAGGGTAACCTGTGCTGGGGGTGGGTCACAAGGGAGCACAGGAGCCCCAATGTTTGGTGGGGGGAAGCAGAGGGTCCCCAGTGGTGGGATGTGTTGGAGCCTGGGCGTGGCCAGTGCGGTGGGAAAGGGGAGTCAGTTTCCAGGGGAAGGGAAAGGTGAGGGCATAGGGCTATGCCCTGAGGGAGGGGGCAGTGAGTGTGGGAGAAGCAGCTAAGAGGGAACAGTTCCTGGGGCAAGGATCCCAAGCGAGGGGGAGCTGAAGAAGGGTGGGAAGCTAGGAGCAACTAAGCGAGTCTTGGGGTCTGTTTGCCCTCAGAGAAGCAGGGAGCACCCTCACTTCTCCCTGAGAAGAGACATGGGACAGACCCCACTAAGCTAATGCATACTCTCAACTGACTAATCTGCTCTCTGCCTTCCTCCCCATCTCTCCTACCTCAGGGTACTTATACCTTGATCCTGCAATGAGGATCCATGTGGACGCAGGGGGTTGCTTTAACTCTACTTCTGTGGGAATCTTTTTTGTTGTCTGTATTGAAATAAATTACTGAAATAATTGAAACTGGCGTGATTATATTGGGTTATTTTGACAAATAAAATATGCAGAATTTTGCAGAATGTTTAATTTGCTGGTGCATAATTTTTATTTTTTTTGACGCAGAATTCCCCCAGGAGTACTATGCAGACATCTCATAAGAGCAGCAGGAGAATTAATTATACTAGACTTTGGTTAGTTTCATGGCTGCTCTTCAAACCCAGTTGTTAAACTGTCAAGAATCCTGTCAGTTTCACACCGCTGTTGCAGTTATAAGAAGCAATTATAGCAGGAGCTGGGACAACCCCAAAAACCTGAGGTTTGGAGAAAAGAAGATTAGTGGAATTCTGTCCCAGCAGTGAAGACATCCTGAGGTGAAGTTTAGGTTGAAGGGAGAGTGCTTTCTTTTTAGCTGTCAGAAAGGGTGTAGAGCACATCAAGCTTATGAAACATCTGCTAGCTATACGCTGTTGCAAAAGATGAATTTCCTGGACAAAGTCAAGGGGCAACACTCTGTTAAGGATTTCAGCATCCTCCTTCTCAGCTAGCAGAATGATTCTGAGCTTCTTACTAGGATGCTGTCCCTGACCCTTAGTAGTGGTCCTGCCTCCATCTTTTTTCATTGCCACTGGCTAATAGATTTAGTCTGGTACATTTTTAAAGTCCTGCATTGACCATATTTTCACATATGCACTCTTTAAAATAAATGCTGACAAAAGTAGCAAAAATACTGGGAATTAACAAGAAATAACTTTAATTTTTTTTTAAAAGAGGCTTATTTCAGTTGGCCCCTCTGGTGTATGTTCCTTTATTTCATTTGCTGAAGTCCAACCACTGACTCGCCTATTCTTTATCAGAACCAGCAAAGTAGGTTATTTCTCATTTGTCCTGGCAGTAATAAAGTGAAATACTACTTATGGGTTTTTATAATGATCCAAACTACTGAGCTCTGTGGATTGATATATTATCTCAGGCCCTGAGATACAACTATGTTGGAGAACAAGGTGCTAACACAGTTCTCCATTCAATAGGGTTAAAATATGCTTTGATTTCCCCAAGACCTTTCATCAAAGATCTTTCAGAGGATCTAGGATAATATGGGTACCTGGTTAGGTCTCCTCTGTGCTGCAGAAGTCAACTTTGTTTTAACCACATTGCCGTTGTATGAAGATGTAGTTATATCTGTATTGTAGACAGGCCCATATGATCCAAAAGTTTAGATTTCCAAGATAGATTACATTGTTCAGAAGTTAATTCATTGAGAGGATGTGAGCTGATTTCAATTTCTGTTCAACAGAATCCTGACCAATGTAGACTAAAGTTTGACCCATTACTATGCATTAAGCTGTTTTACCTTGGTGGGATAGATTATTTGTTTGATATACATGCAAACTAATGGGTTGTCTAGAAGTGCAAAAGTATACTAAATCTGGGAAGTAGAGAGCAGAGTTTATATTGTGCTTGAGCAGCTATTATGTTGTGTGTGTATATATATATTGCTTATTCTTGAAAACTGCACAATACTGAAAGCTTTGGAGGAATGAAGTTTAGGAAGATTTACATACTTTTATAAGAATGGAGTCTTAAATAAATTGACAATCCAGCCAAGTCCTATTCTTTCTGTGAGAGGAGGGGGCAACTCATTCACATGCTTTCTTTCCTGAGCAGAGATGTCAATTTAGTCCATCTGAAAAGAGCTTTCTAAAACAGTTTCCCACTGATTTTTAGTACTCAATATTAATCTTGGTAGCAAGTATTTAATCTTAATATTTCTATTAAGGAGATCAATACTTTAAAAAGGTCAGAAGGGAGATTGAGTCATGAGGGGGATCGTGGTCACATTTGCTCAAAATCCCAACCATGAATACCTTTAGTGGCCCAAAATATTAGTTACTGCTATGGTGCTACAGTGATGAGCATGGAATAAGAACCTATATAAAATTAATAGTAGGGCTGCTTCATTTACTGAAACGTTGTAGTTCTCTATGGACCAGAGAAACATTACTCAGATAAGCAGCCCTGTGCAAATTGTGCATTGTTCTGTATCACATGAATACAGGTTTAAAATTGTGGATTATTTTAGGCTTACTTTCATAGTAGGTGAAAATTAGTTTAGTATGTGCGTAGATCTGACTGCAGGATGTAAAAAAATCAGAGAGTCAAGAAATATATTTGAAAATCTCACCTATATATTGTTACCCTAAGCAATTAGGTTAGAATAGCTGTCAGGAGATCAAGCCTGTTCCTCTCAGGAGCTGTAAGTGTCTGCTTAAATGGTAGAGGGCTAAACATATTCTTATATGGGATTCTGGAAACTACAAATATAATTTCAGGCTTACTGCTGGGTGGAAGTGTCATTAAGTGCTTTCAGGGTGTGTGTTTGATTCTTCATATTCAGGGCGTGCCCTGTTAACATAAAAGCTGCTTGCTCCCAATATTAATAAGGATTTACTATCTTTTGACTTCAAAGGTCAGGAGAAAAAGTCTTATTAAGACAACAGTGGGTTGACTCTAAACTGTACTTTGAACTGTTTTGACAGCCTGAGTAATGTTTGACAAAGTTAATTCCCACTGTATTGTTCCACTCAGAAACAAACTCTAAGTTTCTTGCTTTGCTGTTACACTTAATGCCATAACCTCACTACCACTGAAACTGCTAGCAACAGTGTTTGAACATTGTTGCTAACAGTTTCTCAGCTCTAGGAAAAACTGAAATCTCTAACACTCTTCAACTGAAACTGGGTTATGTGCCATAGAGATGCTGTCAGGGCATTTAGGTTCCTGATTTTAGGCTTTATCTTCTGGAGTCTTTGCCCATTCAATTGGTTTAAGTGGGCAATAGCTATCTTGAGCTAACTAGTTATTTCAAATGACCTCTCTTTAATGCAGTGGTCTCCAACCTTTTTACGCACAAGATCGCTTTTTGGATTTAAGATCAACCCAGGATCTACCCTGCCCCTTCCCTGAGGCCCCGCCCTGCTCACTCCATTCCCTCCCTCCCTCTGTTACTCACTCTCCCCCACCCTCACTCACTTTCACCAGGCTGGGGCAGGGGATTAGGGTGCGGGAGGGGCTGCAGGCTCTGGGCTGGGGCCGAGGGGTTTGGAGTGTGGGAGGGGGCTCCGGGCTGAGCCAGGGGCAGGGGTTTGGGGTTTGGGAGGGGGTGCAGGTTCTGGGCTGGGGCCAAGGGGTTTGCAGTGTGAGAGGAGGCTCCAGGCTGAGCCAGGGGCAGAGGGTTGGGGTGCAGGAGTGAGGGGTGCAAGCTCTGGGAGGGAGTTTGGATGCAGGGGTTATATGGTCACACTGCATCTAATCTCATAGAATCCACTGGACATTTCATGAGTTTTACTTTTTATTAGTGTCATTTGTGGTTTATATATCCCAAATCCTTCAGGGATTGTGACAAATCAGTGTCACATTCTCAACTGTGGGATGTGCATTGGCTGGGGCAGGGGGTTGGGGTGCAGGAGTGAGGGGTGCAAGCTCAGGGAGGGAGTTTGGGTGCAGGAGGGGGCTCTGAGCTGGGGCAAAGTGTTGGGATGCAGGAGGAGGTGCAAGGTGAAGGCTCCAGCAAGGAGGCCATTACCACAGGCGGCTCCTGGTTGGCAGTGCGGCAGGGCTGAGGCAGGCTGCCTGCCTTCCCTGGCCCCATGCCGCTCCTGGAAGCGTCTGGCTGCTGGCATGTTTCTGCCGCCCCTAGCGGGGTGGGGGGCAGCGGGTCTCCGTGCGCTGCCTGCACCCGCGAATGCCACTCCCACAGTTCCCATTGGACGGTTCCCTCCCCCCGAGGGCCACAGAGATGTGCCAGCAGCCAGCTGCTTCCGGGAGCGGCATGGGGCCAGGGCAGGCAAGCAGCCTGCATCAGCCCTACTGTGCTGTTGGGCTTTTAGCAGCCCAGAGAGCACGATTAACTGGCAGAGGCTCCAGGATCGACCGGTCAATCGCGATCAATGGGTTGGTGACCACTGCTCTAATGTTATTTTTAAAGGCATATTAAGTTTGATATTCAAACAACAAAACAAGGGATTCATACACAAACATCCACTTCCCCAGTAAATTTGATTTCTTGTATTTACTACACTGTAACAATAAGACAAGTACCTGTAGACCTGTGTATCTCAGACTAGACTCCTTTGACTGGCTTTGAAATATGTAGGTCTCGCAGCTAAGTTCTTTATAGTTAAGGTTGGGGTAATCCCCTACATCTTTCAAGAGAAACACATCTTCCTGACGTTTTGCATGCTGCATTTCCTGTCATAGAAGTTGGGTTTTATTTTTGTTTTTTGTTTTGTTTTTTTCTGGGCAGTTAGATAAAAGTTAGAGTTCTAAAGCTCTAATTTTATGAAAATGCAGCTATAGTTTGGATTTTTGCAGAGGGAGAGAACTGCTTTTTTTTTGGTCATTTCTCTAAAATGGCTTAGTTTAGACATTATGCATTTGTTATTTTTATAGGCCGCCTTTTTGAACACAACTGCTTTTTGGTGTTTTGGGGAAGACTAAAAGCTGGAGATGAGGGTTTAACATGATATAAAGATTTGTTTTAAGTGTATAAAGAACAGTATTTGTTATAAACATTTATAATTTGCATACATGTACACTAAGGTCAGCATACTGGGAAACTGGAAATAGATCGCTTGAATAAGAAATGGAATCTTATAAACACCTATTCACTTCTTGTTTTGACTTTGTGGATATTTTTGCAAACTTTATTTGGATGTAATACTTAGTTTAGGAGCACAGTGTGTAGTGGGAATTGTTTAAAAAGTTTCTTCTGGTTCTAATAGTATTTCCCTTCTTAAATATAGGGAACATCTCTGAAACCTTTACTATCTCAAGAAGTTCCTTCTGGTTTGAAGGGAACCCACTGTAAATGGGGTGTGGTGATAGTGAGTGATGGATTTGTGTGGCAGTGGGGAACTGGCTTTATCTCCTAGTCATACCAGATTGACAGCGTTTTCCTGTGAACCCACCCTATTAGGAGGAGATGCTGATCCTGCTGGGAGATGTCAAATGGTCCTGCTGACT
This sequence comes from Terrapene triunguis, assembly GCF_002925995.2. Taxonomy (NCBI): domain Eukaryota; kingdom Metazoa; phylum Chordata; order Testudines; family Emydidae; genus Terrapene; species Terrapene triunguis. Next base: position 3,795,642 of record NW_020664582.1, on the reverse strand, counting down.
CTCTGTTGCAGATGGCTTGTTGTCCCCCTAAGATATAACTCATTAATTGATTTTTGTGGGAGAGCCACGCAATGCCATAGAATTAACTGACATCTGTAATCGGCTAAGTCACATTTCCTGTTGCCATGAATTTAGTTTTGCAGGAAATGCTGATTTTCTTTAATCCTTTTAGAATGTTCTTTTGTTCAGAATATCGCAGACAGCCATTCTTTTTCTGTTTGGAATAAATACCAACCTTGCTTCATCTTTCGTGCAGGCCTTTGCACAGTTTGATGCTGAGGGAGATGGCACTGTGGATGTGGAGAACATGCTGGAGGCCCTCAAGAATTCCAGTGGAGCCAATCTTCAAGGGGAACTTAGTCATGTAATCAGACAGCTGCAGGCTTGCTCTCTTGTTCCAGGTGAGAGAAGAGGATGAGGAAACCACTGTCCTCCCTATTCCCACCCCCTCAAGGGAGGCTATCGCCATAAACAATGTAATTTAGTGGTTTTAGTCCTAAATCCGTCTCCCCGAACTGTTAACATTTCCTCAAATGAGAAACGGAAGTGAAGTTTTTGAAGACTCATGATTTCCCAGAATTACCAGCAAGCTAGCTTGCATTATTACATTTTTTTCCTCATTGTGAATGGGAAATTTCTTAGATTTATATGGTTTAAATCACAGATAGAAAATAAGTTCCTCATTGAACTTGGCCGCCATCAGAGTGATTTTTCTGACTAAACTCATGTAGTTGGCAATGCCATCATCACACTTGGTAATTGAGATATCCTCATCTATCACTCCATCTGACTAGGTCTGCAGTCATGTCATCCATTCTTTCACCACCCAACCCTCTTTGTATAACAGGCAGTGAAAGGACCCATTAGCTACTATAATTGACTCTCTGATTTTTGTTTTCAGTCCTGATTGATGTGCATCATTTGCATACAGTAGAACCTCAGAGTTACGAATACTTCAGGAATGAAAGTTGTTCGTAATTCTGAAATGTTCGGAACTCCGAACAAAACGTTATGGTTGTTCTTTCAAAAGTTTACAGTTGAACATTGACTTAATACAGCTTTGAAACTTTACTATACAGAAGAAAAATGCTGCTTTCCCTTTTATTTTTTATTTTATTTTTTTAAGTATTTTACGTTAAACACAGTACTGTATTTGCTTTTTGTGTGTGTCATTGCTGCTGTGTGATTGTCGTACTTCCAGTTCCAAATGAGGTGTATGGTTGACTAATCAGTTCGGAACTCTGGGGTTCACAACTCTGAGGTTCTACTGTATGTTTTATTTTCCTGAGTTAATTCAAAGATAATCATGACTCATGAGTAATTTCAGCTTTCATACTGCTTATAGTAGCTCAGTTTGTACACATCTAAAGTAAATATAGTAAAGGTATTAGAGAGAACTCAAAAACTGCCATATCATGTTAAGTGCCTAAAAAATTGAACCATTCATTATAAACTTTAATATGTAAGAGTTCTGGTAGTTAATGTTCTAATGCGTAATCGATTGGAGGAAGTAAAAAGGATAATGTATATCACAGTTTCTTCTGCATATCTTCCAAATTTCAGATGTTTGAAACATCTGTCACTTTCCAGACTTCAGCATCCTAAGGCTTTAATGGAATATGTATCGGTCGCTTAACTTTCTTCACAATTGTAATTATCCTTCTCAAGAAGTGCTTGATGTAGATGTGATTAATAGGACTAGACAAGCAGCTTTTCATGCTGGCTAACAGAGAAGAGTGAGAGTGTCTGATTCTGTCCACCAATGTAGCACACTGTTCAAGTCAAATTAGTGTTATCAAGTTAGCATTAGAATCTAATAAATCAGTATTAAAATAAATGCACTGGATCCCTATTAAAGTCATCATGCTGTTCAATGAATAACTTTTTAACTGTTCTTTTTAATCTGAGACATCAAAATAGAGAATTTAGAATCATAACACTTGTCAACCCATCCAAATCGTTCCAATGACGGAAACATATTTGTGTTCTTATGCTTTTCCTAGTCAAGTTTTAAATGTCTTAAGCTTGCACCATTTCTTCTGGAAAACTCTTCCACAAGCTGATTCATTAGTTGATTTAAATGCAGCTGATCAGTGATAAGATATTGTGACGAGGGTAGAGGGTGATGTTTGGTTGCTGCAGGGTGAGATAAGTGGTACAGGAAACAGAAATAACTTTTATGTCTCTCTAGGTTTTATTGACATATTTTCTGAATCAAAAGAGCACCTTGGTCTTCATGCTTCAATGATACTGAGATTCTTGCATCGGAACCGCATTTCCAGTACTGTCATCCCATACCCAGTGTTGGAGTACTTCAATAATATTTGTACTATGCGGTCTTCAGTACTGAAGGATTCTTTAGATAGGCTTCTACTAAAAGAAAAGGGTATGTGAACTTACTAAAATTTCTCTAATGATGTGATTGGTGTAACTAGGGCTTGAAGTAGGAATTAAAAACAACAGGAACAACAAAACCCCCTAACCTCTTTCTAAACTTCTGCTGGAAGTGACTTCTGAAGCTGACACACATTTCCATGTGAACATTTTTCTAAAGCAAATTGTCAAGTAGAAAAGAAGTCTGTTAACTTATTGGCTATGTGTTTTCTGTGGTTACACAAGCGGCATATTGTATTAGAATTTGAGTAAGACTGGTGCTACGTTAATAGGTGTTTGACACTTTAAATAGCTTACTTCACTTTCTAAATTTTTATCTTGACTTTATAAATTTTCTAGTCTTCCATACTCGATTATTTTCTCCAAGTTGAAAGAATCAAGTAGAATTTGTGCATGGAAGCAATGAGCTCTGTTCCCTCTCTAGAATGACTGGCTAGGTTTCCCTCATTTTGTTAGTTTGCTTTTTTTCCCACCATTTGCTATCATGTGTAATAATAATACCCTCTGACCATATTTTTTTTCCCCCCGTGTAAAAGACTATGGTAAAAGGTAATGTCTGCAGAACTCCAGGCAAAATATAGAAATACTTCACAATGAGAGTAGTAGATTAAGATGAAGCCTTGGAGCACACTCCGTGTACTGCTTAAGTGTAATGATGCTTTGATATCTTCTGTTTAAATATGGAACACACTTGCAGAGAATGTTTTACAGGATCTGTGAATTATACCCTCAATGCTACCTATTTTGGGATACTTGATTTCTTTTTGTGCGTAGTATTTGTTTTTAAAAGTCCTTATCAGTGACTTACTTATTTTTTCTATGTCTTTACAGAATGCCCTAGTGATCTGAATGGTAACCAAGAAATGGACAAACTCAAAACTGTCACAAAGTGCTATACTCACATAGAAACCTCATCCAACTCTGCTGACATTGACAAGATGACTAATGGAGAAACCTCATCCTTCTGGCAGTCAGATGGGAGTGCTCGCTCACATTGGATACGGTGAGTAGCATAGTAAAAGGCATCTGGATTTTAGGGTTGTCAGTCCTTAGGATTTACAGTGGGAGATGATTATTTTAATATCACTGGACTGTACCTTTGAGTAGTCTGACGCAAACATATGATTTTTGGAGATAGGATACATCATCTTAATCTTTACATTGAGATGAAAAGCATTCACTTTGGTTTCAACTGGTTAAAAAGACATGAAGTTAAACCTTAGGGTTTTATATGTATTCCCCATTTGTTTTGGGTATATGGGAGTGGGCTGGGGGGGTTGTTGCTTTTGTATTTTTATTTGTTTGCATCTCTGGGCTTTTTAAAAAGTGTTTGAGTTGTAATATGAATGTTAACATACCTGTATTGGACAGTGTTTAAAGGAAGACTCATTATGTCACAATCTTGAAGTAAAATGTATCGCTGCTTCTGTAAACATGGTCATGACATTTAATATATGTTCTTATAAACTTATCTTCCACTCTGTAACGTTCATATTGAATTGTAGTGTAAGTTAGTTACCAAATTTCTATTTGGTACTAATGTACTGTGGAAACTAAACCTGAGAGTCCTATTGTAGTGCTGTTCTGCTTTCACACTCCTGTAATGGCCAAGATAGCACAGTAAAGATTGTGCTGAATGATGTAAAGTTTCAGGGCCTGATTCTCAGAGGTGACTTTTGTATTTACAGGCTCGAATATTAGTAGTTAGACAATACCTGATTGCACCTGCAGTTCAAGCACTCACATGCTATGGTGATGAGGTATGAATATCTAGACAGATAAATGCCATTGCAGCTGCTTATGCTTGCAGAAGTGGAGATTAGCAGAGGCTAGGCTGAAAGTCGGGCCCTTAGCTCCTAAAGAGAAGAAAAGAAAATGTATATGTCTTTCTCTCTCTCTCTCCATCTTACAGTTTAAAGATGAAACCAGATGTTGTTCTGAGACATCTGTCCATTGCAGTGGCAGCTAATGACCAGAGTTATATGCCGCAGCAGGTTACGGTGGCGGTTGGAAGGAATGCCAGCAATCTCCAGGAGGTCCGAGATGTTCACATTCCCAGCAATATCACTGGCTACGTGACATTGTTGGAAAACGCTAACATTAGTCAGATGTGTGAGTCAATAAAGACACAATTGGTGTTTTCTTTTTTGCTTTTCTGAAAGTGAAAGGCTGGGTAGCTTGCTGAAATTTGTGTTGTTCATACAGAGGCTTTCGGCTAAGCCCATGATTCCAAAAGAGTTTTGATTGTGGTTCCTGGCCCACTTCACAAAATCTTTTTGCATAGCATCTGGTTTTAATTTTTGTTAAAGGTAGACCACTGAAATAATTCTGGATGCAGTTCCAGCATCTCACTTTGAAGATATGAGGATATGCTGAAATATATATTTACTTATATAATGCATTTATAGTGACTTTTATGCAGTGCCACAATATGCTAGATGCTAGCATGTAGCAAAAATCCCACTTCTGGTTAAAAAATATACCTGAAAAATAAATTAACCTAATTCAAGGGTTATATCTCACACCTATGTCAGTACAGGAGTGAGATGACTTTTGTAAAGTGTTAAACAAAAAGTCTAAAATATTTTTATGTTAACAAACTATATTTAGTGTTAGGTTTCAGAGTAGTCACCTTAAACATGACAGATCTGTGCCTGCCTTTTTGGAATAGACCTCAATGACAATTTCTGAAGCTTTAAAATCTTAGCTGAACAATGGTTTTGTTCAAATGGGTGTTTTCCATTTAAAAAAAAAAATTTTCATAGCTTCCTGACATGCCCACAGAGGGACTTCCTTTCTCAAAACTAACTCTGCAAGTATATTGTCTATGCAAAGGAACTAAGAAAACGTGTTTAAATACTTGTATTCTGGTTTTGAAATAATTTTGCATTTCACTGTCATATGATGGAGGTGCCAGAGAGTCTTACCAAATAAATTTTCCTTTGAGATGTAGCTATCTGGTAAAATATTTGGTAGAATACATGGATTATTTGCACTTTGGGGGGTATTTTGTTTACTTTTTTCACTTATAATTTGTGACCCCATGTTTTGTGTTACAGGAGCTACTATTTCAGGTAGTTGGTCATGTGAGTCCTCTGAAGCCTAAATTTTCCAAATCCGTCTGTGCATATGTACGCTCACGTGTGCAGTAGTATATGCACATATGATCATATTCATACTGGGTTCTTTAGTTATACATTTTTGTAATGCAGATAGATCTTTAGGAAGTTCTTCTTCTGAACTTAATGATTCTCTTATGTCTATCCTGATTAGTAGTGGCTGGAAGAAATTACCTATTTTTTTTTCTTGTTTGATCTTACCAACAGATGTACAGATAAACATCAAGCGTTGCCTTAGTGATGGATGTGATACTAGAATCCATGGGCTCAGGGCTGTTGGCTATCAAAGAGTAAAGAAACTTGGCATCTCAGTGTGTGATGCTTCAGCTATCTGGTACTGGTCTTTGCTGACCTCATTGGTAACAGCTTCCATGGAGACCAATCCAGCATTTGTTCACACTATCCTACAAAATACTCAGTAAGTACCAACCTTCACTGCGGGCTGTGATTGTGGGGGAAGCAGCCCCTCCCCCTCCCTGGTGCTCCTAAATGCACCATCTTGGTTGCTGGGGCCGCCAGCAGGGGATGGCCCTGCCCTCCTCTGGAGACATCTGGGGGACAACACTGGAGGCTCAGGCAGACAGTGAGTTCCTTACCTTCCCAGGGGTGGTGGGGTTCAGGGTTTGGGCTCCAGCCTTGGGCTGTGGCTGTGCAGTGGCGGGCCCCAGGCTCCGGCTGCGTGGCTTCGGGCTCCGTCCCCCAGCTATGGGGCTTCAGGTTCTGGCCCCCCACTGCCTTCCCAAGCCATCAACCCTCTTTCCCCCCCCCCCCATTGTCCCTGGCCCCTGCTGCCTCCCCCGACCCCCCACCTAAGGCTTAATTTGTCCCCTGGCTTGCTGTGCTGAGTTAGTCTGCTGTGAAAAGTGAGACTTCTATGTTTATCATCAGTTTTCACAACAGACTTACTAGCTAGCAATAAATAAATTAAAAGGATTTGGATGTATATATGTGCATATTTATTTGTTTTTCCTAAAGCTAATTAAGTATTTTAGGAAAAAATGTGAAAGCGGCCACCAGCAATAGTTGGTGGCTGCCCTCTGAGGCCACCAAATAATTTGTCTTGAGAACCCCTGATGTATAACATGCTTGTTATACCAATAAATGGGTGAATGGATACTGGCAAGATACTTCTATAGTTAACTTTTATTTTCCATGACTTCTAGTATTCTACTAGAAGCCTGGAATGAATTAATTTCCTGTTTCCAACATTGTTTACTATTTATAAATGTTGACTATATTCCATTTTCTTTATGAATGAAGCTTAATTTAGTTTAGTTGTTTTTTTTAATAGCCACTCATGTAGAGCCTTATGCCAAAATGTCTGTTTATGCACCAGCAATTAATGCCAGCACAGCTTTGGGAATTGCATTTGCAAGTAAAAGTCTGTTTTCAAGCCAGCACAGTTGTAATTACTCAGGAATGGGGTAGTTCCTAAAATAAAACAATACAGTTAAAATCCCAGGGATTTTCTCCATTGGATTGTAATTTGTAGTATAGAAGAGGTGAGATATTTGGACTGTTCCTGATAGTGTCCTTTCAGCCCACTCAAGCTAACAATTATTCACTGACACTTTAGCTTAAAAAGTACACTAGAATGTCAGAATTAGGATCACTTCGGGAATGGAGGTTGTTCGTAACGCTGAACAAAATGTTACGGTGGTTCTTTCAAAAGTTTACAACTGAACATTGACTTAATATAGCTTTGAAACTTTGCTATGCAGAAGAAAAATGCTACTTTTAACCATCTTAACTTAAATGAAAGAATCTTTTGTTAAACTTATTTTTAGTAGTTTACACAGTATAGTACTGTGTTAAATGTACTGTATTTGCTTTTTTTTGTGTCTCTGCTGCTGTCTGGTTACGTACTTACGGTTCCAGATGAGGTGTGTGGTTGACTGGTCAGTTTGTTACTTTGGTGTTCGAAACTCTGAGGTTCTATTGTAGTCTCAAAGAGCACATAGTGGTTGCTTCACATCAATTCAAATATTTTTGTAGCTTTTAACTGTGTTAATGTAGTCTGCTTAACTCTACAAGTATATTTTTTCTTTCTTATATTCTTTGTTTCCCTAATACCCAGTGCATATTGATATATTAATTACTCTGAAAACAGCCAATACCTATATAAGATTTTAATAGTTTGTTAAAGCATCTCCTTTCGTGGGAGAAAAGGCTTCCAAATGTTTATGCCTTTACTATCCTAATAGCCATTAAAAATCTTGAATGTTCTTTGAACATAGCCAGATATTTCTGGCACTAAAAAGGCACTGTGTCCCATGTGGTGTATGGAATGAGCAGTCTGCAGTTAAGCCATTTTCATGGATAGACAGTATCTGCCCTGATATGTAAGTGTCTAGTTGTTTAGGTTTATATTTAGGAATTTCACTCTTCTTCCAGGGCCTCTGTTTGTTGGCACACATAGGAACAAGGCATCTACATAGATGCCTTGATCCCATGAGTGAAAATATGTGGAGAAGACCCCCTGAAACACTGCAGTTAGTGGTAAGCAGCCCCTCAGTCCCTGCTCTCATATCAATAAGGCAACATAGCAAAGTAAGGGTACATCTATACTTACCCGCTGGTTCGGCGGCAAGCAATCGATCTTCTGGGATCGATTTATCGCGTCTTGTCTAGACGCGATAAATCGATCCCGGAAGTGCTCGCCGTCGACGCCAGTAATCCTGCTCCGCGAGAGGAGTAGGCGGAGTCGACGGGGAGCCTGCCTGCCGCGTGTGGACCCGCGGTAAGTACCTTTAAGTTCGAACTAAAATACTTCAACTTCAGCTACGTTATTCACGTAGCTGAAGTTGCGTATCTTAGTTCTAACTGGGGGCTTAGTGTGAACCAGCCCTAAAGTATTAAACTTCTTCCATGTTGATGAACAGGTTTTTATACAGTGGCAAAAAGGAACTAAACACATTTTGCCAGGCATGTGACAGGCAAAAATCTCCTGTAGCTGCCTTGTTTCTGGTCAGTGTGGTGGCCTGTCCCACCTTGATTTTCAGGAATGATTTTCAGTTTTGTTTCTCCTCAAAATGCCTACCTTCCAAAGAAAGCTTATTTCCATTAATATTATGCAGAATATTTCTGGGCTGTGGTAGGGTATTTACAGTATTTCTATGCAGGCATTCCTTTTGTGGTGACTGGTTGTTTTGCTGCGTCATGTTTCCTTGAATAACTGCCAAACTGTCATCTGCTCAATGACTTCAAGGTTTGAAATCTTACTAAAATCATAACACAACCACAACAGCTTTATGGCATTTAGTTTCCATCTGGGTTTTAAAAACACCACTACTTCACATGACAAAATCTTTGAAAACTTTACCTCTAATTTGCATAGTTTATCCTATACACAGACTTTGAAAACTCTGTTATACATATGAGTAACTTTATGCATGTCAGCAGTTCTATTGAAGAAGTTCCTCAGGTACAAAACATTTTCCAGGATTGGAGCCTTGCATCTTACTACCTTTTAAATATTCATAGAATGACACCCTGTGAAGTGTTTTGTACAAAACTACTTTTCTGTGTAGCCTAAACCCTGAGCTAGACAATGTACAATCAGAAAATAATTCTATATAAAAGATAAAATGATCATGAAACTAAGGCCTATTCTACACTTAAAAGTTAAGTCAACCTAGCAACTTAGGTCAGAGGTGTGGAAAAACCTCAACTCTGACCCAAGTAGCTATGCCGACCTATCCCCCAGTTTAGATACAGCTATGCTGTTATCTACGTAGTTATTGTCATTCAGGGAAGTGGTGTTCTTATACCAACAGGAAAAAAACCCTTCCATCAGTGAAGGCTGAGTCTACACTACAGGGTTTTGCCCTAATAATTAGAACAACATAGCTACGCCAGTATAGTTTGGGTAGTGTAGACAAACCCTAAGTATTGAGAGGTTTTAGGATAGTATTAGTAATTAAGACTCTGGCAGCCTGTCCTTTCTAAACTTCCAATTTTCAGGGTCTTATAACTGTGCCATAAGAATTCATTTTGACCTGGGCCAGAAAGTGCTCCTTTTATGTGGAACTAAAGAGTAAGCAGAAAAAATACCCTCACTGGTATGTAAGCTTGACTTATGGAAGCAAATAAATAGATTTTATTAAAGCTTTAAAAGGTTTTTTGGTATTGCTTTTTTGAAAGAGAAAAGCTATTTTTGCATTTTTAAATGAATGTGTGCACATCATTAGTTCTTAATAAGGGACTGCTACTTTGTTTTAAAATATGTTTCAAAGAGGGAATTACTTAGTGTTCTTTTTAGGTAGAAGTTCATAGGATTTTTCATCAAATGGTTTTGTTGTGCTCTATCTCACTAAACTAGAGTCTGCCTGCGTGCATCCAATTGCAGGGTTGAGGTTTGTGTGATATTTGCACAGCCTCTTTTATTAAAAAAAAAAATCCATGCCCCACTTTCTCCATCTAGAAGTCAAATGCTTTGCATTTCTAATGCAGGAAGAACATTAATAATGCACCTCACACAATAGAGACCATCACAGCCACATAAGCATAAAGATTCTGAGTGGCCCCCCTCCTTTTTTTTTTTTTTTTGAATCTTCTGTCTCTTCAGTTCTGTCTGACTTGAGTTTATTTCTAATGTCTTGCTCTTTTCCTTTGGTAGGAAGGCATTGCAGCACATGCCACCACTGTCCCTGACGTCGGGTTCTACAGACTTCTCAAGCTTCTTATCTCCCAATGTTTTGGAGGAAGTAGATAGTTTTCTTATAAGAATAACCAGGTAAATCTCATTAGCGTACTTGTATGGTAAGAAAATGACATAGAGTAAATGGGTACTGCAAAAATAGCTTCCATTTGTCATATTCCTCATTTCTTCTTGTTTTTTTTTTTGTACCTTAACTGCTGTTGTAATAAGGAAGTATATTGCCATCATGAATAGTTTAAGGAATTACTTTGGTATGTAGACCAACATGATTGCAGTGGGAGCAGGACAGGGCCAATCAATTGAAGTTTTGCCACTGGCCTCCTTTTTGTTTAATCTCCATTTTTCATAAATTCTACTTTATTAGAAATGTTACATGTGATCAGGTACTAGTCAACCATGTCTTAAGTTATAAAGAAAAATGCCTAATAAATTAATGTGTTTGCAATATATTTACATAAAAAACCTCAAGTGTTAGGTATAAGCACATTTCCCATACAATTGTACATAACCTGAAGTTTTGTTATACTATGTCTTTATCGGGTCTGCCTACACCAGGTTATTGGGATGTGAACTTTTTTGTGCTTCCTAGCTATGTGGGTGTACAGAAAGTAGAGTAAAATTTTGAAAGAAATAAAGAGAGCAAATATAAGGGAATGAAATAAGGGTGCCAGATGGAGGCTCTAGACTGGTAATGTTTGAAATAGGGTGTACTAGTAGGAGCGTACTCTTAAAAGAACAATATAACAAAAACTCAAATACTGAATTCCTGTGATAAAGCTAAATAGCCTTTTTTATCTTCTAGTTTTTAACTAGATGATAAAACATTTCCAATGATTCTGTATAAAAGAGCGGATGATTCATCCAGTGTTGATTTCAGCAAGTGGAACAGGACAATTAGCTATCAAGTTTTTATAAACAGATGGCTTAAATGGCTATATAAATAGGCCACATCATAAGTCACTGGTATTAATTGAAATTATTGATATACCATTTCATGTACTTGATTATGAAACTGCAGGTTTCCTTTCTTATATATATTTATGCATGGTCTTTTTATCTCCTAGTTGTTATGCCACTCCAGAGGTTGAACTTACATTGTTGGCTTTTGCCCTAGCCAGAGGGAGTGTTGCTAAAGTGATAAGTTCACTTTGTACTATCACTGGTCATCTGGACACACTATACAAGGCTTCTTCACTCATCTCTTCCATGGCAACTGTTAGACAAAACCTGCTTTATAAATATGGTAAATATTTCAGGGACATCTTTAAGTGCTACTCAAATGAATAGTTACTGCATCCTTCAGAGAGAGAGAGAGAAAGTGTGTGTGTGCATGCGTGCGCAAGCGAGAGATCAATCATAGACAGCTTTCCAAATTGTCTGTGTGTAAACTGGTTGTTTGATCTTTTAATCAGGGTATAAAAGGATTTTATTTTAATGAATATTATCAAGCTGAAAAGAAAGATATATCTCCTAAAACAGTACTTGCATCAGAGCAGTGCTAGCACTAGAATTTGAGATCCTTGTGATCCTTCCAAGAACCAAAGGTGATGTCACCTTGGAGAAGGAAATCTGTAATCCTGCGCTCAAGAAATGCATGGGCAGTTGGCTCTGTAGTAAGATGATAAAGGTGTTTGCATCTCTATTAAGTTTATCTAGTGGTACTAGTCTTTGTCTTCCTACAACAAGTTGCTAAATTTTTTTTCTCTGTCCAGTTTTACTGAGAGTAGAATGACATTTATTTATAATTTTTGTTAACGTTTTTTGTCGTAGCTGAATCATATAGTGTAACTCAGACCTAAGTACAATTCTTTTGATTTCGCTTTTGATAGGTTTATTTATCTGGATGTTTATTGTAGGTTTAAACATGAACCTGGTCTAGCAGAAGGCGGTAAAATGTCTTTCTGTGGGTATCAACTTAAGCTTTACTTTTGTCTGACGTGTTTTAACCTCTGTAGTTACAAATAAGGTTAATATGACTGAAAGTGATGGGGGTTTTGTTTTTTTTTTGTTTTTGTTTTTTTTGGAGTTTTCAGTTTGTATACATTGCTCATTTAACAGTATTTTGTGTATGATCAATATCACCATTTCCTTCTGTGTAGTCAGTTTCCCTTTTGTTTGTTTGGATTTTCACTCAATAACATAGAACGAAAAACATTTTTAAATAGGAAAATGTGATTGCAAACCACAATTAGCATGCAGACTTAGCAACAGGTGTATATAGTACCAAAAATTATTTTTAATCAATTTTTTAAAATTGACCATCTCAGGTTGATGGTATCACTTTAACCACTTGTCTCCAGTCCTGAATTACTGGATATTCTTAGCAGGCATGCAGGTGTGAACCTAATGTAGAGAAATACTTTCACCAGACTCCACTGCTGGTTCTGGTGTGTGACAAATGTAAACATGTTACGCATAAAATATTGTTACTACTACATTATGCTCAGAATTCTGGGAAGTCGTTTCTGTTTCCCACAGCAACTGTATCTCTGGCTCCTTGTATAATAAAAGTGATATTTAGTATTATTTCATGTGCTGTGAACACTTTAATTCAAAATGTGTGTGTTTTGACAGTCCTCCAGCTGTAACAATTCTTAATTTGTTGTCTTTGTACACTTAAAATTTCAACTGTTATGTTGCAATAACATGGATTTTGCATTTGTTTCCTTTGTATAAGATAAAAAGACCTGGTGGTGGTGTGATTCTTCAATTTTTTTCCTTAATTTTTTACCTTCTCTGTGTAAAGAATTTAGAATGCCATTGGCAAACAAGCTCTATATTGTTGGTTTTATAGCTCTGATAAACCTGTTGATTTGCTTGTTCAGGAAAGCCGCTACAGCTAACCCTTCAGGCATGTGACGTAAAAGGAAAGGAAGATAAATCAGGGCCTGAAAACCTCCTTGTTGAGCCATGGACCGGGGATGGTAAGTGTGTAGTCTTTTGTTTATGGTTTCTTGTAGTGGTTCAGATCTGTACATTTTCACACTGATTGACAGTTAGAAAAAAGGAACTACGGTAGACATAGTGCTTCTAAATTGTAATTCTCACTCACAGGGAATTGCTCTTAGGAACTGTTCGTTCCCCTAAAACAAGTTTGGTATCTTAGGTCAGGTTATTGGTGCATTGGCTGAAAGTGAATAGCAGGCTGGTGTGAAAAACTTCATAGCAGAGCAGCATTTTGCTCTGAATCACGAGGGGCTTCCCAAACACTGATGGAGGGATGGAAGAGAAAATCATATAGAATATCCTCGGGTGGCTGAATATTTGGTTTCAAGAGTCAACAATCCTTTAATTGTTGATGTCTATCTTAGTCAAAATGGTCTTAAAAATCAGAAATAACAGTGTAAATGAGGCAGTAAATAATGCTTTGACTTGCAGAGCCAATGTGCACTTCTCTAGAACGCCTTTTGAGGTGCTTAGCACACAACATACTTGGGGGCATGTAAATTGTGCACTGTAGAGGTGGCATACACGTTGGAAATCAATTTGTCCTTCTTGGAGTTGTTTGCAGTCATAGTTTGCGGGTGTTTGCATTGAAAAGTTTTTTGTTTCTTCCACTTATTCAGCCTCTAGCTGAAGTAACATTCCCCTGGCATTTTGCTCTTGATGCCACCCATTAAACTTCAGGATATTGTAACAAAAGGAGGGATTTTATAGTTCATGTTCTTCTGAGGTTTTTCTTTCATTTAAGAGGAAAGGGAGGAGGTAGAAGGGTCTTGACAGTGTTATTCTGGCTTTCAGAAAAGCTGTAATTTAGATAAGTAAACACTGTCATTCAGTGGTCCCAATAACATTCAATGGGAGTGACTTTTCACTAAAACTTAGCAGATGTAAGAATTATTTCCTGTTACTGATAGCACAGTCCCAGGAGAGACTCTGGCTGTGAAGACACGGTCCTGAGGAAGGATATACTAACACAACACTGTGTTGAATGTACACCTTTTGATACAGCATCATCTTTTATAAGCAGAATTACTAATGCCAGCATTATAATTTACTATTTCATTTGGACTCTCAAGTCTCATTCACTGGCTGAATCTTTGCTATAGAACAGAGCGCTGGGTTTTGTTTTACTCCTCTCATTATAATTCTGTATCCATTTACTTTAAGATGACAGTCCTCTAAACCTCATCCTGTTTTCATTGTTCCTTTAGGTTTTCTTACTGAGACTGGAAAGACCAGAGCAAGTATCATTCTTTCTACAGGAACTGAATCTACATTCCAGGTGACACAAATTAGAATAAAGGTAAGGAACTTGTTTGCATTATTCAAGCAGATTCTTGTATTAATGCTTTTTTTTCTTGGTGGTGGAATTTAGACAGTTGTTCACCTTTGATTGAATGTACAGCTTTGTGATTAATTTGCAAGAAATTTGAGTGACAGCAGTTTGGGTTTTGTTTTTTGTATTTGCATGAGTCACAGGAAACTTGCACGAAAAGAAAAATAGAAATTACATCTGGTTACAGAATGCTGCCACAAGTGTACTCTGTAGAGCGTTCCATCTATTTTATGTTGCCTCTGTCTATATCTTATTCAGGCCAATGAGGTATTTCTAGTTCTTGTGTATGTAGTATAATGCTTGCCATGTATTTAAATAGCAACATTACTCTGGTGTGGAGGTAAAAACTTATGTCCCAAACATTGGTAGAATCTCATAGGAGGAAGGAAGCTGTGATGAGGTTTTTACAGCTTGCTTTTCCGTTGTTGAAACTATAGCTTACTGTCCCAAAGCATGTGTGCATGCTTTGTAGTGCCCACCTGAATTGAGGATGACTAGACTCTTGAGCTTGTAGGTTCTCATCAGTTGGGGATGGAGGAAAGGGCAACTGTTCAAAAATTATAGTGCAATGCTACCTGGATACAATTTAAAAAAAAATTGCCACCGCTGTTTGTATAAAACAGCAGAAAAGCAAATTGAATCAAGATGCAGGCTTTTTCTTTCTTGCTTGGCTCCAGCTGAGATGGTGGCTAAAATGAAACTTAGCTATGAGTTTGAGCCTTAATCTTTCAGAGATGTTTAATCTTTCTGAAACATTTCCTGTGTCATGTTCCTTTAAAACAAAGAAAATAAATAATATGATTCCAAAGAATCACAGATCAATTTTGCTGATCTCTGGTTTGATTTGAGTAACTCTTCCTTATAAGCAGAAACGTCATTTTATTGTTTTCCTAGTTTTCTCTGTGTTGCTCCAGCATTATGTTCTCCTTTCAGGTTCGGAAAGGTGCTATTGGGGCCCAGTGTGGGTTGGTGTTTGCTTATAACAGCTCTTCAGAAAAATTTCATGCAGAAGAACATTTTAAAAAATTTGAAAGCTATGACAAGTGGAAGCTTCAAGAATTCAGGCAATTTTTAAAAAACAGGTAAAGGTGGGCAGGGTGATAATGAATTTTTTTTAAAAATTAACATTGCAGCAAACCTTCTCTACCCTGTTTATAAAAGTCAGAGTGTGGATGAGGTCAGAGAAGTCTTGAACATTTCTTTGTGCCTACTGCTGTAGCTGCAAATAAAGTCACTTGCCACTGAACACCTAAAGGTCTACATTTAAAACTTAATCATGACCAGCCCAGTTTGAACTAAAATCTCAATTTGATACTTTTGAGAAGCTGTCTATACAGAATGCTGATTCCTAATAGCGGTATTGTTGCCTTTCGCTACAAGTATGCTGTAAAATTATGGACTTGACTTTGACAATAAAAATAAAAAAATCTATGGCAAACATGCATTTGCTGGAGTCTGTGCATGTGAAATGTTTCTGCTACGTTTTCCTGAATCTTTAATTTTTCTAACTGGTAAAAATAGTTGGATAACATAGCAGTGGGGCAATCCCTACGTTTTTTTTATAATAACTTTGGTTGATCTGCTTTTATCTGCAGAAGTGATTGTTCATGTGATGAGCTGGGAGAGGATGATCCTGTTGGCTGGTTTGAGGTGGAAGAAGAATGGGATGAAGTGGAGGTCAAAATGCAGCAGTGCAGAATTTCCCAAGTAAGAAATAATTAGAACAGACTGACTGAGGCGTGAATGAGGAAATGATCATCTTCCTGCTTTCTTGAAGACCAGTTAAATAATCATCAGGTTTTTGTTACCAAAGAAGAGTCCCAGTAGCGTAGCTAGGGGCGGGAGCGGGGCAGCGGCTGTTCTCCCACTGAGCACAAGTGGCGCCTTTTCAATTTTTACTCACCCGGTGGCGCTCCGGGTCTTCGGCAGCACTTCGGCGGCAGGTCCTGTACTCGTTCCGGGTGTGTTAGAGGCCTTGACTAGAGCTAAAAAGTCAGTGAGAGCCATGGGAGCTAAGGCCACAGTTGATTTAGATTTAGCATGGACATTACTGTCTCAAAAGTGTAGAAAGTTTCCACTCACTGGATTGTGTCAAGAAGATGAGTTCCACTGTAAGCCTAATGATTAGAACATGAAACAAGCTGCACAATCACAGTTCTTCATATATTCTAATTTGCTTACTTTTAATTACTACAAAACAAAGACTAAATAGCGAAGAGTCCTTGTGGCACCTTAGCTTATGCCCAAATACATTTGTTAGTCTCTAAGGTGCCACAAGGACTCCTCGTTATTTTTGCTGATACAGATTAACACGGCCACCACTCTAAAATAAAGACTAGATTCTGCAACCCTTGTTTGTGATAAGTAGCACCTTGTTCCTAGAGTAATTCCATGGATCTACTTGAGTACTGCACTACTCAGCGTCTTAATTTGCAGCAATTAAAAGTGAAACTTGTCTTCCAGTGCATGTTGTTGTTTCGGGTTCAATTTTAATTTGGTTTCAGGTTCCCAAATCTCTCTCCTTCCTGGGGGAGAAAATACCAGAGGTGGCTGCTCAGAGACAAAAGTGAAAAGTCCCCGTTGCATAATGGAATCCAGAACATGCCATTTCCTTATTCAGTAGCTGTCTGAACTGTTATGCATGTACTGTACATATTTGTTCCCCAAATTTTTGTGATTATAGGATTAAAAAATACACCTCTACCCCGATATAACGCTGTCCTCGGGAGCCAAAAAATCTTACTGCATTATAGGTGAAACCGTGTTATATCGAAGTTGCTTTGATCCGTCGGAGTGCGCAGCTCCCCTCCCCCCCCCCACCCCGGAGCGCTGCTTTACCACATTGTATCTGAATTCGTGTTCTATCGGGTCACATTATATCGGGGTAGAGGTGTACCTTTGGACTCTGGGGATGCATTCCTTAATGGATACTCTCGGCTTCAGGTTCTTTATACTAATGTGGAAAGAATTGCAAGTTAAATGAATGTGTATATATATATATTTAATTTACATTGAATGTTTATCCTCTACTTGTTTTTATATTAAGCTAATGATTTTCCACTTGCAGGAAAACTTGGCGCTATAAGATTAAGAAATAGAACACAGTTTACAAAATGAGTTAGGCTGGTAATTAAATGACTGAGTTTGCAAGTGAACATGGCAGTCACAGAACCCCCTAGTATGTAGCTCATATAGAACCTTCAGAATTAAAGTGTTTTACAAAAACAGGAGGTGGGGTGGTAGGCCAGGACACTGGCTTTGCCTGAATAATATCATAGGATCTTAAACGTTTGTGTGGCTCTCGCTTTTGAAATCAGGATTTATGAACAGCGCTTTTGCTATTTTTATGTCTCTATCCAGTATTTAATGGTGAAGTTCTTGTGCACAAGGCAAGATACCGCGGAGCGCCTAGGAGTTCAAGGCCTGAATGTTCTGGGATATCTTCGGCCTGTGGTAGGGGAGCCCAACAGAAGCCTGAACTGTCTGAAATGCAAAGCAACAGATGACAGCATTTGTGGAACAACCCTTCTCCTGAAGACACTTCATTTCATCCAACAACTTGCACAGGACCTGGTATGTTTCTCTCCACATTTGTTCACTTTTTTAAAGCATGTGGTCTTGTTACAAGAATAAATGGTGATACACCAAAGACAAACTTAAAAGACGCATTATAAAATAAAGTAGTGGCCAGAGAGCAAGCTGTAACTACATTGTGGTAATAATATGCAAGTCCTGAAACTTGAAGTGTCTGGAAAATGACTTTTAGTCTACTAAGGTGCCTTATAAAAGGGCACTTAAATAAGTTAGGCATATGTCTTCTTTAAGAAAACCGGAACTGAACTGCATTTCCATATCTCACACATTATGATAAAGTGCTTAGTGGGATTAATGCAACATACTGTATATAAAAGTTCCACTGCCTTTTAAATAGCCCTGCTGCGTCTCTTGGAAGCATACAGGAGGATTAGAACAGGTGTATAGACTAGAACTTGTTCTCCACTATTCGAGTGAGTTAGATTTGTGAGAAAGTTGGGACATACAAAAGGAAGTGAAAATTGTTAGTCTGACGCAACAAAAAGAAAAGATATTGCTGGTTCATCCTAATGGGAGCCTGACCATGTTGTGTTCTGAGGCTGGAGTGGCATTTCAGATGCAGCTTGATATTTCTTTCATACTCCATATGTTGCAGTTTTCATTGTGTTTTTGTAAACATTCACTGTGTAGAATGAATTCTTCAATCCTATATTTTCTTTGCCTCTTTTAGGTTCAACAAAAAGAAAGTGGATTAAAGTACAGATCATTCTTGGACTTCACTGGCCTTGACTTGCAGCTTTTCTGGAATTTTTACAATAAACTACACCAAAAGTAGGGCCCTCCTCCATCACAAAGTTAGCCATAAATATGTTTACATACAGTGCATTTTATTCAGCTGATGTTTTCTGCCATTAAGCTGAAGTAGCCGATATTTTCCCTTCTCTCTGTTGTGTCATCCTGGTTTTTTAGCTGTAACATTACATAGATGCTTGTAATCTTTAAGTTTCAGTACAGTAAGTTTGATTCCTGTCTAAGTGTTAGGGGTTTTTTTTGTTTTGTTTTTGTTTTTTTAATTTATTTATTTATATTTCTTATGTGTGATGGGATACTACATTTATAGTATAAAAATAAAGCACAGTAGCATTTAGAGAAGACACAATTAGGAGATGCAAGGAAAAGTGATTTAAATGCCATTTTAATATCAATATATAGATAGATAGATAGATATAGTTCTTGGCTGTGTTTTCTTTACTCGGAGGATCTCTTAGCGTCACTGTCTCGTAGAGCAGAGACAGCGATGCTTGCTTTAGCATAGCAGTGTGTGCTGGAAATGAGTTCTTCCTGTGAAGATTTTACTCTTGTTTGTTTTCCTTTTAGCCCAAGGGAAGAATGTCTCTTTGCCCAGACTGTGCTACTGCAGCTTCTTCAAAGCTGCTTCTCTGTGCTTACTGGAAACAATAAAACTATTAAATCTCAGGAAGCTTCTCAAAGCAAAACTTCTGGCCAAATAGAAGCTGCAGTAGAGCTCTACAGGCATTTGTGTGAAGGTTCGTTAATATTATGCTGTCACTTACTAACTTTGTTGTTGTTGTTTTGTTTTAAAGAAGTTTTATACTTGTGTGAACTTGGAACAAGTATTTTCCAAAACCCAAGCCAGCTGCTGTTTCAGATTGTTGTGTTTTATTGCTATTTTAGACCAATGGGTTTAGCTGAGAGCTTGCTTCTGTACTTTCTTTGAGCCTCTGATGAAGTGATCTTGCATCTGTCCTGATAATATGTGGCCTGAAAGTGGTTGCAATGGCAAATTATTTCAGTGGAGCTGTATCTAGTTGCACCAGTAGAGAATTTGGTCCTTTGACTTCAGTACTGGAATAAGTAGAAGGATTAGATTCGTTTCTAACCGCTCAGCACTGTGCTAGAATGAATCCACCTGGTTGGGAAAGTACAAGTGAAATCTTGGCCCTGATGGCATTGAAGTTGATGGGAATATTGTCATTGACTTCTTTGGAGCCAGTACTTTGCCTTATATATTTAAGTACAATGATTTCAATAACTAATATACCTAGTAAGAGATTATGAAAAACAAGGAATAGATGAATGACTTTGTACTGAGTGTGGTACATTTTGAAAGGTTTTTTTTTTTGTTTTTCTTTCACCAGGTTTAACAGTTGGTCTTAAAAATAAACATAACATTGAAGGTCCTGAAGTGAATCAGGTCATTTGAATCCGAGGTCTTCTCATAAGATCATTCTTGCTAGACTTCAGAAGTCTCTCTCACATGTTTGTGTAGACAAGCCTTAAGTAACATTTAGTTTGCAGTAAGCTGGGTTGAAATCTATCCTTTACTAGCGTGCTGTCCATGTGGACTCCGCTGATACACCCTAGTAGTTCCTTGCTCCGCCTTTGATCCTACTCCCATATCAAAGTGGGGTAGGTCAGAGTGGATTAAGGAACTGTTAGAGCATGTTAACAGGGTCCATATGGACAGTTGTTGCACAGCAGGCTACCTCAATGTATATGTATATCCCAGCTTGTTGCAGGCTAAATGTTCTTGAAGATCAATCCTTACATGTATATGTGATGAGTATTTTATGTGCTTTGGAAAGACTAGTGTCATGGAAAAGAAATGAAATTTTATAGTGTATTAAAGATCTATACTTGGTTATTGATTTGAAATTGTAAAACTGTTTCCTTTTTTTGTGAACAGTCGTGGACATGAATGATAGCAACTTCACACCCATGACAATGCTAAAGCAGGAAGTTAAGAACACATTGCTCAATGGAGCAGCTATCTTCTTCCCAGATAGACAGACCAGACGGGACCAGCTCTTCACCATGATGGTAAACCATGCAATGAGAAATGATTGCTCCACAATCACTTCATTCCAGATGAGGCGAGCTTGCCTTTACCTTTCCATAAAGTTATAGTTTCAGTTCAGATGGTCTATCTTAGAATGTCAACCTTCAAAGGAAGGCTCTTTTATACTCTCAAATGTGACTGTTTAAAGAGGGAAACATGGCATTGTGAAGTTCCATATTAGTAGTCTTTAAGTGATAGGCTCTGCTCACTTTACAAATAAATCTTGTACATATATAAACCCCCATTTTATGTAGGAGAAAACCTGAGGCACAGGATGCAGTGACTTTACATATGGACTAGGTTGGATATTAGGAAACACTATTTCACTAGGAGGGTGGTGAAGCACTGGAATGCGTTACCTAGGGAGGTGGTGGAGTCTCCTTCCCTGGAGGTTTTTAAGGCCCGGCTTGACAAAACCCTGGCTGGGGTGATTTAGTTGGGAATTGGTCCTGCTTTGAGCAGGGGGTTGGACTAGATGACCTCCTGAGGTCCCTTCCAACCCTGATATTCTATGATTCTATGTTCTAGTGTCCAAGTCTGTGTGAGAACTTAAAAGAATATTGTACTGAATATTTATATCCTGTTTTTCCTCATGATTTAGAACCTAGTGGAATACTGAAAGTGTAAAATTCACATGCTGTATGTATGTTTTTTGTTTGTTTGTTTTTTTTTAACTCTTGCATGTGCATATGGGTCTGTAGGATTTCTTGTGTGATGGGATACTACATTTATAATATAAAAATAAAGCACAGTAGCATTTAGAGAAGACACAATTAGGAGATGCAAGGAAAAGTGATTTAAATGCCATTTTAAAATCAAGATTTGCTTAGTGGCAGAGAACTTAAAGATCCAATTTCAATGGGGACTGAATTTTTTTAAAACCATTTTTACAAACCAAAGATAAAGCTCAAAAATGGATATTTCTCATAAAGAAAATGCAGACCAAACATCTCTTGGAGCAAATACTAATCCTGTAGTCCTCAAAAAGTATTTCCTGGTCCTGTCATTCTTTGTAATACCTTGCTATTACAAAAAAACATTTTTTTTAAACGTAAACCTCTTCCATTTCCTAGAAAAACATCACAGAACAGGAACATAAGCAATCTGTGCATCTCACCTTCAGATCCCTGTGTATGTACTTCAGGTAAGGCTCTTTGATATTGAAAAATAACTTTTTTCTCTGATTCTCTTCATCCTACTGATCCTTTTCAATAATTCCACATTCTTCTGAAAAAAGATGCAAGTCAGCAAAATTGTTAATGCACTTCCTCTTTAAGAGAATAAAAATCTATACATCTTACTAATATTGACTGGCTCAAAAGGCAATAACAAAAGATTGCCCAAGATTAAAAATAATTACGGAGTCTGTGGTATATTGCCTAGAGTCTCTGAGTAGCATTGTTTACTGTTTTATCCTTGATCAGTTTTTTTCAAACTACTGTTGTCCTTGGAAACAGTGAGTATTTGTTATAGCTTTAAAATATCTCCATACTGATAAATTTATAGAACATTTGATTTTTCCTTCAGAAATGATGTGTAAATGATCTCTGCAGATTATCATCACAACAGGGCATCTTTTTCAGACTTCTATCATTAGCTGTTACTCAGTAAGCTCTATCTTTTGCAGTGATCAGGATCCAGGTGGACTTTTGTTGTTACCAGATAAGGAAGTTTCTGAGGACTTTGACATCAGCCAAGTGCTGTCAGTCATGGATACCCTTCTGTTGGTGGCAGCGAGAGAGGTAGCTATCATTTGAGATTGTCTATTCTCACTTCTCCTGAAGCCAGTAGTTAACAGGACTATTCACATTAGTAAAATTTATTATGTATGATTGTAGGATTGGGCCCCCACTAATTTAAATGTTGTATGTTAAGCAGTAACTACATTTAATATTAAGAAACAAGGCAACATACTGAATAGGTTGCCTTAGGGAGTTTTTCCATAGAGTCCCTTAGTGACTGCCTTGAAGCTGTAAAAGAATTGAGCTAATTAAACCAGATTGAAGGATGGGAACCAGTCATGGTACCATAGACTGAAAGACCTGTGCTTGGGAAAGTAAGGACTTTTTCACATGTGAAAATAATTAGCCTATGTTACAAAATGTGCTGAAAGCCTTAATTGATTGCCCCAAATGTAGTTGTAATTACTTAAACCTGTTTGCTGTTCATCTTACTGAGTTACTAAAACAGCTTTCAAATATCACTTCTTTATGAATTTTTTTTTTAACCACTAGCAGTTCATATATGACTGGTCTCTTGCTTTTCATCTTTTTTGTGGCGGGTGGTGTGCGGTGGGGAGGAGGGTGGTGTATCACAATCTGTCACACTGCAATGCATGGAATATCATTGATGTGTTATTGCCGTGCACGGGATATCATTGTTGTATTATTGCTTTTCAGTGTGAAATGATGATGCTGGATGTTGCCCAGCAGGAGAGTGGCACAGTACTGTCATCCTTGTTCTGGTCTGTACAGGGAAGCCTCCTTTCATGGTGCTACCTACAACTTAAGGGCAATGATAATACAGCCAAGACTCTTGCCATGGAAATTCTTAAAAAATGTAAGTTCCAGAGCTGAGTCAGTGCCTAGTATATACAATAATGCAGGACTTTAAAATATGATCTCAAGAAGCTGATTAGCGTTTTTATCTCTAGACACTCATCATAGTATCTGAAGCATCCTTATAATTATAGTGCTCCTAACAAATTTCAAAATTGGCCCAGAGCCATCTGGACCAATTTCCAGTCATCAGTATGGTTAAAGTTGTTGATTTATTGTTATGTCTGAGGAGTCTGTAACATCATGAGAAACTAATTTGGACCAAAAATTTCACTGGCTATTGAATCTACGAAGAAACAAAATTTAGTTCAATTTTAGATATTTTTCCTTAGTTGTCCATTATTAGAGCATCTTCCCTCCATCTCCCTCAAAAGTAATATCTCCCCTGGATGAGACAGCATGTCATTTTGGTAGATCTGGGTAATCACAAAAAAAGTTGAACTCATTTTATCTGTAGTAAGACCTATTAATCTAGGCATTTCTAAGGCGCATATCACCATAGCATGCTTTGTCTCAGCACAGCACCCCAAAGTTACTTGAATAACTACTTGGGCCATAAATGTAATGGTAGAGTGATATTAAATTTGTACTTTGTAATGTCGGGCTATTTCTAAATTCAAACCTGGATTATATTCTATACTTTTATTTTTACACTAGTTATGTATTCAATCATTTTATTCATATTTAAAATGTTCAGCTAAAAGTTGCTGGCCTTGCTTATAATTCATATTTCATTCCTTAGTAAAACAATGATCCAGGAAATCAGATGTTTACAGTAGAGTTATTGAAACAGGCGTTTTAGATCAAGGAGACATAGTTTGATTACAATACTAGTTTCTCTATGAATTGTGCTTTTGGTGGTGTTAGTGACAGAGTGTCCTATTGCCAGCAGTGGATATGTGCAAAACATTTTTTTGTGTCCCAACTGCCTTTTGAACGCAAGTTCCTTGGGGCAACACCTATCTTTCTCTATTTTGCACAACATGAACCCCACTAGAGGTGCACAGTAAAAACAGACTCCCAGTAGAGAATCCTCAATTTGGCTAACTTTCTATTACCTAATATGTTTTCTTTCTTTTTTAGATGTGGGCCAGTTCCTGACAAATATCAGAACAATTTTAGAATCACTTTTGTCCCAATACAGTGGCAAACATATAGTAGAAAAATTAAGTAACTCTGTTTTTGCCATGGCAACCCGTCAGCTGGTAGGTGAATGACTGAAATGTCCTACAGTTTTCCTTTAGTGTGGATATATTTAGGACGGCTTTGTAACTTTTAGGTGGTGGTTTTTTTTTTCCTTAGGTGACTTTCTTGTTGGATTTCTGCACTTCAGACATTCCACACTGCACCCTACTTCAGGGTTTCAGTACCCTGACACAGCTGCTGCGGAACCTTTGTAGTGAACCCGGAGAAAGTCTTAATAAGGTAGCCTAAGATAGATAGATATAGATACTTTACACTTCTGATTCTCTGTAACCTTTTGAATTCTGCTTCTCCTTTGCCCACCATCAGTGTATCTGATGAGCTCCTGTCTCTTCAGGATCTCTCTAAAGTGATTTTGAGCATTTTTATAGTGGAGAAGTCACATCTATAAGTATGCAACCAGGTTACGTAAGAAAACTGTTCCGAACCTTCAGCTTTTAAAGAGATTATGCGTTCATCATCACCTTATTTCAAAAGATCACGTTTACTTACGTAAAATGTGTTGTGGATTAAATGAAAATGCTATGGTCACTAGTTAGAACATAAGTCAGTCACTATGTGATAAAAATAGAATCACTTCCTAGATTAAGAAGTTCATGTGAATTAATACTGTTGATTGCATCATAAATATATAACAAAAGATAGGACCCCTGTCCTGGGAGCTTGCAATTGAACACACAGATCTGTGTTGGGAAAGATTAATGAGATACATTTGTTTAAAGGAGAGAGTGGAAGTTTTTTAACGGGTACTGTAAAGTTTGAAACAAGATTGGGAACCTACTCCAAGTATTCTGGAGCTGCATGATGAAATGCAGAGCTGAGAGTGGGAAATCTATCTGTTCTGGTTCTTATACCACACCAATCATTGCAGTATGTGAGTATATAAAAGCAGATAAAGGGAAGGGGAGAGTGGATTCCAAGGTATGGAGTTGGAGGAGAGTAAGAGGACATAAGAGCAAAAATATATTTAAGGATGAAATTATGCTTTTGTTCTGAAGGTGGAAATGAAGAACTTGCACTTGATTTAGTAAAAAACAAGCCGGTGAAAGGTTTTGAGGAGTAGTGATGCAATTGATATGGCAGCAGATGAAAGATTGTTTCAGTGTCAGCATTTTGGATAGACTGACTTTGGAAGAGATGAGTGACTGGAGTCCAGAGAGGAGATGATTTATAGTTAACCAAAGCCTGGGTGGGGGGTTTGAAGAGATAGGAAAGGATGGGTTTTGGAGGTGATAAAAAGGAAGGAAAGATAAGAGGTTTGGTGAGAGCCTGGGTATGGGAGGAGGAGAGAGAAGTAGATGATGACACTGAGATTGAGCCTGTAAAATACATAGGACAGTGGAGAAGGATTGAAGACAGGAGAGAGGTAAAAGAGGAAAAATAAAAGGTTAAGAAAATACTAGTACATGCTTCATAATCTTACTTGGCGTCATTCTTTATAGTGATGTAAGTAGAGGGATAAGTGCTTACAGTACATGTATGTGTGTATATGGCTACTCCAAACTATGGACTCAGATGTGAAATAATGCAGTGCTGTAATCCTCCTACTGAATGCTTTGCATGTGTACCCTGTAAGGTGAAAGTTGTTGTATTTAATTATGCAGGTGGACATGGAAAGCTGGCAGCAAGAACAACCCGTGGTGCTGCGAACATGGACAATGGAATCTCCTCACAACTATGAAAATAATTGCCATGAGGTCTCAGTCTTCCTTTGTCCTGGGGCAACTTATTTTGAGGTGGAATTTGATGAAAAATGTGAAACAGAAAGGAGGTAACTTAATAGTGTGCCATCTCTGACTCCAAAAACTATTCACAAAGGGGCAAATCCTGCACTCTGTGCAGAGAATCGTTACCTACTCCACCCTCAGCATGCACCACCCACCCTGTACTCTTCTTTGCACCTCTGCTTAAAGATTCTTGACACAGCTGAGCTCCCACTTGAAAAGGTGCAGACAAACTCTTTGCACAGGCCCTGAGTGTCAAGGCTATGCTCCCTCAGGCAGTGGAACTATGCTTTCCATTGATTGCTCTTGTATTAGTGCTTGAAAAAACCTGTGGCCATCATTGCGTGTTCCCAGCATTCACTTTACCCTACTTGAGCACAACTATGCCAAAGTTCAGTCCTTTCTGTAACTTACCTCTGTTTCTTTCTGGCTTACCACTAAGAAATGCTTAATATTTGAACTTGATATTAAGGATCAGGGAGCTATGTTGTAGCAATGACCGTATATGTGCTGTATGAATGAAATGTTTATATAATCATCTAAAGCAGTAAATACGTCTCTGAAGGGATTGTCTCTACATTGCTGAGTCTCCAGAGTGGGGTGGTTAGGGAAGTACGAGAAATTCCAAAGTAAACTTGCCCAAAAGTTTTAAAAATAAAAATGTGTAAGTAATGAATTGCACTCTCCACAGATATGATTACCTGGAGTTTACTGATGCCAGAGGTGCAAAAACTCGTTATGATACAAAGGTTGGCACTGAGAAGTGGCCCAAGGTGAGTGACTTTAAAATATTGCGCAAAATACACATATGTTAATATTGGGGTACCCTGGAACTCTGTGGTGTTTTAGCGTCATAGGTAAGAGGTTCTGCAGAGACCTTGTAATCTGACAACTTCTTATCTTTGGTGTGGGTGTGTGCACACACCCACCTCTAATGCTCAGAGGGGGAGGAGGGAGGGGAGAAATCTGTAATTCCACAGTGATGCAAATGAATAGAATGAATGACGCAGAAAGTCCTTTCCAATAGTAATGTCTGATTAACTCACTACCAGCTAGCATGTAGAAAACCATGTTTCACTGCAGTTAAACATACAGTTGAAATTGTTCTCTGATCTCCTTGTACCTCCATTAATTTTAAATAAATCTTGAGATGGCAAGTTGAATTCATTTATTATTTTCTTGTGGCCACTCAGGTGCTACTCCAGTGTAACCTTTCCCTGCCGTTATATTTTTTTAACATTAAAAGCTGTATTGTGGGCTGAAACTTTCAATTATTCTTTTGACTAGAAAGTTGAAACTTTAATTGCTGTAGGCTTTTCAGTCATGTAGTGGGGGGCTAGCACATATTACAGAGAAACCGTGAGAATATTGAAAAACACAATTGCTGAAGGAAATTCAATACCCCAAAATGTCTTCCTGTCATGTACATTTGGCAAAATGACTGTTTTGTTGCTCTGTAGAAAGTGACCTTTAAGGCTGGCCCACGGCTGCAGTTTCTCTTTCACTCTGACAGCAGTAATAATGAGTGGGGCTACAAGTTCTCCATCACTGCTTATGGCCTACCAGATGTCGCAGTTTCTTGGGGCTTGGATTTACAGCTGCTTGTATCCAGGTTGATGGGGCGCTTGGCTTCGCGGAGTATGGCACTGAAATCCCAACTGGGTAAGTTGAATTAGTTTCTCTAGCAGTCCTGCTTCCAGGATGGGGATGAGGTGCAAGAATCTAATATTTTATATTCTTGAAAGGAATACATGTTGTTCCAGCCCACTCATATTTGAAAACAGAAAATCCTGACTAGGTTGCCAGTTACAGACCAAGTTGGGAATGACCAAAATTTTTAACCATCTGGTGACTTTTTAGTGGGCTATGTGCAGCAAGTTTGGTTGCTGCCTATGCTACCTCTTTAACCTTCTCTCTGGGAAAATTACAAAAAAACTCCATCACTATTGGCACCCTTTGCAGTCTTAAGAGGCCAAGAGTGGAATGGACTTGGAGACAGAACTACTCTGACCCCTGGAGGTGGTCATGTTAGGTGTCAAAGCAGATTGTGTGGGGGGAATCTTTCATTGCCATTGCATATGCTGTATCTTTTCTGTGGATTTCATGAGGATTTCGTTAAATTTGCACCAGAAAATGGAAAAAGTAAGAATTCATAGCACATAATTTATGCTGATTTTAAAATGTTCCCTTTGATTATTTGGAATTTCTTGAATCTAAAAGGAGCTGGGGGAACACTTATTTCAGTTCCTGTATTAGAGCACCATATGTCAGCGTAATCTGTAGTTTTATTTACTAGACCTCTGAACCATAATGCGAAATTCATTCTGATATTAACTTCTGCTTGTGTGTGTTGAGGGGTCAGTATGAAACTTCATGAGTGCTTTGTAGTGCAGAACCTGTCCATGTGATTTGGCCAGATTTCTGCTCTGTCTACCTAAACTTTCCCTGAAGTTTTCAGTCACCATTCTGTTTGATTGTTTACATGTATTCTGGTATCACCCACAATATATTAAGCACTGTCTACAGGCACAGGGAGGTGCAATCCCTGCCACAAAGAGCTTGCTATTCAAGGCCCTGGTGCCACAATCTCTTCTGCACATATTTAACTTCAGTCATATGAGTAGTGAATTCAATTGGGTTACTGACATAAGTAAAGTTAAGAATGCATGTGTTTGCGGGGGTTTAGGCCTGTGAAGATAGACAACATACAAAGGGTTGGCCACAGGTATTACAATCGTATATGTATGTTTCATATATGAATTAGATTTCAAAAAAAAGGAGCCCAAAGTTAGGAACCTACGTCTATATGTAGACATGTGCTTTATTTTTCAAAAGTGCCGAGCATCCTGTAGTTCTCATTGAGGTCAACAGGAGCTTTCAAGTTTTCAGGACTCCAGAAAGTCAGGCAGATGCCTAGCTGTGGGTTTGGGAACTTAAGTTTAGGGTTTCTATTTTCAAAAATCTGTACCTCAATGTATACATTATATGCGTTTTGTTGCATGCTATAGGTTATGGTGGATGAAGTAATATCCCTGTATCTGTAGCTTGTAAAGTGCTTTGAGTAGTCAGATACTATGGTCATGAGTACAGCTTAGATGCTTAAATGTAGGGCCTTTTAGAATAGTAACATGCTGTAGCATTGTATTTTTTAATCTGCATTAATGTCAGCAGTAAGACTGTACAGGAGTGGTGTGATGTCTGTCTGCTGCATATGTGGCACTAAACATCATGAGTAACCATCAGTCTGAGACATTTTTTTGTTCCACATGCCATTTCCTTTTTGTTTTCCTTTCGCGGCAGGTGTTTAAAATTGTGCATTTTTGCAGTCATATAAAATTGAACAAAAATATTTAGTATTGAACATAAATCCATGTCTGTCTTACTGTTTTTGCAGAGCTAGGTAGTGAAGCAGAGCTGCCTCCTTCAAAAGTGACATCAGTTCTTAATTCTCCTTTATGGAAACCTGTCTTCAGGCATCAGATGTGTCCTGAGGCGACTTTGGAAGCAAATGAACCCAGTCAAGTGCACCAAAATAAAGAGGTATTTAGGCCACTGCTTCTGTTTTATGGGTAGGAAAACACTATGCGAGAGTGGTTTTATTCAGGCTTAATGAGCTGACGCATCTCTAACTGTACGCTGCTAGGCTGAGGTGGCCATCTCATGGGCTGCTGAATTCTCAAAAGAAGAGAAATTTTTGTTCTGTGCCCTTTATGTTAAGTTGTCATTTTGATTGTAACGTCTGTCTGAGGTATGGGTTGTTCAAATATATAAATGAGATGCAAGCATTTTTAAACTGATATTAAGTAAATGTTTTAATACTCTTTCTAGACTAAGAACTCTCATGTGGATGACTGCCGTAACTTTCTTCTCGACTTTGCAAAATCAGATCCTTCCCAGGATTTCTGTGGGCAAAATTCTGAGCTTTTCAAAGGACTTATACAGGCATGTAAAAAACAGGCCCCAAAGACAGATATAGTTGCTGGTTCCACTGTTGATCAAGCTGTGAACGCCACATTTGCTGCTTTGGTGTATCTCACTCCAGATTTATATGGGAAGCTACAAAAATATGGTAACTCTTATATTAGTGAATATATCAATAATGAAGGCTGATGCTTTGTAAGAAATCATATTATAATTCGGTTGTAAAACTTGAAAAATGTATTTAGTTTCAAAAGTATTCAGAAGGTTAGATGTTTCATCCTGTATAAAGAAAATATTACAGCGCTGCACTCACCAACCAGGCAGACTTTGTGCCACAATAGACTGTAATAAGATTATAATGCTTTGTTAGTGTTTTTCATCATCACAACTCTTTTCGAAGGTTAGCTAATCATCACAAATCCTCTAAGTCGCATAGGCAAATAGGGTTATCCTTGTTTTAAAGATGAGTAAACTAAGCCAGAGATGTTGTGATTTGACCAAGTCCACAAGGGACATTGGTTTTTGAACCGGGATTGTAACTCAAAGGTATCTGTCTCCCACGAGTTGCGCCATTAGAACACAACTCTCTCTCATTCAGCCATTTTCAGCTCTCATTAAACATTTCCTAAACAGCAAGGAACAAAGTATTTACATTTTAGCAGTACTGTTTGGGGAGGAAATGCAAATGAAGCCCCTAAATAGTGTCATGCTTTGGAAAGTGAGCTTGCAACCCACTGTGGGGTTTAAGTTAATATTCTGCTCCTAACTCATCCAGTTGGCTCTTGGTATTGCAACTTGTACCTTTCCAGAGAATAGGGTTGCCAACTTTTCTTTCTAATGTGCAGTACACTACTTCTATGTCATAACATGCTATCTGAAGTAAGTGCTCATCTGTTGAACAAAAAAGTGCTATTTGGACTCTCAGGGCCTGATTCTGAGGGGTACTGAGCACGTGCAACTCCCATTGAAGTCCTGGGAATAGCCTCTATTTGTCCTGCCTGTACATTTGCAGGACCCATATGTATTGACTGTAACTGTACATACTCATTCATTATTCAACTTTGCAAATAAGTCTGCTGTCAGGGTACAGGAGATGGGTTTTAATGCATTACCAGCCTTTATAGTATATCCATAAGAACAATAGGGAACAAAACAACCTGCCTGGCATTGCCTTAAGAGGTAGATGACAGGGTCTATCACAGCCTTTTGCAGGTATCTTATTTTATTTTAATCGTTGAGTGATGCGAAACTGAAGCCGTGAATAAAAGGACTTTCCTCTTTTTTTGTTTTCACAGTCATCAGTGGAGGCAAGGTGCCTCTGAATGAAGAGTTTGCACAAGTATATTCTCTGGCTGATGGGATTAGAATATGGATGGTAAGGTTGTTCAGGATGATTATTTCTATTTGGGTTTTCTTCTTTCACATAGATTTTTGCTCCTGAGTCCCAATGCGGAGTCTGTGTCACTGTACTTTGAAATGCCTTGTAAAAATGGTTTTATTTTGTGTGTGTGTGTGGGGGGAGAGGTCTGTTTTTATTTTCTCTCAATGGTTGCAGATCAAATTTGTTCAACTTAAAAGTAAAAAGATGTTTTTCCTGACTGCCAGTCCTGCAAAGTCAATTTTGGCTTTAATAGTCCAGCTTAGGCCTTTCATTTCATGCATCATTACCAGTATTTAAAGATTCTGTGAGCCAAGCTCTTCCCTAGGCTTTTCAATGAAGGTGCAGAGGTAGAATTTTGCCCTGCAATTGGAATTCTTTTGATTATAGTATCCTAGAAATGGAGGGCTGGAATGGACCTCCAGAAGTTATCAAGTTCAGCCTATTGTGCTGCGGCAGAGTTGCCACAATGACAGCCCCACATTTCTATGATACTGACAAGTATTTGTCTAACCTGTCCTTAAAAACCTACAATGACAGGGAGTCCACAATTACCCCTGGAAGCCTATGCCAGAGCTTATGCATCAGCCAGAAAGAGAGATCTCCCTCATGTACTTATTTTGGTTCTGCTGTGCTAAAAGGAGGAGAGGAAAGAGTAGTAAAATAATTGTGGGTTTTTTGTCATTTAAATCACCAGCTGTGGTTAAAGATATGCACAGGGATCAGATCTCTTTGCTGAAAAGAGAAGAGATACACACATACTTACTTTTACCTGATTTAATGCTTGTTGTGCACAACATGTCTTCGAAAGAACTGGTATCATCAGCTCAGCTTTCTTTTGGCTTGAAAGAGTCAAGCTTTTCAGTGCATTTCACTGGGTTGTGCCACAGGCTGACCAGCAAGACGTTCTAGACCATAAAGGACTAGTCCTGTATTGGAGACTTAGCGTGTCTTAAGAATCTCAGGAGTGGACTAATGAGATTCTCTAATTGTGGTACAGTCTTCATGCTGCCATGCCATCTGGATAGGCAGGATTTCACATTTTTAATTAATTTAATTAACTTCCTATCTACAGTTAGAAATGAAGCAGAAGTTCCTGATGGGTAAAGGAAATGATACAGCAGAGAAACAGAATATAGAAACAAGTGAAGTGAACCCAGAAATCCTTGGTAAGTGTCTTTCCTGATGGCTTAGCCTAACTTTATCTTATGTAGCTCTTCTCATTTTTTCTGTGCTCAAGGAAATTAATTAGTAATTTAGGCTATCTTATGTTTGTGGACAGGGATAAATTAGCTGATGTGATGTGCACTGTCTCCAGAGATTTTTCCTAAAGAATGAGAAAACAACCAGTGCACTGGATCATCTTACTGATGGTTGAACCGTCACTTTAAAAAGTTGTTTGTAACGACACTTCACATATTGCATGCTTTGTATGGTTGGTGTGAATATTTTGGATAGGCACTTAATATTGGGAGATCCAGACACTCACTATCAAGGGGCAGGAAACCATACTTCCAGGACTTTCTGGCCAGAAGATAAAAAATTTAAGAGCCAAAAAATAAGAGCCAATTTCTACTTAAATTACATAGGAAAGGTATTACACAAGATTTGATCTGGTGATTCTACTAACTTGCCTCCCTTCCCCCCCCCACCAATTTTTATACTGCAGCAAAACACTGTATTCAGAAGAGCTTATTGTTGTTAAAATTTTTGCCTGTGAGAGAAAAGGCAAGAGATCTTGCTTCTGATAACTGGGATGCTTCAGAAGTAGAGGATGTCCAACAGTACCACGATGATAAACGTCAAAGGACTAGTTCTATCGTAGAAGCAGATTTTCAAGCAGCAAACTCATTGTCTTCGAATGGAGTAATTCACCCTGCTTCTGCAGAAAGGGGTCGAGTGGTAGACTCTGACACAAAGATTAAGCAAGCGCCAGACCCACCCCAGACAGAAGTAGCCTCTGAATCTCAAAGTAAGCCCCTTGAAAATACAGTTTCACAGCAAGACGACAAAGCATCTCCTCCCTCCACTCCAACTCGCAAATCTCAGTTCAGCCGTGGAAGACTAAGGCTGCTATCTTTTAGATCAATGGAAGAGCCTAAATCCGTGCCCACTGTGAAGGAGAAATATCCTGTACTGAAAAATATATTAGACTTTATTAAGGATCAATCACTTTCCCATGAAAGGTGAGCAAACTTGAAAATTCGCAGTCCATCGTATTTAAGGTTGAGTGACTTCAGAGCTTTCAGATGATGAGATAAAGTATATTTTTATCTTTAGTAATATTTCTCTAATTTCAGGTACTTGAAAAACAGTCCATTATATTTTGATATCAAGGCATCAAATTTATGGCTCACAACCCACCTTAGGTTCCCAAGGAATATTTAATCTGACTCATTTAACTCACATAGAACTTCAGGATTATGAATAGTGATTACATTCCCTTACTGTCCCTATGCTGCAGTTTGCCCTGCTTCATCAAATCTGCTTGTGAGGTGGTGTTACTTCCTGTCTGTGGTTGAATGGGGAAGGAACTGCTTCTGGAAATTACAACTGCCTAGCTGAGTTAGTGGGTCTTGGATAACAGATCTAGAACAGTTAGAGAAGGGATCTTCAAAGGGCCAATCTGCAAATTTTAACTAGAGGACATTCTTCCAGAACCAGCCCAAGGTTTAGAGGTTGGAACAGGGAGTTGCGAATCCTGGGTTCTATTCCTGGCTCTGCCACTCACCCTGTGACTTTGGGTAAAATATTTGTAAATAACCCATTATTGTTATTACCATGGTGTTCAAGGAAATATACAGTACAGTTAATAATTTAGGTGCCAACTCATCAAACTTGTTTAACTTCTCAAGTGTTGATTGCATTATGAGGTACTGAAGAACGGGTGTTTTGAAGTTGTCATTGGGAGTTTGTGTTTTTCCTAGTATTTTAAAGGTCCTTGCTTTGAGGAAAGCCCAAGCCCAAAGTATCCTAGAAGTGCTGAAGACAATCCGCCAGTGTTTAGAATCTCTTGGGCAGCCGCACTGTTTCCATCCACCTTGTGTACTCTTTCTCTTGGAACTTCTGGCCTGCCAGAAAGATTTTACAAAGTAAGTATCTTTCTTAGAAAATTGGAGCTAACACTATTCTGTATAACATGTCTACATGCCCTGACTCAATACTGATTGCCCAGGGTGAAAAGAATGAGAAGTGATGGCCTTGTGAATACAGATACAAGAGCAAGTGCATATATTGTGCTCAGATCAATATTTAAGATTCTGTGCACACTTTCTATGGTGCATTTTGATCGTTTACATTTTCATATTGGTACTTGGAGATTTAGTTTCAGTATTCCTATTTATGCCAACAGGGGTCAGCAGCTTACCCGCAGCGTATAGCTATTAAAATGTTCCCAATTATCTAACCGGGTCACAGAAAACACAGAAAATTAGACTAGAATAGTCTTAGACATTCACACTCTTTAGCTTTCTGTTTATTATTTCAGTTTAAACTGCTGCCTAAGTAGGATCGGTTCATCTTTTTCCTTCAATAAGAATTTAAGCTGGAGCTAGGCTACCTGGGTTAGATTAATTTTAGTTGCTCTGTCAGCAATACTTGCTTGGGAGAGTTCTTTTCTCTTTTGAGTCTTTTCTCCATGAATTAATGTATTAGCTAATCTGCAGTTAGATACTTAGTTGTGGAACTAGCTTCCTCTGGCAGTGTCCTATGGCTAGTGTTTTACCAACTCATCTTTTTACTCGTTCAGTTGCGTCTCTGTGAATATTGGGGTTTGGAAAGATAAATTAATTTTAAATATAACTGACAGGTGTTCAACATAACTCTTAAAAGATGGTGATTATAATGTGTCTGCGTAGATTCTAAAGCTGATTGCCTCTGACTTGCTGCGCAAACTGAGTTCTCATTATAGAGTGCTGTGTAAGATCTGTTAGCTGCTTTCTTGCTGTGTGTTTTGAAAATTTATTTGAGTTGGACTTTTCAGGGCCCCGGTCGTCAAATGTTATGAGTCATCTTGATACTTTTGACAGTTCCATAGGAACAATCTGCGTTTGGTGTCCTGTTTTGCGCTTCGCTTCTAATTCTACTTGTATTTGAACAAAGTGTGCTGTGTGAAGTAAAGTGGTGGATTCTACATCTGCTAAACTGACTTTTTAACTTTTAGTTATTTTGGACACTTGGAAGGTTGTGGTGCTGAACTGCACAAAGAAATTCGAGAGTCCTACTATCAGCTTGTTCTCTTTTTGGTCAATGCCATGAAGGGATTTAACAGCATTAATGACAGGTACGGAACATAGCCCACCTATGTAACATGGAATGTTATTTTTGTTACCTTTGTCCTCCCTCACATCTTCCCTCCTATTATTAGTTACTTTTATTGCCTTGTATCAAATAAGAGTGTAAATTCTGGTAGTGGTGTGACCATTCTTTCCTCTGTTTGTATGCAGTCTGACATGATGGGCTATAATTAGGGGTCACGGAATCTGTGACTTCCAGAGACCTCCATGACTTGAGCCCCAGTGCCTGGGAGCTGTAGGGTTCTGCACCACCCCTGACAGTTGGGAACTGCGGGGACCGAGCTCTGGGCCGCCGTGGGAGCCCTGGAGCTCCGGACTGGGACTCCCTGGGTGGTGTGGGGAGCCTGCAGCTCCCCATTTTGTTCTGCATATTTTTAGTAAAAGTCTCGGATAGGTCATGGGCTTCCGAGAATTTTTCCTTATTGCTCATGACCTGTCTGTGACTTTTACTTAAAATGTGTGACAAAATCTTAGCTTTAGCTGTAATTATTATTAGGGCTTTTTGGTGCTACTATACTATAGAAAATCACTTTTTACTTAATTTTGCTAATTAGTAAGGACAAGGATAAAATTCAGCAGTACTGGATCACTTTGTTCATTTATTTTGACATATGTAATGTAACTTTTGCCTCTTAGTATACACTTTGGAGTATATCAATAATAGTAAATGTACTGTAGCACATTTGGCAAGAATAACAAAGCATTAGTGACAAGAGACAGCACCACAGCACACTCTGCTGTTAAAACTGCATAGTGAGACAATCAACTTGTTGATTAGAACTATTGGCATTTTGAAAGCTTGTGGGTTAGTAAAGTAAGGTTCTACTGTTGATTTAATTTAACACGCAATAACTTATTTAAGGCTTTAGTGATAAATACTTTTATTCTTTTCCCCAAAAATCATACTGCTTCAACTTCAGATTAAAGCTGTCATGTTTTCCCAATTTGTTTAGATCATTGCTCCCTGCCTTATCCTGCGTGCAGACATCCCTCCTTCACCTCTTGGATATGAGCTGGGAACCAAGTGATCTTTCCTTTTTTGTTGATATACAGTTACCACTTCTTCTTATGACTATGTCACAAGAAAACATAAGTATTCATGACAGCGTGATTTGGTAAGTCAGCAAGACTATAATTTTTATATAGAACTAAGTTTTTGTACAGTTTTTGGCAAGAATGAGCTCTGAAATTTGAAACAAGTAGTAAAGACACTGAAGACAGGTGAGGTAAAATTTTCAAAAGCATTTATGTCCCATTTTTCAAAAGCTACTAAATCATTTAGGCTCCTAAGTCGCATTGTCTGAAGTGCTTTTGAAAACTTTACAGAGATGTGTAAAGGGTAGTAATTTCTTCACTAGCAGAAATTTGTTTTTAAACTGACTATTGCCAAACAGTATCACACTACTGGCAAGTTACCAGCAAGATAGACATCATCGTACTCCTCTGGCATGAGCATCGCATGTGCATGACTCATAGTGCATTCATTTTAACCTTACCCTTTTGCCCTTGGCCCGTTTGTTCTAGAAGGAAATAATCTTCATTTGCCTATATTCTATCATAATTACCCAACAGCAATTCTATGAGTTTGGATTTCCCAGGTGATGTGTGTTCGCCCCGGTGTGTGTGTGTGTGTGTGTTTTTGGTTTTTTTTTTAACAAAACAAAAAAACCAACAACCCTCTTTGTAGCTGGGGGGGGAGGTCTCTGGAATATTGTGGCAGTGCTTTAGTTTTTAGGTGAAATACATGATCTTGTCTCATTAGCACATTGTGTCTGAATTTTAGTTTTTTAAATAAACTATCCCAAAATGCATTATTAGGAAGCCTGTTTGCATTCAAACATAATTTTGAGCTTTTTTTAGTCAGTGGAGTGAAGAAGATGAGATTGCAGACTACAAGCAAAACTCCGAGTGGATGGATGAATGTCAGGATGTAATGTTTGAGACCTGGTATGAAAAGATAGCCCAAGCTGACCCGGAGAAGCAGAGAAAGGTGACCTCATGATTTTTATTTTTTCATGCTCCTTGCAGGAGATTTTTTTCAAAGGCACAAAGAGAGAAACAGCAAGCTGCCACTGGTTTTCTGTGAGTTGGGCACCGAACTCCCCTGTGTGCCTTTGAAAATCTCCTTGGAAGTGCATGCATCATGCTTTCTTGCAGAAGGGAACATTCTGCTTTGTGTTTCGAAAGGGCTTTCTCAAAACCAAGGAAGATTCAACATGTAAATTGTGTCCATTTATTGTTCCAGATGCACATGTTTGTTGCTCGTTACTGTGACCTATTGAACGTGGACATATCATGTGATGGTTGTGATGAGATTGCACCCTGGCATCGCTACCGCTGTTTGCAGTGCAATGATATGGATCTATGTAAAACTTGTTTCCTAGGTAAGGATCTTGTCAGAAAATACTTCTGGAGCCGAAACAATGTCTTTCCAGATCATACATTAGAAAGTTTTCTATGAAATGGGCAAAGGGAGAGAGTTTTTTTTTTTTTTTTTGGAAACTTCCCAAAATCTTAACTCTCGTAATTTTTCCTGTTTTTTCTAATCTGAATGTCACCCGCCTAAATTGTCAGTATATATCTGATTCATGTGCTTTTTAATGAACACACTAACATAAGTACAACTAGAGGAGTGATTTTGAATTCACAAGTGCTTGTAGGATTCAAACTTGCAAGTTGCCAGTGTCATCTGAACTTGAATTTGGCATGGAATTCTGAACATAAAATTTCTCCTTTGCATCTTTTCTCCTTCTTTTTATCTTTGATTTTTGTCTCCTAAGCAAAAATGTAACCACATTTGATTAGTGTGGATTTCTTTTGGAATGAACTCAATCGGTTCTATTGGAACCAGTTATATTGCAATATTCTACGAAAGGATCATGGTGAGCTGGAAAAGAGAATATAGGTGATGTGAATGACATTGATCATTCAGTTCATAAAGCACAACATATTGTAGATCCTATGGTAAGGCTAATTTATATAGTAAAAAAGTTTCTTTAATATGGCATATCTGATCACTTGCTGCAACTTGGACATACCTTCACAACTCAGACTCCCCTTTTTCACCGAACTACTAGCAGAACTTTGGTGTCCAGAGCTTATAAATTAAGTGTTGGCTTCCATTGATTATCTAATGCTGCTTGTAGATCAAGTTCTCTGCTTAGAGGGATAAACAGAGTTCTCTAGTCATGTGTACTCATCTAATCAATAATAGTAATAAAAGAAAAGAAAAATAACATAAGAAGCATATACTGGCATTACATTATGAAAAGAATGGGAAGATAGATACTGTACCTAAAGGTCATTGCAGATGCAAACTTTTTTTTTTTTTTTAATTCTACCTAGGTGGCGTTAAACCTAAAGGTCATGAGGATGACCATGAAATGGTTAACATGGAATATGCCTGTGATCATTGCCAAGGGGTTATTATAGGTCGCCGGATGAACTGCAATGTGTGTGATGACTTTGATCTTTGCTATGGGTGTTATTCTGCAAAGAAATACTCTGACAGGTATTGGTATGCGATTCCATACTCACCAGCTTGTGGGCAAGAACAGCAGCGATTAACACCTCCTACAGACAGTCACTCTAATGTCACTCCTTGGGAGCCTGTGTCTGACCCCAGAACATCTAATTATTGTCCTTAGGAGAAAAGTAGCAAATGTTGAGCAAAAGTTTTCAGCTCTAAATCCTACCCCAAACTTCAAAGTAACTTGGTTACAAATCTTTCACACCTTGTAGTCCTAAAAGTGTTCACCGCCCAGAAGTATCAGAAGATTGATAAGATAGAGTTGGTGAGCATGAAAGACACTCCTTACACATGTGGAGATTTACTTTCTTATTACCTCCACCACTCCAAGATTGCTACCAAAGTTGTTCACATAAACTTGATTTGTAGAGCTGGAGTTCTAGGGACAGATCTTCAACTAGTGTAAATCGTCAGCGCTCCTTTGAGCCCAGTGGAACTCTGACAGTTTACGCCTTGTAAGGATCTGCAGTTAAAAATTTTGAAACATGCTTTCTATTCTTCATTCTTTTTCAGAAAGAAAACTTGCATTTAAACTTAAGTTCTAAACTGTAAACACTTTCTTTCAGTCACCTTCCTACTCACAGCATCACAATATATCCGATGGTGACCATTCGAATCAGTGACCGACAGAGACTCATCCAGCCTTATATCCACAACTATTCTTGGCTGCTGTTTGCTGCCTTGACACTCTACTGTGCAGACTTGGCAAGTGGGGATGAAGTAGGAGAGAAACTTGATTCGCAGATTCTCAGTCATGCTAGAGTTCTGCAACATCAATGTATACAGCTCATTGGAGACTGCCTGATGAAAGCACAGCATGGAAAAGGTGACCCAAATCCTCCATTTATTGAAACACAATAGTTGTTGGAATGAGCCTGGTGCAAAGCCTCTAATTAATCACTTTGCAGTTTTCCAAGG
This sequence comes from Terrapene triunguis, assembly GCF_002925995.2. Classification (NCBI taxonomy): domain Eukaryota; kingdom Metazoa; phylum Chordata; order Testudines; family Emydidae; genus Terrapene; species Terrapene triunguis. The sequence goes on along the minus strand of NW_020664582.1, from coordinate 3,755,270 downwards.
AAAGAAAAGCCTAGCTTAATAGAGATAGCTCAGTGGTTTGAGCATTGGCCTGCTAACCCCAGGGTTGTGAGTTCAATCCTTGGGGGGACCACTTAGGGATCTGGGGCAAAATCAGTACTTGGTCCTGCTAGTGAAGGCAGGGGGCTGGACTTGATGACCTTTCGGGGTCCCTTTCAGTTCTATGAGATAGGTATATCTCCATATATTATATTAATATCAGAGGGAAGCTACTTTGCATTTCACTAATAGTACAGGGAATGTTTTATAACTGATCATTTAGAAATCTTATTATTAGAATAACAATATTCTTAGTGATAACTGAACATGTGATGGAAAAGAGAAGGCTTAAGAAAATTAGAGTAATATACTGGGACAACTTCTCATAAATTTTCAGTTTAAGAAGACACACTGTGCCTGGATATGGATGCAGTTATCTTGTTTACAGGGGCCCTGAGGAAGAAAAAAATATGACATGGTGAAAAGTGTTTCTTGATCTGCACTATTGGCCAGATACTTTTAATCTTATTCATGATGTGAAATAAGGTGCTGCAGAAACAGTCCCATTGACTTCACTGGGGGGGGATTGATCTAAGTTACGCAACTTCAGCTATCTGAATAACGTAGCTGAAGTCGACGTACTTAGATCTAGTTACTGCGGTGTCTTCACTGTGGTAAGTTGACAGCTGACGCTCTCCTGTCGACTTCGCCTGCGCCTCTCGTCCTGGTGGAGTACTGGAGTCGACGGGAGAGTGCTTGGCAGTCGATTATTGCGTCTAGTCTAGACGTGATAAATCGACCCCTGCTGGATCGATCGCTGCAGGTAATGTAGACAAGCCCTAAGATTCTACTCAGTGTGACATAAGGTAGCAGAATACAGCTCTATGTAAAATGTGTTTGAAAGTTAAAGGTTTTCTTTAAAACTTGGAAAAAGCTTGTTCTGTCATACTTTATAAATTAGACCTGTATAAAAAAGCCGGAAATGGCTGTGAACTTAAATGGGATGGTAACAGATTGTGAGTACCAGTGATGAGTGAACCTGGTGATATTCTAAGCTCTCTACTGTGTTTGTAGCTGGTTCTGGCCACTTTAGAGTGACAATCCTGGAATCAGGTTTCAGAGTGGTAGCTGTGTTAGTCTGTATCAGCAAAAAGAACGAGGAGTACTTGTGGCACCTTTCTATATAGATTAACATATCTGAGTCTCTTGCTAGCAGCTACCAGATTTTGGTTGTGAAAGGCTACATGTCTTAGTATCCAATCCTTAAATAGATTTTGTAATCTTTTCCCGTCAGGTTTGAAAGCTTTAGCTCTCCTCTGCATGTTGCCAGAAGGTGAATCTTTCTCAGAGAATGAGACCACTTCTGTCAGCCCTCCAACAGGTGGCACTATAGAGGGCCATGCTGGTGATAAAGCAGCCAAGGGAATGAATAAAAAGCCAAGGACAGGCTCTTTTGTACATTGCAATGTAAGTACTGCTTCTTTACGAAATTCCAAAGTACAGTTCAGTTGATGTCCATTCTTGTATGATCCTCAACAGTGATAAATATTTCCATTCTTTTCTCCAGTGATGTGGGATGCAGTAAGTGAACTGGCATGTTATACCTGCATCACTGGGTCACCTCACATTTCTAAAGGTGACTTTGATTCTTCAAAGCTGTGTGAGAGACGGACAAAACGTTTCCCCTCTGAATGGACCATGGGCGCCTAAATTAGTTTTCAGGGACGTAGTGCCCCTCCCCAGCCTTACAATTCTGTTACAATTTGATTTCATAGGCAAATAGTGTCCCATGTATGAGAAACTTATTTGTGGATGAAACGTTACATATAACATAGGAAAAATGTGTAATTTTCATTTTGCATATGGAAACTTAAGGCTTAAACATAGCATGAAATATATCAATGAAGGGTTTTTATAATTTAAAATAACTTTTTTTGCCAAGTGAAAATAATTGACTCAATTTCTTTCTGTGGCTTTAACTCAGTGCATTAAATAGTTCTTCAGTCTCTTGGTATATTTATTTTGTTTTGTTTTTAGGGGAAAGGAGATGTTTGTGATGAAATTCAGTCTTCTGTAGAAAAAAAAGAAAGCCAAAGCAATCCTTCTAATGCTCCTTTATCAAAGAACGATGTTTTGAGACAGGATTCAGAGACACTGGCTCTTAATTCTGTAGATGACACATCTTCACGTCTTCCAGGTAAGAGATTTCCCATTTCATCCAACATACACATACTCCACACATAGACACAGCTGTATTTTTGTGTCCATCCTTATCTTGTACGTTTGTAAATAGATTCAGTTGAAGTAAACAGGCTGCTGCATCAAGACCTCATAATGTTATGGCTTTGGAATACGCATACACAGAGCATTTTACCTGAATTTCAATTTGTACAGATTACCACATAGCTAGCAGTAGGTTTGAAAGATCAAACTGAATTGCATACGTTATGTGATTATGGTAAAGTATATCTCTACATACAAATTATAGTGCTATTGGATCTAATACATTACAAAGATTAAGCATGCTTTCTTGCTTAGTAAATTTCTCTCAGGCATTTCAAACCCATTTCTCTAGATTACTCAAGTGAATATATTCAATATAATCATTATCTGCTTGCTGTGTATTAAGTTGCAGAGATGATTTAAATCTTTTTCTCTTCCTTCCCCTCTCTGTATTCTTTGTTTTCATTTTTCTACTAGTTTAAAGTCCATTCCTTCCCCTTGTGTTCTCTTGAAAGTGCACATCAAAAGCTGTGCTGTGCCTATGATCTTGTCTCTTTTTAAATTTTTAGTATAAAATTAGAGGTTTTATAGAGATGCCTTTATTGATTAAGGTATGTAATCTAGAAAGTACTGCTTACATTTTTTAAAAACTAAGTTGTGGTCAGTAAACTATGAAATAATGGTTTAATAGCACCCTGGCATAATACAATTTATTTGTTAGACATAACTTTAAACATATTTAAACAAGGTTTAAGATCCCGTGGACAATATTATCCATGTGTGACTATACTCACAAGGGACTGGAGAATCTAATTACAAGCCAACGTTCTCATAATGTCAGTTTTTCCTCCCTAAACCAGAAATGAAGGGTTTCCTAGAGTGAAGATATGTAGAGGCAATTCTCAAAGGAGAAAGAAAGATGACTTAACAGTAACTGTCACTTGAATTATCTCTGCAAACCCATTTCTTACTCCTTTTGAATTGCTGTTGAGATCTTTGCATCAGTGATAAGGAAATGGGGAAAGCTGTGGAATTAAGTCTGCTAATAGATAACAAGTTCGAAGCCTGCCATATCCTGGATTAACAGGCTCAGTGCTTGTCACGGAGTGGGGGGGGACACAAGGCCCTGCACCCCCGGCTTCCTGCGATTCATCATGACTCTCAGCCAGCCAGTAAAGCAGAAGGTTTATTTAGATGACAGGAACACAGTCCAAGATAGGTCTTGCAGGCACAGACAACAGGATCCCCTCCCCCCCCCCAATTAGGTGCATCTTGGGGTCCCAGGGCACCACAGCCCCTTGGGGAGTCAGAGCCCCGTCTCCCTCCCAGCCATTCCACCAGCCAGCTCTGAAACTCCCCCCTCCAGCGACCCCTCCCACAGCCTTTGTTCAGTTTCCTGGGCCTCTAACCCCTTCCTGGGTTCTCATGTTACATGCTCGTATTCTCCCTCATGGCCAGTCTCCCATCCCCCAATGCAGACCAACCTAGCCACACTCCCCTGCCTTCCCAGCCAACACTCCCCAGTCAGCATTCAAAGACCACATTAAGAACAGTCCCAGTTCGTCAGTGCTACACCCCAGCTTTTAAACCAGAGGTAGGCAACCTTTGGCACGCGTGTCTAAGGTGGCATGCGAGCTGATTTTCAGTGGCACTCACACTGCCCGGACCACCGGTCCAGGGGGCTCTGCTTTTTAATTTAATTTTAAATGAAGCGTCTTAAACATTTTAAAAACCTTATTTACTTTACATACAACAATAGTTTTAGTTATGTATTATAGACTTCTAGAAAGAGACCTTCTAAAAACATTAAAATGTATTACTGGCACGCAAAACCTTAAATTAGAGTGAATAAATGAAGACTCGGCACACCACTTCTGAAAGGTTGCCGACCCCTGTTTTAAACAGTGTCTCTTGGAGGAACCTTTTCAGTGTGGCAGACCCCCACAGAGTCCCACTCCTTCCTTCAGGGTAGGCCCCACAGCCTCCTTGCCTCCCCGACTCAAGCTTCTGAGCTCTGGTACTCCTGCTTCAATACTGTGAGCTCTGCCCAGCAAGTTCCATTGAGGTAGACTCCTGTAAAGATTTATACACACTTCAAGAATGCACCTCAGCAAGTATTTGCAGTGGCACCCAAGCAACATTTTTCAAAACAGAGTAGGGTTTATAAGTCAACTGGAACACAGTATTGGAAGTCCTTGGGTTAGCCTAGAGAAATAAAGGCTAAAGCGTAGTCCATTCTGGTCAAGACTGAGCAGTTCATTAGCCATGCTGTAGTGAACTCCATGTCAGGCTCTGTCTCTCTCAGACCTCCTGAGTCAGTCCCAGGAGAGAGCAGCCAGCCACCTCTAGAAACCAACTCTTTTTTTATCACCTGCTGGTCATCTCTGTCCTTTGTTCTTTGGACAGGGCCTGCTGAAAGGCAGAGAAAAACTCCTTCCTCTGGGTTATTGTTTGCTAGGTGTCAAATGTTCTGGTGATTGGGGCTTTCCGTTGTCGTCTTGGGTTTTCCGTTGATATGGGCTGGCCTCAGTAAATCCTTTTAGTGACCCATTCAGTCCACTCAGATAGCTAGGGGACACACACATCTGTCTCTCTCCTGTGTCTCTTGGTCAGCCCTGAAAGCAGTCTTAAGCCTATTTCCCACACTGGGTAGCAGTGCACAATATAGGGGGAAACTGAAGCACACAGAGGATACATAAAAATACTTCCAAAAAATCCTGCTTCATCACAACCCATGCTTTAAAAGCAAAGCTTTTTGGTTTAATCTGTCTTTTTTCCAGCTCATTTCAGATATAGTTTTAGCAGTCAGTATTCTTGAGAACCCATGAAGTGGGAAGTTAAATGTTTTTGCAATATTTAAAAGCTGGGATTCCACTCATTCAGATTGTATACACAGCAATGGGTCTAATTTTAGTAGTCCAAGACACAAAAGCTTCTGAAATAAGGTTGATAAAGTTGGAAGAGGAGATACACAAGATGGTAATCAGAATGATGTGACTTTAAAGTCTCTGTCTCTGAGCCAGTTTACTAGATATAGGTCTTGTCATAAAGATGCATTAATGTAGTATTGTTTGAAATGAGACTATACATTAACGCACTCTAAGGAACTTGTAGTGCAAGCCAGCAGGGTCCACACAGGATGCACCTCATGCTAGTGTGGTCTAGAACCGACAGCCCGCTGGTGTGCACTAATGCACTGTGTAGACAAGCCCATCGTCTTTGTGTGTCTATTTATACTTACTATTTCAGACTTTAAAATATTAAATTTTCACTTATGTTCTACAGTTTTACTGTTTTTAAATTCATGTTTATTTAAAACACAGATGCTGAAAATTCAGAAGATTCATCCCAAAAGCAGGCAGAGAAGGCTCTAATGCCTAGCCAGGAGCAAGTCTTTGCTGAATGCTCTCAGAAGAGGATTCTTGGCTTGCTGGCAGCTATGTTACCACCTTTCAAATCTGTAAGAATGAAGTACAAACCCTTCCTCCCTACCCCCCAGGAAACTGGTTGAGTTGTGAGGAAAAATGGGGAAAATTCAAGCTGAAACAAATGATGTAATGGGAGAAGGAGAGGCTGGGAAGAGCTACTCTAGTTCCTCCTTTTTGCTAGCTTGTGTCAAAATGCTAATGTTGAAGTGTTTTATTACGTTATTTAGTTACATTATTAATTAACCGCCAACCATCAGGTAAAGTTCAGATTTGTTTATTGTTTGTCTAACTTTAAATCAGCCCAACTAAACTTGGTGTAAACTTTTTTGCTCTTGGCTTATGCACCAGGTTTTATCACAAAGTAAATTTTCCTCCTTGTCTCCTTCCCTCCCCCCCGTATCCTATTTTATGGAAAAAGTATTTCCAATATAAAAGAAACATAACTGAAAGCAGCTTGAAAAGGCCGCAGACCCCCATCCCCTAAACACCTTGTAAGGGCCACTTGGAGCCCTTTTCCCCCAGTTCTGGTTGTCCCTATTGATTTGCACCAGTGAGTAGGCTTATCACTATGCAGTTAATTTGTCTCAGTTTTTTTTCTGGGTGCACACTTGGTAAGCTTAGCTAGAAAAAATTCACTGCCTATATCCAGTATGACTTTTATAGGTGTTTAACTCTCAAATCAAAAGCAATTTTTTCTTTAACAATGGAAATATCTTCTCAGCCAGAGCTATTTCCATTCCGGACTTCACTTTCTACCTGCCAAAAGTTCTTAACCTTTTTTTAAAATTGTGTTTTCTTTACTCCCTCATGCTGAGAATTGGTTGAATAGCTTTCCCTCAAATTTTCCCCCTTTATGTAGATACAAGGCTGGAAAACTTCAGCCAAAAAGGTGACGGTTTCTGAACACTGAGTAACTAATAAGTTTCTGCTCGAACCCTCATTATACTGTATAACTATGACTAAAGGCTTTGCTATGTTTCCTGTTCTAATGAGATTTTTCTTTCTTATTCCCAGGGATGCACAATGTCTTTGATTAACCTGGAACAGATCCTCCCACTGATGTTTCAGGTTGTAATCTCCAATGCTGGCCACTTAAATGAAACCTATCATTTAACCCTGGGTCTTCTGGGCCAGTTAATTCTGAGACTTAAGCCTGCAGAAGTCGATGCTGCAGTGACAAAGGTCCTTTCAGCCAAACACAGCCTGTTTGCAGCAGGAGATGGGTCTACAGTGCCAGAAGGCTGGAAGACTACTCATCTTTTGTTCAGTCTGGGAGCCGTATGCTTAGACAGGTGCTTTTTAATGTTCACCTATAAAGATAATTCTTGATTTTATATGCTCAACAGGAGTAGGGGAGGAGTGTAACCTGATCTGGGCTAATTCTTGATCCCAGTCCTGTGAAGTGCGTATTAGCCAGGGCTCCCATTGAAGTCAACATCTCTTAGGGTCATGCCACATGATGCTATCAAATGGGAGATGGGTAATTTTCAGAGGCTAATATAGGACACTGTTGTGGAAGAGGTAGGATTTTGGGGTTTAGAGAAGAGCAAGGGCCAGTCCTACTCCCTAAACTTTTGATGTGACCTGTCTCCCTATCCTCCTAATTCCAACATGTTCCTCAGTCCAGGAGAAGGTAGGTCATATCAAAAGGTCAAGCTGGAAAGAACCAACATAGGGAGGTAAGGCCTATAGTGGAGGATAGAGGGAGCTGTCTTTGTAGAGGGGTCTAGCAAGGTAGAAAGAAGTCTTGCATTCAGGGAGAGATAGTAAAGTTTCTTTGAAAGTACAGTCTTCAGTATCTTAAGTGGAAGTAGAACACTCTTGAAGAGTGGAGGTTAACAGCATGCTTTGTTAAATACTGTGTTAAGCATTATTCTGCACTCTAGGTTTTTTTTATTTGGGAAGAGGGATTGGAAAGATTAATAAACCAATTAGAAAAGCATGCAGAATATAAAGATAGAATCCGCGGAGAATCTACTTGTCTTAGAGAGAGATTCATCAATCAAGGAAATACACAGTCCTGTGTATTATGTGAAGATATTTTGGCATCCAATTATATCAAAATATTAAATCAGCAAATTAAATCTAGAAGAAAGATTTCCCAAGCCTGTCTTACTCATGTACAAGGAGAAGTAAAGGAAGGGGGAAAAATTTCTAGTCCTAAACTAAAGTTAGCAAGACCATGTGTTGCCTTGAATTTCTATCAACTTTTTTTATTCATTGTGGCCTTTGATCCTATTTAAGATGGCAGGCCAATGTGATTTTTTTTTTAATGATTTAATGATGAGTGGAATTAATAGCATTCATATTTCTGTTGAATTCAAAGCCTCGAGTGATGCTATGAAAAAGTAAGACCTTCTGACAGTTGGAAATAATGTAATAGTGATTTTGTGTTTTGAGGGAGAATAGTTGTGTAACAGTCTGCAGTCAAACCACCTAATACTGTCGAACCTTGTTCTCCAGCCGTGTAGGTCTGGACTGGGCGTGCTCCATGGCGGATATTCTCCGAGCTTTGAACTCCTCTGCACAGTGGCATAGTGTGATTGCAGCTTTCACGGACCATTGTATTAAGCAGCTGCCCTTCCAGCTAAAACACACCAATATCTTCACCTTATTGGTACTTGTTGGATTTCCAGAGGTAATTGGAATACTGGTCAATACATAATGATTTGAGCTATGATAATTACAAATTCTACTTTTAAACACTAAAAACTACACTTTAATGCCATGACGAGAAGCTGGATATGAGTCAACAGTGTGCTCTTGTTGCCAAGAAGGCTAACGGCATTTTGGGCTGTATAAGTAGGGGCATTGCCAGCAGATGGAGGAACGTGATCGTTCCCCTTTATTCGACATTGGTGAGGCCTCACTTGGAGTACTGTGTCCAGTTTTGGGCCCCACACTACAAGAAGGATGTGGAAAAATTGGAAAGAGTCCAGCGGAGGGCAACAAAAATTGTTAGGGGTCTGGAGCACATGACTTAGGAGAGGCTGAGGGAACTGGGATTGTTTAGTCTCCAGAAGAGAAGAATGAGGGGGGATTTGATAGCTGCTTTCAACTACCTGAGGGGGGGTTCCAAAGAGGATGGAGCTCGGCTGTTCTCCGTGGTGGCAGATGACAGAACAAGGAGCAATGGTCTCAAGTTGCAGTGGGGGAGGTCTAGGTTGGATATTAGGAAAAACTTTTTCACTAGGAGGGTGGTGAAGCACTGGAATGCGTTACCTAGGGAGGTGCTGGAGTCTCCTTCTTTGGAGGTTTTTAAGGCCCGGCTTGACAAAGTCCTGGCTGGGATGATTTAGTTGGGAATTGGTCCTGCTTTGAGCAGGGGGTTGGACTAGATGACCTCCTGAGGTCCCTTCCAACCCTGATATTCTATGATTCTATGAAATTGACAAAAGCCATAAAACTCAAAGATATGTCTGAGACTTCATCCTTCGTCTCTTGCACAGTTGGTTGTGGCCTTTGTCTAATGGAAAACAATATAATTACATAGCTCGGGTTTTGCTTGGATACATTTCATTGTGGGCAACTTGTAACCAGCAACTTGAAATCCAGAATAGCATAACATTGAACATCAAAAAAGGGCTTTTATACCAATATAAAACAAGCCATTATTCTTAATATTGGTATCTCCTATATATCACCGGAGTACCAGTAAGTTGTTAATATGCACCTGAGGTATTTTGTCACAAAAATCTACTTCATGTCTAAATACACCTCTACCTCAATATAACGCTGTCCTCGGGAGCCAAAAAATCTTACCGCGTTATAGGTGAAACCGCATTATATCGAACTTGCTTTGATCCGCTGGAGTGCGCAGCCCCGCCCCCCAGAGCACTGCTTTACCGCACTATATCAGAATTTGTGTTCTATCGGGTCGTGTTATATTGGGGTAGAGGTGAACCAGCACATATTTGGCAATGGACAATTGTTTAAATAACAAGTACGATATTAACTATAACCAAAATGCAGCCAAGTATGCAAGATAATGTAAAAAATAAAAGTTAGTTAGACTGTTAACTGAAGTCCTCTGTCTCCCTTTGTTCTGCTAATGCAGGTGCTGTGTATGGGAACTCGCTCCGTGTATATGGATAATGCCAATGAACCTCATAATGTAATAATCTTAAAGCACTTCACTGAGAAAAACAGGGCGGTTGTTGTAGACATCAAAACCCGGAAAAGGAAAACAGGTTCCTTGACATTCTTATATCTAAGAATCATGTGATATTTCCTTACAGTATCTTTGAGTACCCAAAGCCTGAAATTTTAGTAAATGATTTTATACAGAGGTTTATGAGCTGGATTCCTTACAGAAAATATATCTGATTTCCACCCATAAAGCAGATGAAAAATTGTAGGTTTCTGCTAAACTGATATAACGCCACCTAGTACAAGAATTGTTGCTTTTATAAATGTGCACAGAATATAACACTTCATATGATTTTGTTATTGCAGAGACCTCACAAAACTGTACTTGTATCTGAAGTTAACCTGACAGTGTTTGTTTGGTCACTGCTGCTGTCTTGTCCTTTATTTGTGAGCATTTAAAAGGTTTTAATTAATTGCAGATTTAAAAATACTTGCTCCTCCTGCATATAGTTAACCCTGCCATCCAAAGGAAAATGCACAGCATAAATATGTGCTGGTCGGTTCACTCTGCTGCCCAGAAATGAATCTTCAAATATCTTAATGGCCATTCTGGCAGTAAATATGACATGACCACCTACTAGCAGATGGAGTCTGGGGGGGGGGGAAAGGCCCTGTGATATATGCTAATTGCCAATAAATGGACCTGTTAGCTGTGACCCAACCAGTTTTTTCCTGTCCCACTGCTAAGAACGAGGCTATGTAGTCAGATAAATCCTACTTTTTTTAATACTACACAACTTCAAGTCTGTGAAACCTACCCCGGAAGTTATGAAATAAGATTAGACAAGAAACTTTGACAGTCATGCTACATTCAATGGAAAAATGATTGATTCTTTAGATTATAAATTCTTTGAGGGCAGGTACTGTCTTTCTTTTTGTTCTGTGTTTGTACAGCCTGGCACAGTGGGACCCTGGTCCATGACTGGGCCTCCCAGGTGCTATGATTATACAAATGATAAGTATAATAAACTGAGCCTAGAGAAAAATTCCAACATGACAGGTTTTTTATTTTCTTCTAGTAAAAGACTACCAGTTGGCTCAGAAATGTGAACAAGAAAGCACTGAATCCCAAACTCAGCTGAGACAGTATCTCCAGCATTTTGCTTTTATAACCAGCCACCTTTTGCAGACCAGCATGGACAGTAGCTATGCAGAGGCAGTGGAAGCCACCTGGGTCTTGTCTCTTGCTCTTAAAGGATTGTACAGAACACTGAAGGTGATTTGATTTTTTTTTTTTTTTTGTATGTCTGACCAGCTACATAAGTTTGGAGTGAGGACTATGAGCTGTCTGGGTCAGGGGCCATCCTGTGTGTGCAGTACCTCACCTAATGGGCCTGATCCTTGAGGGGTTCTAGACATTATTATAACATAAGTAATAACAGTCAAGGTCACTTGTCAGACCTGGCCCCTTGCAGCCTCTGCACATAGAGGCTGAGAGCACAGCTCAAAAGAGTATATTAAGGAATATTGTTGACATGTGTTTGATCAATTTTCCTCTGTGATAAGGCTGACTGTGAAGTTGCTGGACCATAACGGTAGATTTGGGTCAGATTGGAGGAAATATGAGTTGGGGGGGGGGGAATTCTCAAAACTCTGAGGAAAAAATTATGCATTTGAGTTCATCTGGCCTCTCTTTTATTGTGCAGAGTACAATTAGTTTTACTCTAACAACATTGAGGTGGTAGTGGTATTACACATCTCATTGCGAGTACTGCTAAAGACTTGAATAGTGAGAATCTCTATGGTTGTGCCGGAATTAAAAAAAAAAAAAAATCTCCTTTATTTTTCTCATAAAGAAGGTCCTGCTCAGTGAGAATTGTGTATTAACAGGCAACTCTCACAGTAACTTTTCTCTCTCTTTGACAGACTCATGGTTTTGAGGAGATCCAAGCAGCCTTTCTTCAGTCGGGCTTACTTAAGCTGCTGGTGAAGAAGTGCAGCAAAGGAACTGGTTTCAGTAAGACGTGGCTTCTCAGAGACTTGGAGGTAAGAGAATAAGTAACATTTTGTGAAATGTACATTTGATGTAGCCATTGGCATAAAAGCTCAAGGCATTGCATTTTCACCGCATGTTAACCTTCTTTGAAGCATTATTATTTATATATTAAATATATTTACCATTTTGTTCCCAGAACATGATGGAAAATACATTTTGAGTAATGCTAGTGTTGAACTGATTTAATCTGAGATTTTTTTGAAGGGGCTTAATGGGGGTAGGAGCCAAAGTCTCCTTGCTATTTTTTTTTTCCAATTTCTTTTAGCCCTTTTGAAAATCCCAGCTTTTAGCTTCAAAAATCGTATCCGTAGATCTCCAAGAGACCTATTAGATACTGATGCTGTACACAGTTCTTAAGCAGATACACTATTGTAATGATTCATGTGTAACTGGTGGGAGATCCAACATACACTTGGACACTTTGTTCTTTTGAACATCTGTTATTGCAGGGAGAATTGGCAGTGTGCTTTTCTATGTTATGGCAACAGACAAGCTCTACGAAGTTTTGCTCATGGTGTCTGTACTAGCCTTGATGCTTACAGTTGATATAAATTGGCAAGACCAAGGTGATGTTACCCTACTGCCGTTCCTAATAATGAGTAGTTAATGTTACTGTGCATACTGGAGCCAAATATCTAACTTATTTATTTTTAAGGAAAGAAACTGTGGCTAAAAAACACCATTTTGCTTGTTGATGATAATTGCAGCTAACTCTATTGTGTTCCTATCTTGTTGTGCTTGAATATTAATATACTCAAACTTGTTGAAGAATTAATTTGTTCTCAGATTTTTTTAAATGTATGGTTAATTATTTGAGATGTCTTCATAGAAGACTGTAAAGTGTAAAGCATTTATGGAATGGGAAATGCTGTTTAAGTGCTGTTCCTCTTTAGAAAAGCATGTGTTAATAAACGTGGTCCAAGTGTTTATAATGTTCTTTACAAGTGCCAATTGCACCTACACTAATACTATCTACAGGTGTTTTACCATATGTTGCCTTTTTCCATGCAGATTTTGTCAATAATGCTGTACTCCTCAAAGAAGGAGATCAGCTCCCTGGCTGAACGTGAGGATACACAACTAGAGGAAAGGGACCGAGATCAGGATGTGGACCAATCCATTAGTCCCATTGATCTGGATCAGAGCAAACTTGATCCTCTAGAGGGCTTGGATGAAGCAACCAAAATATGTTTCTTGGTACTTATTAGACTAACTGTTTTTCACATTTTTGAAGATATTGTGCCTCATTTGGATTACACACAATTGTTTCCATATGCTGGTCTTTAATGCATATTTTACTTTTAATTTTTAGTTATTCATGAACTGATTCTTGTATTATTGCCTAGATTAAGTATAATTTTATGCTTGGACTGCAATAATAAATATTACTAATGTTTTTAGAAAATTATTGCTGTAGAGATTATGAAATTCATAAATCCTTTATTCATGTGCTGAACAGGAAAATGTGTGTAGAGATAACCCCAATTGAAATTCACCTTTCCTCGCCTAACCTTACCTCAGTTTTATTTCAGATGACGCATGACGCACTCAATGCACCTTTGCATATTCTTCGTGCCATGTATGAGCTGCAGATGAAAAGAACAGATTCTTTCTTCCTGGAAGTTCAAAAGAGGTAAGTGAACTACCGAATCCAGCAGAAAAATAGTCATTGAATGTGAAAGGTAACTTTTACTCAGTTAACAGGGAAGCTAAACTGCTGTAAGGAAAAGGATATGGAACTGCTTTGTTGTGCTTCCTAAAATGTAATTGGAAAATTGACTCCTGTTACATTTGGAACTGTAGATGTGAGGACAGAAACTAACATTTTGAAGTATGTTGTATGTTCCTTTGGATAACTTTACTCACATGCACAGTATATCTCTGTAGAAGAAACTGCTTTTATGGATGGAAAGTCAGCGAGATACCAGTATTTCTCAAATGTCATCCTAACTGAGGAAGAGTGATGTCCATAGACTTGCTGGCACTCAGAGCAGCTTCTGGTACCATCTGCTTCTTACAAAATCAAGTTGGAAGACATGAACATATTTTTCAGTTAATAAGATCAAACGAGAATGTTAGTTGATCTGACCTCACAAAAGAGTAAGGCAGTACTTGGATAAGAGCTTTCTAAATGCAAGTCGGGGAAGCTTTAAATGCAAATATATCTTCTTCTTTTAAGTTCATTGACTGCAAAATTTGTCACTTTTAAGGTTTGATGGAGATGTAATTACAACAGATGAAAGGATCCGAACACTGGCCCAGAAATGGCAACCCAGCAAGCGTTTGAGATTGGAAGAGCAGAGTTCGAAAGCAGTGGATACAGACATGATCATCTTACCATGTTTGGTGTGTGCTCTTTATATTAAAAAAAATAAAATAAAAAAAAAATGAAAATTTGATATCACAAGACTTAGTGATTCAAATAATTTAAAGGTTCAAATTTAAGATTGTTATTAGAGCTCCTGTTTTATTGTGTTAAAAAGAATAGGCAAGATATCAGCAAGAACTTCGCTTTCTTCTCTGCAGCTTCTCTCCTGAAGATCTAGAAGAACTAGATTTTAGATCAGGAGAACAAAGTATGGCTTTACTGGAATGCTATGAATTCCCTATTTCATACAAGAGAGATTTTACCTAATATACAACCGTAAACATGTACGCTGACCACGTCACTGCAATGTTACCATATGAATAGCTTCAATAATACCAAATAATGGTGAATCTGTTTTGCCAAAACGGACAGCATGACTCTAGTAGCAAAAGAGAAGTTAAGTGAATATATAACTAGGTAGCAAATGTCAATTGGCCATGTATTGGGATGCAACTAAAATGCAGGAAATCTTGAGTATGGGCCCAACATGGATCCAGTGGAGAAGCTCAGGTATTTATGGGCATCACGAATCTTTACTTACAGGAAACACATATTATTTAAAACATTATTTAAAAAAAAACAAACAGCTTATTTAATACCTACTGGCTTCTACAAATGGATACATTTGTATTTAGTACTGCGAAGATCTACAATATAGTGTCATGGTAATTTTATGGATGTTCTCATTTAATGACCATCCACAAAAAAATTAAGCATGGATTCATAGTGGTGTTGGTTTTTTTTTTTAAGGCCAGAGGATATTATCATAACTTTCGCATTGTATGGGTCACAGAATTTCATCCAGTCATTCCTGTATTTAGCCCACTGATTTGTGCTTGAAGTGCAGCATGTCTTTTAGAAAAACATCCAGTCTTGATTTAAAGACTCCAAGTGATGGAGAATTAACCACATATATTGGTAATCTGTTCCAGTACTAAACATACCTTCAGTGTTTAAAAAAAAAATTCACCTTTGTAGTCTTTTTGCATACTTGATAAGTTAGTACATTTATGGCTTATCTAAAATGACACTGAAAAATGGACCCATTTTCCACTAAACAAGAATTAAGATAGTAGATCAGTGTTTGGTACTGGGCATTTGAGTTCCTTAGTAGATGAGCATGGCTTGTGGAACACGGTGGTATTTGGCAGAAATGCCAGCGAGATCTTCACCAAAGGGTCAGAAAGGAAATAAAGCTGCTAATTTCTTAGTCCCTCTTCAGTGGCTGTGATTACTGGGATAATCAGTAGTTACAATACAGCTAACAGGAGAACCACAAAAAAAGTGTGGAGCATTATCACTATTGTTTCACCTGTACAGTTCAGCTTAAGTTTATGCTCTCAGTGTTAGAATCAGTTGGTTCTTGCCTGCATTTAATATCCGTGGTATATAGTTTGTAACTATATCCATTGACACCCAGGGGCAAACTTAAGGTAAATTGTCCACAGGCGGGCTTAGTTGTGTTCTCTATGAAAGATTGGAGATCTTAATTTTTAATTAGTCTAATTATCAACCTATAAACAATGAATTAAACTTCTGGTCATAGATTTGTAGACATGAAGAAGTAAATTGCCCTGAATCTCTTTTCAGGCTTGTGCTTGTCTCTTGCAGTCAAAACCTGTACTCTGTGATAAAGCCACTGAAGAATCCAATCCCATTACCCAGAAACTGATAACCAACACGGAGAGTGATCTCCAGCTTAGCTATGCCAAACAGCGTCGCACCAAGAGTTCCATACTCTTGCACAAAGAGCTGGATTCCAGGAGCAAAAAAGCTGTGCGGGATTACCTGTATCGGGTGAACGAGGCTACTGCTGTTCTTTATGCCAGGCATGTACTTGCCTCGTTGTTGGCTGAATGGCCCGATGATGTGGCAGTAAATGAAGAAATCCTGGAGCTCAGTGGCCCAGCGCACATGACTTACATTTTGGACATGCTTATGCAGCTAGAGGAGAAGCAGCTATGGGAGAAGGTAAGTGGGCTGCATTTGTATGTCTGAATCAATCCAGTATGTACATAAACTTCCAGCTGACTAGCAAACTCCCAGAGATACTTGTGATTCTTTTTAAAAAAAATAAATACAAAACATTCAAAGACATTAAGCTTCAAATCGTTTATTTTTTCTACAATAAAAACTCCATCTTCAGCCAAAAACAATGGGGTTTGACAATATTTTTACAAAATGACTTTGTGACCAACAGAAATCTGAAAAACATACTTATTGGATGCAGCTGTTTCAAATAAATGAGCAATTAGAATGGGGAAAATTTTCTTCTGCATAGAAGTCAGTAGGATAAGGAGCCAAATTTGAGTTCTGTTTTTAACTTGGTTTCAGTATGTATTTTAATAATCTTCTGCGTTTAAAAAAAATGTCTGTTACAAGCAAACAAGGTCTCAGAATTGTAGCTGAAGACAAGTAATAATTACCTAGATATGCATACAGCACCTAACGTAGTGGGTCTCCAGATTAGGGCTTTGGGACGCTACAGGAATATAACTAATAATGTGTGTTCATGTCCAGGAAACAAATGCTCCTCCAATATCTTTCCTTGCATTATTCAGCTGGCTGTTTCACCATGCCTCATCTCAGCCCTGGTCTCTGTGGTATACATGCTTAACGCTTAGATTAAGAACTGATTGTTAATCAAAAAGAAAATTGAACCATCTGGACTTCCTCATTAACTTCCGTACAGGAATTTGAGTCCATTTTGTCTTCGCATATTCTTAGTTTTTGCCTTCTTGAGTTAAGTCAGAATCATCCATTGCCATAGGTATGTCCAGACTTCCCAGGTACTGAAAGAAAGAAGTAGTGTTTTAAATTTTGTGATTATTTTTAAAGTAAACATATACAAGAATATTGCTGAAGGAATTCTCCATATATTTTTCTAAAACCAAAGGTTTTGTTAGTAAACATCCTGGTTATATGAATATGGTTTTAAATTTCAACGTTGAGTATTCTAATCTTAAAAATCCAAACAAATATCATTTAGTCTAGAGTCTGCATTTCAGACTCTGCTTCCGCTATCACCACTTTGTTTATGGATAGGACCTATATTAATTGTGACATTCATTACAGCAGAAGACTAATTTTAAAACAAAACACTAGTACTTTTATAACAGTGGTAGGAAGATATTTGATCAGACTCATTTGTAGGTAGGATTGTGCAATTTGAAACCTGAAGTATTTGAACTTGTTTCTTAAAATCGAAACTCCTAGCAGATATGGAAGGTAAAGGGTCTATCTGGTATGTTAACAAAATTATTTGGATCAAAATTACCTTCCTTATTTGGCTTAGGCTTTATTTACCTATCTCAATCTATTGTGGCATTGTGGGATTAGTCTTTATGCCCCATCTATGCAGTGAGGTTAGACAATTTCTGGCTTTCCAAAGTTGTCTCAATACATGAGAATCTCATTAAAGTAACATGCAGGATTTGAAATGCAGTCCAAGGACTAAATTAAACCTTCCACATTTACAGGAGACCATATGCGTACCTCATGAGGCCAGTTGGCAATTTCATTTATGAGTTTCTCTTTTACTTCCTGCCAGTGGCTTGTTTTCTCTCTTCTGAGGGGCCGTGTTGCTAAAACAACTTTTTTGTCAATCCTTGTCAAATCAGTCTGCAAATGCTGATTTGGTAGCAGATTGACCTTGCATGATGTGTTGTATTTCCTCAGATCTTGCAGAAAGTGCTGCATGGATGCAGTGAGAGCATGTTGGGAACAATGGCACTGACTGCCTGTCAGTTTATGGAGGAACCCGGAATGGCAATCCAAGTGCGGGAATCCAAACATCCTTATAACAACAATACTAACTTTGAGGTAATTTACATAGGTTACAGTGCAATGAGTGTGCACAGGTTGTGCATGAATTGAAGACACTGGGTGGGATTCTCCAAAGCACCTAGGTGGCTTAGGGAGCCCAAGTCCTGTTTCCTTTCACTGGGTTCAGGCAATGGGACTTGTGTTCCTAACCTGTTGAGGCACTCCTGGAAAATCTCACTCATGACCTTTCAGTTAACAGAGCATTCCCGATCATTTAAGTTTCACCTTGTACAAGAATATATAAGTAAGGCTCCCACTTAAGTGTGTGCCTCAGTTAAGCATGCGAGTAGTCCCATTAACTTCATTGGGATACTCGTGTTTAAAGCTAAATCTGTGCTGAAGTACTTTGCTGAATTTTATGGGTTTAATAGGCAACAAATTTGTACTTTCATCCAAGATCCTGTTTTAACAAGCATCTCAAATTCTTGAGGCATCAGTGAAAAAATAAGTATGAAACTTCTTTCTGTGGTTTTTAGTTTTGGGCTACCTTTCCTCTACACAGAGTCTTAATGATTCTCTTTTCCTGATATTAGTTGGCAGCACCATACTAGTTAGAGAGTAAAAGGCAGTCATCTCTTCTAGGAGAGCACCATGAGTGACATCTCCCCAGTGTCCCACATTGGGCAAAGAGATGAAGCAAAGAAAGGGGGCATGTGGATAGAATAAAGAGGAATGTCCCCTGGGCCCAGAAATTCTCATGGCAACCTTGGGAGTTTTCTTAGCTTTTGTATGCAGTAGGAATTCTGTTGTGAGGGTTTTTTAGTGCATGTAATACTAGCCTTTAAGATGTGCCCTGGAGGTCAGTATCTTGGAAACTGGCCTTCTGGATTAGTGCATCAGTTTACAGGCAAACAATATAACTCTGCTTATTTAAACTTGAGCACTACTAGAAATTAGATTTGGTAGACTCTTATATGTAGTTGGCAGTGTCGACAGCACTCTGCACTCTTTGAACTAGCCCACGACCAAACTAATGAAGACACCTAAATAGAGAGATCGTAATCTTTGTTATACCTTATTTGAAATCTGCCTTTTGAGTATTTGTATACAGACCCAGTGCAATGGTATGGGTGTCATCTGTTTGCCTTCCTCAGGATAAAGTTCACATCCCTGGTGCTATCTATCTCTCAATCAAATTTGACTCTCAGTGTAATACCGAAGAAGGCTGTGATGAATTAATCATGTCCAGCAGCAGTGATTTTCAACAGGATCGGCACAGTTTCAGTGGGTCTCTGCAGAAGTGGACTGATTTTGAGCTTCCAGGTAAAGGGACCATGTAGATATACAATGTATGTGAGTACAAACAAGTGTAGAGAGCTACTGATAGCTTGTGGTGTGAGAGACCAAGATCTTAATGTCCGTTATATCCCCTGATGTTTGTGGCATACATGGAAAAAGTCCTGCTCTTATCCCATCCCCTCTTTGCTCAAATACATTTTGTGTTCTCCATTTGCTTTGTAGAACTAGCGTGAAAAGCAACAAGATGAAATTCAATAAAGACAAGTGCAAAGTACAACACTTAGGAAGGAAAAAATAAAATATGCAAATACAAAATGTGCAATAACTGGCTAGGCATAGTACTGCTGAGAAAGATTTGGGGGTTATAATGAATCACAAATTCAGTACAAGCCAACAATGTGATACAGTTGTGCCAAAGACTCGTATAGTTCTGGGGTGTATTAACAGAAGCATTGTGTAAAATGAAGGAGGTAATTGTTCCATTCTGCTTGGCACTGGTGAGGTCTCAGCTGGAGTATTGTGTCCAAATCTGGGCAACAAAATGGGAGGGAGTCCAGAGGAGAGCAACAAAAATATAAAAAAAGTTTTAAAAAACTGATCTATGAGGAAAGGTTTAAAAAAAAACTGGGTATGTTTTAATGTTGAGAAAAGAAGATGGAGAGGGGACCTGATTACAGTCTTCAAATATGTTAAGAGCTGTTAAAGAGGACAGTGATCAATTACTCTGTGTCTGCTGAAGGTAGGACAAGAAGTAATGTGCTTAATCTGCAGCAAGGGAGATTTAGGTTAGCTATCCTTCTAGTTAGAAAGTTTTTCCTAATATCTAAGCACTGGAACAGGTTACCATGGGAGGTTGTGGAATTCCCATCATTGGAGGTTTCCAAGAACAAGTTAGACCAACACCTGTCAGGGATGGTCTAGGTATATTTGCCCCGCTTCAGTACACAGGGCTGGACTAGATGACTTCTCTCAAGGTCTGTTCCAGTCCTATATTTCTATGGTTATGTGATTGGACTCATTTTGCAAGTTATGCACTAACTTGACTATTGACTTATTGAGTGTCCTAGCATAGACTTATGCTACAGCATGGCAAGGGCTTTCTGACTTGGAGCACTGGTAGCAGCTATAAGTAACCAAGCGGATAGAGGTATTTTGTATTTGGAATTATAGCTTGATACCTACCTTGCCCTTTTATAAAGTCATAGCTTGAATATAAAAACAGCAAGGACTTCTTGGATTGCTCCACAGTCTGATCATAAAACTGTAAAACTTTTTGAAAAC
This sequence comes from Terrapene triunguis, assembly GCF_002925995.2. Classification (NCBI taxonomy): domain Eukaryota; kingdom Metazoa; phylum Chordata; order Testudines; family Emydidae; genus Terrapene; species Terrapene triunguis. Next base: position 3,734,764 of record NW_020664582.1, on the reverse strand, counting down.
TCTTCTTGAATTGAAGGGTTTACTTGTCACCAACTCTGAGTGGCCAAATACAACAGTTTAATTCCTGTAGTGGAAGTCTGCAATTCTGCACAAGTCATTTCAGAGCATCATCCCAGAAGTTATGTGAATAGCTAAGTGTCACCTGCCAGCTTAGGGACATGGCATGGAAGCAAGAGCTACTGACATTGAAATGAACAGCCATAGACACGTTGCTTTATGTACTGCCTTCCGTAGGCAGTACACCAAAGAAAAGGACAAAAGAGAGCTTCCTGGAAAGGAGCCTCTTGAAAAACATCCTTTGTACAGAAAAGAGGTTTCAGAAGCTTAAGGACTCCCATCTGGTAATTAAAAGCAGTGATTCCTGCTTTAGTAACTTACTACTTTTTCTTGTTAATGTACTGGAAATTCTGCTGGACATACAAGGGTTTTGGTTAGCACATAAAATCTCATAAATCATCAGTTCTCAGTACTGTACATCTTTACTAATGTGCACTACAGTTTCCTTTATAACCCCCCCAGACTTGTCTGAAGCAACTATCTGACAAAAAATATAGAAAGCATTAATCTCTGTGCGTATTTTTATACGCTGGTGGCAGCTGTTCTGCATTCTGGATCAGTCTCCCATTTGTCTTATGTTCTGTTCACTTTGGAATTACCAGAAGAGTAAAAGATGATTTCATCTAGAAGCAAATTAGTTTAATAATCTTTTCTGCTGTATTCTATTCTTTGTTATAGTCCCTTATTGAGTTACTGTTGTTGGTTTTTTTTTTTTTCTAATGTGGATGGTTTTTTTCCTTCCCTGCTGCACAGGAGATACACTGTTTTATCGGTTTACCTCTGACATGAGTAATACTGAATGGGGTTACAAGTTTACAGTGACAGCAGGTCACCTTGGAAGGTTCCAGACAGGTAAGCTCCGTTCAGAGTGTGACCAAAGGGACTTACTACAATTATTTTGATCCATGCTTTTTTTTTTTAATAAATATTCCTTGGCCTGTACACTTTTTAGGTTGCTTAGCATAGGCTTTTTCCCCTCAAGTGTTCTTAAAAGGCGTTAGTGTTGTGACTTGATTCGTTGTGTGACTTGGGTTTTGATGAGTGACTTCTATTCGCACTGGCTCAACACCAACGGCAGTATCTAAACTGCTGAAGCTTGAAAACCCAGAGACCAGTCACACACACAGGATACTGGCCATAATTTATGTTCTGGGTTTAACAGGCCACTTCAGAGCTGTCATAATAATGATAATCGTAAATGGAGGTAATTTAAGTTGTGTTTAAAGAATAATTATATCTGTTATGGTGGACTGCTTCTGGTTTTCATTTTCAGATGCCGTGTGAAAGGCTTTGCTGGTTTATTTAACAGATTAATTATATTTTTAATGGTCTTTTGAAATATGTATCTGGATTGTGATTGCTTTGCAGTTAGCTTAGGCCTACTGTACCTCCAATATTAATTAGGGCTCAAATTCTGTTGTCCTTCCCCGGACAAAACTCTCATTGCAAATATTAGGGTTAGGATTTTCAAAGATAGGTGTAAGGAATTTAGCCACATAACTCCCATTAATTTTTTTGCCCAAGAAAGGACTAAGGATGGCAGGGGTAGGCCCTTATTCTCTTTCTCCAGATCAAGTTTTGGTTTTTATATCTTTATTTTTGTTTGCTGTAACGATTCTAAATATATGGGGAAAGGACAGTTGTTCAGGTGAGTAGAATGTCTCCCTCTAGAAATAACCACGATTCTATTCAATTCCAGGGTTTGAGATTCTGAAACAAATGCTATCGGAGGAAAGGGTGGTTCCACATCTCCCACTAGCCAAAATCTGGGAATGGCAGGTAGGAGTAGCATGCCGCCAGATTGGGCACCAGCGTTTAAAGGCCATCCACTTACTCCTGAAGATAGTGCAATGCAGCAACCACAGGTAAACACATTGCTCCACATTGTACACTAAACATGCCTTTGAGGAGAGGGTTTGCTAAATTCAAGTCATGGCAGAGCCAGAGAATCATAATTTAAAGTAGACACTGTAGTTTGTCTTGCTGATGGGTATTAGCAATGGCTTGCTAGCCAAAAACGGTTGAAGTAGTGATGTTCTGAAAATCATTTTTTCTTTTTCTAGATGGCTTTTTAAAAGATTCTGTGGAACAAATCCTTTAGTCAGAATAAAGTCAGTCCATGTTGAGTGTATTAAAATAAATTTAAGGATCCAAGGGTGAGTCTCCTTCTCTTAGTTAAAATGAGGAGATCAAGAACAAAGTGCAGAAAAAACATTGCCGGATTCAGTATTGCAATAAGGGTGGTAACTTTCTTTGATTTGTGCCAGTGCAAGCTGTATAAATGGAGTTATAGCTTTAGGTAAGTTAATGCTTGATTCTGGGTGGCAGAGGTGATTGTGCTGGGCAGAAGTAGACAGTTGGTCAATCTATGGACCCTCACTTCAGTTATAATGTTTAATTAAGTAAAATCCTGAAGGTGCCAGAAACCTCCTGCTTTTCCTAGCTCAAAGGACACAGAAGTGTTGTGTATATATAAAAATATTTTTGTAGCAATTTTAGACAATGACATATAAAATTTGTATGAATCATTGTGAATTTTGATACTTTAGCCCACATTCAAGTCTGAACATCTGCAACTTTGCTAAAAGGTACATAGCCGTTGTTCAGTTATTTATTACTGAATGTGTATCTAATTTCTTCTTACATTTTGTGCTCAAAAAACTTGTGCCTTTGTCTGTGGGCAACAATTTAACGTAGGGTAAAAATCTTTATTATGGAAATAATACCCTAATAATACTTCAAATTTTCTTCTGTAGTACCCTGATCAAGGCCTCTGAAATTGAGTTCTCTTTTGATGATGCCTACTTTATGTATGTGTAGAAGAGACTATACAATACAGTGATGTTTGAATGGGAGTGTGAGGAAAGGCAGGGTTGGAAACCCTGTTACTTGCAAAGTGATACTAATTACCTATACCTATGTTTTAAAAAAAAATGGGGACACGCTTTCTGTTTATAACTTAGACTTGCAAAGTTCTAACCAGTGGAATCAAGGCATTTAATGAGGTGCTGCATTCATTTATTTCAAAGACCCCCAATTCGGCCTTATTCAGCAAGTGATTTAGACTTGCTTAATCCATGAAAGTGTCTAATGTGAACCACACGCATAAGTGCGTTGCTGCGTAGGGGGAAAAAATTAGTCATGTGCTTAAATGCTTTGAGCTTGGATCAAAAAAAGTTAGGGGTCTTAAACTTTTAGGATGGAGTTTTAATTTAGCTGCTACATTTCTGTAACCAAGTATTTCGAAACCGAAGTCTACCTTTGTAATCAGCCTCTTGTTACATGCTTCATAGTGCTGTCAGGAAATTATCATTAGGTTTCGGCTCCTTTGAAAATATTGTTCTTCATGTCAAAAATGGGGTCATTAATCTGAGTTACCCTCATTCCGCTTAAATGACTGTTGTTGGTTTGTTTGTTTTTTAAGGGACTGTGACCTCACCTTGTTAAAGCCACTCTGGCAGCTTTTCACCCACATGGAAAATAACCTGTGCCAGGACGTGACCAAGCCTGGTATTCTTCTTCTTCCTCTTCATCGTGCACTTACGGAACTCTTCTTCATTACAGAGAGCAGAGTGAATGTAAGCAATCCATTTACCCATATGCTCCCCTTTCTCCAGCAATGGGCATAGCATGTAGAATGCATTGTTAAACTGCTTTCTGGCTCCTCAGCACAAATAGGTCAGGATTTCATAGGCACCAGACAGGTTGGAAACATTTTCCCTTGTGGTGTTCAATGTCAGGTTCTAATACAGGGACATATACCTGTACTATGCTACCTCCTTATCAATTATACAACCTTAAATAATGGGCACATTTCTTCCTAAGGTACTAAAAGAGGGATATTCTAAGCCTCTGCATATGCTCAGGGGAGAGCTGGGTTTGATAACCATTTGAAAACATGGTTTAAATGTGACACTCTTTCTGAGCTGGATTTGAACACTGTATGCTATCAGTATAGACAGGGCCAATCTACACTGAAACCCAAAGTCAAAATTGTGCTCAAATCCTGTAGTCTTGAGCATAACTATAGACCAGTTGGGGGAGCTATAGGCCTATCAACTTAACTTCAATACCTGGAAAGATACTGGAAGAAATTATTGAACAATCAGTTTGTAAGCACCTAGAGGATAATAGGGCTATAAGTAATAGCCAGTATGAATTTGTTGAGAACAAATCACGCCATGCCAAACCAACCTAACTTCCTTCTTTGACAGGGTTCCTGGCCTAGTGGATGGGGGAAAGCAGTAGATGTGATTATATCTTGACTTTAGTAAGTCTTGTGGTGCAGCCCCACATGACATTCTCATAAGCAAACTAGGGAAATGTGGTATAGATGAAATTACTATAAGGTGAGTGCAAAACTGGTTGAAAGGCTGCACTCAGAGTAGTTATCAGTGGTTTGCTGTCCAAACTGGGGAGATGTATCTAGTGAGGTCCAGCACAGGTTTGTCTGGATCCAGTACTATTCAATGTCTTCATTAATGACTTGGATAATGAAGTGGAGACTGTGCATACAAAATGTGCGGATGACACTGGGCGGGGGGTGCTAGCTCTTTGGAGGACAGAATTAGAATTCACAACGGCCTTGACAAATTGGAGAATTGATCTGAAAACAAGATGAAATTCAATAAAGACAAGTACAAAGGATTTGAGAAGGAAAAATCAAATGTACAACTACAAAATGGGAAATAACTGGTTAGGCAGTAGTACTGCCAAAGAGGATTTAGGGGATATAGTGCATCACAGATTTAATGTGAATCAACAATATGTTGCAGTTGCAAAAAAAAAAACTGTTATCATTCTGGGGTGGATTGATAGAACTGTAGTATGTAAGAAATGGGAGGTAATTGTCCAACTCTGATTGGCAGTGGTTAGGCCCCAGCTGGAGTATTATATCCCGTTCTGGGCATCACTCTTTAAATAAATAAATAAATAAATAAATAAATAAATAAATGTTGTTAAATTGAAGAGAGTCCAGAGAAGAGGAGTAAAAATTATAAAAGGTTTATGAAACCTGACCTATGAGTAAAGGTCAAAGAAACTCAACATGTTTAGTCTTGAGAAAAGAAGACTGAGGGAAGACAGTCTTCAAATATTTGAAGTGCTGTTATAAAAATTTCTCGCCATATCCACTGAAGATAGGGCAAGAAGTAAATAGAAAAGCAAGGGAGATTTAAGTTAGATATTATGAAAAAGTTTCTAACTATGAGAGTAGTTAAGCTCTGGGATAGTTTTCCAAGGAAGTTTGTGGAATCCCTGTCATTTTAGGCTGTAAGAATAGGTTGACACACAGAACAGACCATCCCTGACTAGTGTTTATGTGCAGAATGCTTGACTAGATAACTTTTCAAGGTCCCTTTTAGTCCTATATTTCTATGGGTTTGTGAAAATTTTGATGAATTGGCTCTGTAGATCCTGTGGAGAGTGGAATGCTAATGCTGATCTGTAGAATAACGTTGTTAAAAACACCTTGCTAAAGCAATCTCACTGAGCATGTTTCTGGCTTCAGGAGCTTGGATCTCTACAGGACTACTTGCTTGCCTTAAATACTGAAGAGCATCTTCATCGTTGCACAGCACAGGTAAAAAAACAAAACCAAAAAATCCCCATCCGAAGTATCTCTTCTGCTCTGTCCTGCAGGAGACAGCCAGTCATTCCTGATTGCAGAATAGGCTTTTAGTTCAGATAGATATATAGTCACTGTTGTTAGCACAAGATCCCAAAATTCAATTTCACTGGTTTAAATAATGATTCCTTAGATGTGAAAGGCTAATGCCCTGATCCATGCACCATCTGCTCCCTCTTCACACCCACCTCAATCTGACATTCATATTTCAATGTAGTTGGTTACAAAAAAGAGCTTATAGTTTCAGATGGTGGCACTACAGCCCCAGTGCATGAAAAACAAAATCAATATGAAATAGCAGGGGGAGGAAATGGCAGCTACAAACTCACTCAAGTCACCTAACTTAATGTTGTCTGTCAAGTGAGTGGTCCACCATGTGAATTTAATCAGCAAGAAAACTGATGGAAATTTACAAGCCCAGGCATAAAATGTAGTTGTCTGCTTATTAGTATGGTGGTTGGCAATGGGAAAAAAAGTATTTACTCTCCTCCTATTTAATTTTTTTTACCTTCCCCAGATGATTTGAGTAGTCTTGCAAGATTGGTGTAGATCCAGCACTATCTGTATCTTTCTTCCTGACACCATTGTATGGGTCCCTTTGAGCGTCTGCTGATGAAACTATTCACAAATGGTGTCCTCCTTTGTTAGCCACCCAAGAATAATATTACAGATAATGGCAGTTGAATGGATATGAGTTATCAAAACCAAAACTCGTGTCCCACATCAGGCTTTCTGCATTCCTTTTCCTATCACTTAAGTCATACAGAGCCCGATTCTGCTCCCACTGAATTCAGGGGAGCTTCCCTACTGAATTCAATATTAGCAGCCCTTGGCCCTGAAAGAGTTGTTTTTTTTTCCAGACATTTCCTGAATTCAATTTTGCTCTCTCGACGTCTCTGTGGCATCTCCAGCTTCCTTCTTAACCCTCAGCTCATTTGATATGAGACTCCTTCATCTTAGTAAAACCCACTGTCCATTTAGAAGTGATACTACAATGGGATTTGCCTGGTGCATCCACCTTAACTGACTTGTCCTCTACATAAGCAAAGCTTTAGCAGATGGGAGGCATCTGGGCAATCGGAAATGCAGTTGCTTTTTTGTTAAGCATCCAGAGCTTGTTGGATGCATGACAGTTTACTTCATTGCCAAAAGATAATCAGATGGATAGAGAACAAACTATTCCTACGTCTGTTAAACTCACGCAGCAGAGGGTGGCTTTTTAGAACTTAAAGTAACCATTACTTGATGGTGATAATCTTTGTGATGCTTAACTTTCTTTTCTTCCTCCCCTCCAGGCCCTGAAAAACATTGCTGCTATCAGCCTTGCCATTAACTATCCAAACAAATCAACAAGTCTCTGGAATGTTTAATACTGGCTCATGGCCGGAGTGCATGGGATAGAATAGTTTGTCCATAGAAACCTTGGAACAAACATCTTCACTCTGTTCAGGAAAAGTTCCTTCAGCTTCAGCGTATGGGTACTCTGCAGCCTTCCTTCCTTCCACTTTGATGTAGAATTTGTAAAAGTAAAAGCGCACTTCAAAGAAAAAGCACATTTTGGAGTAACTCACGCATCACCTACAGTTACATACGCACATATTGTAGCATGTTAGAGTAAACAGAAAAGTATTTTTTTATTCAGAGAGTGAACGGGAGAAGATTTCTGAAGTATGAGAATGGAGAAGGCCCAGTGCTTGTATTATCTGTTCCCAGTAAAACTGAGTGACTATAACTGGAAGGGACCGCTTGAAAAGTTTTGCTGAACTTACGCTGGTGCCACCAGCAGCATCCATTTTTCACTGGAAGTAAAATTGGTGAAGAAGAATCTTGGTGGACTGTGTAAGAGTAAAAATGGCCCACTCTTGAAACCTGTCATGTTTCACTTTGCTTTGAAAGGCACTACCCACGGAGAAAAACCTGCAGCAACTAACTCATTACTGAACTTTAGGTTTTAAATCAAATATAGAGAGATTCAAAGAGCAGTTAAGATTCCAATGGCAGAGCACCCTTCCGAGAGGTGAATGCCTCTACTGTTCTTTTTGGTTTGATCGACTGATCTTACCCTACTTTGTCTTAAATATGTACAATGCATTGTTCTGGTTTAGTACAGAAACCACAATGGCTCCCTTGGAGTAGCTTTCGAAGAGGTGGTATGAGAAGCTGAGGAGCACTGGCTGTGATGCATAACTTATATGTTTCTCAAAGATGGCATCTTTCCAAGAAATTATTCATGGCATATTCTTTGCTACTGGTGGCCCAGGAGCTCCTTCTGGTGAACATTGGGAAACCCTGATTCCCAGCATCAAGGGATGATGGGGTGGGGGGGGGTTAGTGATTAACCCAATTTATCTCATATAGCAATAACTGCATTACTCCTGCTGAATGTGGAATAAATAGCAGACCTCTGTGTTGAAATAAATTGGCTTTAATCTTGCCCAAATTTGCTGGTTATTCCGTTTCCAAAGAAGACTGCAAAGAGCTTAAAGGGTTGTGGGGCTACATTTTGTGTGTGCTAATTGCCTGGTTGGTTTTGTTGAATGTAAAATCTGCAAAACTTCTATTGTGCTTAGATTTTTTTTTTTTCTCCAGAATGAAACGATGAAGAAAGCATAACCAGATGCACCTGTAGTAGAGACTGGAAAACTGATCAAAATGGCATAAGGACAATGGCTGTGTTGGAACTGAGTGTTGTGTTCACTGGCTTTATTTGTCCAAAAAGGCCAGTGGCTAGCACTGTCATATGTATAGGAGCCCTGCATTTGGGAATAGTCTATGGAATAGTGCTCTTCCAGCCACCTGGGACTGGGAGTATCTTAAAGGCGGTGCTATCTCCCTCTGGGAGGGAAATGTGCAATGTGCTTTAGTGCCCCCATTTTTTTTGGATGGTCATTGGTGCTGCAGCCTTGGAAGTAGCTGGTTGGCTCCTATTCCATTAGGAGAATGCAAGGCCAGTGCTGTTGTGGGAGAGACGTTTAAATTGGAAAGAGTACTCTGAATGAAGGGGTTAAAAACTGAAGACCCTCATTGGCACCAGAAGTGGCAATCACTGTCTTTCGGGGGATGGGATGGCTCTCTTAGTAAAAGCAAATCCCAGAGTGTGGGAAGAACTTGTCCTCTGCCCAAGTTTGGAAAAAGGCAGAGAAATGCAGACTGCTCTGAAAACTTGCCTGCAGTCTAACGTAATGAAAGTTAGTTCCCTTTTCCTTTCCAGGGTGAGACACTGAGTACTAAACATGAGATTTACTTGCATCATAACTTTTAACTCGTAGGTAAAGGCATTTGCAGTCTTATCCTTTGGTTTCCCTCTTAGTGATGCCTCTCAGTTTGTAATCTGACTGCAGGAGAGGCTAGGAGCTTCCCTGATCAACCAAATGCATGTCTCTGTCTGACAGTGTGAACTCCTACTGGAGAATGTGGGGTGGGGGTGGGGTTATTACACCAAAACTGGGGTCATCTTCTGAAGTCCACTTTCATGAACAGTGTGTATTGTATCAAAGGGTCAGATGAGCATTTTAAAACGGCTGCTCTGCGACAGTGTGGATTTCCTACCCACTGTCTCGGAACGAGTCCCTGGCTAGTCGGTAAATCCCTGGTGATAGGTTGATTGTGTCATTTGTAAGGCATGTGATGCGCTGTTGAGATCTGCCTACGTTTATTTACAGAAGGTTTTTTCCTCATTTTACATCAGGTTTACAGACTGTACAGAGATCCTTCACTGATCCTATCATGGCTTTTCCTCATTCTCATTCTTTTTCTGTTGCACTGTATTTTTGCTTTCTATATAACAATATGCCCAAAGGCTGTAAGAATGACACAGGAGTGGCCAAAGTTTCTATCTTAGGCGTACCACTTACTACCCTTGCCAGTCAGCCATCTTGCTCTCAAAGGGCTACAAGTGGCATTAGCTGCTAAATATTCTTTCCACCCACTAGATGGAAGTGAAGGACTGTCCCCTGGCTTGACACGGAGTCTTTCACTGCCTTAAAACTTGCTTCTTCAGTGTGGGTTTTTAGGGGGCAAGAAAAATTGTTTTTTTTTTTCCTATCATGTAAAAAGGGGAGGAGGTGTAACCAAATGAATTGAGTATTTATGACCAATAGCTCTTTGAAATCCTGCAGCAGTTCCAAGTGGATGCAGATGATACTATGGAATAGTACAAAGCTGGCTGGAAAACAGGTATGCTGAAGAAAAAAAATGTGCCTAATTAAAAAATGATTGTGTCCTGAATCACATATGATGTATTTAACACAAATCACATTGTTCCTAATGATACATGTGACTTGTTTTCATTAAACACTTTAAAAGGTTTTTAATTTTTTTTTTTCTTACGGGTTTACTACTTTGCAATTTTTATCGGTTTTGGTTGTTTGAAATAGATCAGACCTTTAGATTTATTCCAGTTCAGCTCAACATGTAACAAGAAAGTTATAGATGTGGGTAAAATATGCAAATGAAGAGAAATATATTGTAAAAATTCTATAAAAAGTACAACACTGTGTCTGTAGTTTTGTTTTTCTTTCCCTCACTGAAGATTAAATATTGAATTTACAGCAAGAGCTAGGGGTTTACTTTGAGTGTTAATCATTAGGGACAGGATGACTGTAAGTAAACCTGCTTGTCCTCCTTAGTATTGTATAGCTGATATCACACTCTGCCACACAAACATCACATCACGTGAGGCTTGGCTTAGGCTCCAATCCTGCAATTGGTTCCATGTGGACTGACCCCTGTGCCTATATAGAGGCCCGTTGACTTCAGTGGGGGTCTGTCTGTGTGGATCCAGTTGTAGGGTTGGGCCACAATTTGTTTCAAGGTGGTGGTTCACACCTATAGAGTTCCTGTACTAATGTGAGTCTTGTCTACATTGAGAGACACTCCTGTGCCATAACTGCTCCCATACTGTAAATGGGAGGAGGTTGCTGGCCAGGGTGATTCTCCCCACTGGTCCATTAGAGCTGCCGTTTGTTGGCCTTCTAAGCATGCTACAAAGCCTATTTATTTACACAGGCTTTTTCCTGAGAGGCTGGTTGGTGGGAACGTGAGGGCTTTTCCCTGGAGTGACAAGTTGGGAGTCTCCTCTGGCATTTGGCCAGTCCGGAAGTTGGTTTCCCCTTTTGTACAAAGCCAGAGAGATTTGTCATGAGTGTGTTTACTAAATACATATTGATAACCTGAACTGTAGAATGTACTATACTCGAGTGAGCCTCTAAGGGCGAGGAGAATCTAGGACGGGGATGTTGCTCTCACGTTATTGTGAGCAGGATCAGGCTGTAAACTAGCTGCTTTCATTCATTTATTGTGGGATGCGCTTCTTTTTCCACCCCGGCTTCTTTTAAGAGCAAAACTCTATGGCATGCTTAAAGCAAAATAAGCAAATACCATTGACCTTTCCTGCCCCACCCAGGCATCGGTACCTACATGCTCTTACAGTCTATTGCCACAACCCCTTACAGCTGATAGCATCCGAGCTCCTTCTGTCTAGCCCTTTAAGAAACTAGATCCTTTTAGTGCATTAGACTGACTTTAGAAGTGGTGTCCACAAACATTTGCTCTGCTAAACTGGTCCAAATCTCTGTGGGTACATGCTTATTTTGGTTTTAAGTGATTTCTACAGATTTAGCTTATGTCTGTTCCTAATCAATTTAAGCTAAACCAGAATAAGCGTGTGCCCTGGTTTAACTAAATTTGTTTAAAATCACACGCTAAGTGAAAGTGGGACAATTCTGCATACAGACAAACCCTTATAATATAGAAGCTGCCAGCGGAGAATTGCTAGCAAAATGGAGCAGTGCCTTTATTTATTTCCCCCCCTCCCCCAGCCAGTTTTGCCTGTCTTCAGTTTGCAAACATGGATTTTCTGGTTTCTAATGGAGCAGAAGCCAATAGGGCTGCCTTACATTTACTTCTGTAAATTCATTAAACGTCATTGGGGAAGTTGATGCAACAGTACACAGGTCTGGAAACGTGTAGTTGCTTGCTGCAAAAGTGAAAGTGATTGGGGTCATTTTGAGGGGATGGTTGTAGGTTACACATTAGCTTAAAAAACATTGGCTGTGGAATGCTGCATTTCAAATGTTTTATGTATGTAGGGAGAGTGTGGTGTAGTGGTTAAAATATAGGACTGAGAATTGGCTCTAGGTTGGTAGTCTAGGCTCTGCTGCTGACGGGGGGCACTCTTTGTTGGCTCAATTTCTCCAATGGTGAAATGGGGCAATATTCATCTAATTCAAATGAGTTGTGGTTGGCTTAATGTTTATGAAGTGCTTTGAGCTCCTGGGTCACAGGTGCTATATAAAGGCAATGTATTTTCCTTGGTGGTGAATAACAGCCTCTGTAGTCTGAATCAAAGACTCTTTTTGACATGTTTTGGGCAACTTGCACAGAATCTCGTAGACCTTGAGCCTAAATCTGCTCTCTGTTCTAACAGGATAAATTAGGAGTGACTCCATTTTAAATCACTGGAGCTGCCCTGGTGTAAAATCTGAGCACATCCACAACAGTCTAGCCCAATGTTCTGATCCTATACTTTTCGTTTCCCTTGTTTGTTATGAACAGCATATTTCCTGCTAACAGGATTGTGCTGCTTTATGTGACACAACTGAATTATCACAAGGGGCTGTTTTGAAAGTGACTGTCACAAGTAGCGGGTTGTGTCTTCAGGTGACAGGCAAGTACCGCAATCACATGAACTCCTAAACAGCACAAGTTTGGTTTTAGGCAAAAGTCCTAAACAAAACCTTTCAAGTACTCCTGTTCTTTTTACACAATGAAGTGTTCTTGAAGAGGATACTTTTTCAAAGTTCCTCTGCTGACACCAGCCAGTCATTGAAAGATCAGTCTCAGTCAGGAGGCTAACTGTGTCTAAGGCCTTGTCTACACTGCCACTTACAGCATTGAAACTTCTGTCGCTCGGGGTGTGAAAAAACACCCCCATGCCCCCGAGCGATGCAAGTTTCAGCGCTGTAAAGTGGCAGTATAGACAGTGCACCAGCGCTAGGAGCTATTCCCCTCGTGGAGGTGGTTTTATTACAGCGCTGGGAGAGCTCTGCGGCAGCGTTTTAACGTTGGCTCTGTAGACATACCCAAACTGTAACAGTGTAAGCAACACCACCACACATGAAGCTTAGGCCGCACTCAGAATGAGTAGGAGCTGAATTCTGCCTCCCCAAGTGGAGCAGAGATTTGATCACCTCTCTATTTAAGCCAAATAGTTAAGAAACATGTCCCCTGTAAATAGGGAAGGAATGAAATAGAAGGTTAAGGAAATAAGATTAGTGAGATAAGAAAGGAATGAGCAGTTAATGTATGGGTTTAATCAGATCTCTTTGGCAGGACTTTTCCCTGTTCTGCCATTGTTCTGTTCCACTTGTGCTTTCTTTTCTCCAGCTCCAAAACCAGGCTGCAACAATACAGGACTTCCCACAGGAGTGTACAGTGCTGAGGCAGCGCAGAACACACAAAAATTGGTCCCGTCTCCCCTTAAAATCTGAGTCGTAATGTGTCTCATCAGAGTTATCAACCCCAGTACATGATTCATATTGAATCCTCAAATGGCTTGATAGCATTTCTTAATGTTTAAAGAATATACCCTGCTCCTTGAAAACAGAGGACAGAGAAGGTATGTTTTGGTTTGGGGGAACGCATGGAGGGAGGTGACAGAAGGGCTAATGTAAATGGTAATTGCAAATTAGGGGAAGATGTGCTGTTTCCCAATGTGTATGATTCTAGTGCAGTGCCAATGTACAGCATTACAGTGGTACCCTGAAAAACGCTAGTGGCTGGTCTCAGGCTAGGTCTACACTACAGCGGACTTCCGACCTAAGATACGCAACTTCAGCTACGTGAATACCGTAGCTGAAGTTGCGTATTTTAGGTCGGCTTACCTGGCGGTGAGGACGCGGGAAAGTCGACCGCTGCCGCGCTGCCGCCGACTCCGCTACCGCCTCTTGTCGAGGTGGAGTTCCGGAGTCGACTGCAGAGCCATCAGGGATCGATTTTACCGCGTCCTCACGAGACGCGGTAAGTCGATCCCCGATAAACCGATTGCTACCCGCCGGATCGGCGGGTAGTGAAGACGTAGCCTCAGTGAATAGAGATTTCCCCGCCCCCTGCTTAATCAAATCTGTGGGATGTTCTCCTGGTGCTGTTTTTCTCCCCTGCTCTTCCTCTGTCTCACGCCTCACTTCATTCCTCCTCCCTCCCCTGGCTTCTTGTTCCATTTCCCCACCGTACAGCCTGTCCTTCCATCAATGCTTCAGCATTTTTTTACGTCTTCCGGGCAAGTAAGAGGAAAGACTTAACCTGTATTGTGTGCAACAAGAGCAGAAAGTGTTAGTAAACTGATGAAGGGTGAGTTAGAAGCTTCTTGAAATATTTGTCAATGGTCACTGCTCTCTTGTGCCTTATGTCTACACTGGCACTTCGTCGGCAAAACTTTTGTCTTTCAGGGGTGTTAAAAAAACAGCGCCCCCGCCCCCAAACAACAAAAGTTTTACCAACGAAAAGCACCAGCATGAACAGCGCTTTGTCGGCAGGAGCACTTTCCTGCCGACAAAGCCACTGCCGCTTATTGGGCGGGGGGGGGGAGGAGCTGCTGACTACCTGTATAGCTGGCATTATCTCGCAGCATGAACTATGATGGTTGTGGAATGATGCAGAAATGAAAACACAAGAGACGTAAGCAAAAGAGACTGTGTGACACCAAGTATGTTAACCCTAGGATTCTGGCCAAATTCCATGACCAGTAATTATTTTCTGTCTGCCTATATTTCCCCTGCAGTTATAGGTGGATACAGTAAATCTCTTTGAACTATTGCATAATGATGCTGTGTGCTGTTAAGCCGCTGTATACTGCCCCAGAAGTGGCTGCATCGTGGGGCAGTGCAGGAATTCCTAGTATGTGTAGTCTGAATAGCAGTTTAAATTTCAGGATGAAAAACTGTATAAACCCGAGCTATTGCAGAAGGTCCCCCTCCAGAAAGAATTCAGTGCTCTGTGCTCCTGGAATAGCCACTGTGTGTAGTTTTTCGAGGCCTCTGCTTCAACAGTCCCTAGGGTTGCCAACTCTGACTGACTGAAGCTATTCTGGGAGATTTTTCCCCCCCAACATGATGTAATGTCGTTTTCTTAAAATATCCTATTAAAATCTCCCGGATTGCTTTCAATAGTCACTGAGGGTACGTCCACACTACCCGCCGGATTGGTGGGTAGCGATCTATCTATCGGGGATCGATTTATCGCGTCTCATCTAGACACAATAAATCGATCCCTGAACGCGCTCCCCGTCGACTCCGGAACTCCACCAGAGTGAGAGGCGGAAGCGGAGTCAACGGGGTAGCCGCGGCCGTCGATCCCGCGCCGTGAGGACGGGAGATAAGTCGATCTAAGAGATGTCGACTTCAGCTACGCTATTCTCATAGCTGAAGTTGCATATCTTAGATCGATCCCCCCCCAGTGTAGACCAGGCCTGAGAGATAGAAGCTGATTCTGGGAGACTCCAGGCCAATCCTGGAGGGTTGGCAACCCTAGCAGTCCCTCTCTGTTTTCATCAAAGCATTTAAACACATGCTTAACTTTTAGGTACATGCTTAAGGCATGGCCTTATGTAAATACCTAAAGTTAATTAAATACTTAAGTGCTTGTCTTCGAGATGGACCTAACCAGGTGCGTAAATGTTTTGTTTGGCCTGCTATTGTAAGCAGGAATATGGAATATTCCTATATGAAAGGGCAGAGAGGCACTGAATTCTTGAAGTATCAGGGGGTAGCCGTGTTAGTCTGTATCCACAAAAACAAGGAGGAGTCCGGTGGCACCTTAAAGACTAACGGATTTATTTGGGCATAAGCTTTCATGGCTAAAAAACCCACTTCTTCAGCTTATGCCCAAATAAATTTGTTAGTCTTTAAGGTGCCACCGGACTCCTTGTTGTTTTTGTGAATTCTTGAAACAAGTCAAGACCTCTGTTCTTACCAAAATGCTTAAGAATAGGTCATCTCTCTCTTGCTTTCTCACCATTTTCCATTACATAAACAAGCTACAGTAAAACTCATATTAACCAAAAATGTCAACTGTTTTTCAACTTTTTTTTTTTTTTTTTTTTTTTAAAGAGATACAAAGTGGAAGAGGTAATATTTTATTGGACCAACTTCAAGAAGGGAGAAACTTTTGAGCTTCACAGAGCACTTCCTCAGGTCTGGAGAAGGAAACAGGCGTCCAAGCTAAATACAAGGTGGGACAGATTAAGCATTAGGGGTTCACACATGTTGTAGGAGACCACTTAAAATGAAGTGAGCAATTAACACCTCTCCAGTTGTAGGACAATGGAGAGTTAGTAGGCGACAGGGTGTGTTACAATGAGGCATAAAACCTAGCTGTCTGTTAAATCCATATTTTTAGGCCTTGTCTACACTACAAGGTTTTGTCAACAAAAGGCTGCTTTCGTTGACAAAACAGTGGATGCGTACACACTGCAATGTGACTTTTGGTAGCAAAAATGCCCTGGTTTGGCGACAAAATAAAACCACCCTGACGAGAGACATAGGCTTTTTGCACAAAATGTTTGTTGACCAAGTGCCAGTGTAGGCACCACGCTTGATTTTATCACTTTAATTGGCCTCCAGGAGGTGTCCCACAATGCCCATCCTGAGGACTGCTCTGGTCAGCAGTTTGAACTCCACTGCCCTGCAGCCAGGTAAACAACCATCCGCCCCTCCTCCTTAGAAGCCCTGGGAATTTTTTAAATTTCATTTCCTGTTTGCTCGGCGTGGAGAGGCCTCATCTTATCTTCCCAGGTGACCATGGCAAGTTATCGCAGCATACACTCTCCCGCTTGGACCACGGCGGAGCTGCTGGATCTTCTCAGTATATGGGGAGAGGAGGCTGTGCAGTCCCAGCTGTGCTTGAGAAATTTTGATATGTACGGGCATAGGCGCTGACTCCATGGGTGCTCTGGGGCTGGAGCACCCACAGGGAAAAATTGGTGGGTGCTCTGTACCCACCGGCAGCTCCCTGCCCCAGCTCACCTCCACCTCCTCCCCTGAGCGCGCCGCCGCGTCCTGCTTCTCCCCCCTCCCAGCGCTTGCGCCTTGAAACAGCTGTTTCACGCAGCAAGTGCTGGGAAGGAGGAGGAACGTGGCACACGGGGAAGAGGCAGGGCCAGGGCAGGGATTTGGGGAGGGGTCCAATAGGGAGGGGGAGGGGCCGGGTGGCACAAGCACCCACCGGCGCCAACAAAAGTTGGCACCTGTGCCTACGGGCAGATTTCTCGAGGCTTGTGCAAAAAGGGCTATGATCTGGACATACGGCAGTGCAGAGTGAAGATAAAGGAGCTGAGGCAGGCGTACCATAAGGTGAGGGAGGCAAACCGTCACTCCAGTGCTGCACCTTAACACTTGCTGGTTCTATAAGGAGCTGGACACTATCCTCTGTGGCGACTCCACCTCCACCTCCATCACCAAGAGCCCCGTGGATACTTCAGACCTGGAGGCGGCAGAAAGAGGACCTAACCCAGAGGACATGCTTTGAGTGTTCGCAGAGATGTGTGCTTGCCAAGAGTCAGTGAGAAAGTGATTGATACGTTACAAAAGGTGTGTTTTACTGAAATGTTTCAATGCTGTGCGTGAATTTAACAATCATGCTTCTGTGCATTGTTCCTTCTGCTTCGGCAGATGTGGCCTTCAGGAACACCCTGCACACACCGACCGAGCATCTCTGCCAGATAAGAAAATGCCCAAGACTGAGTAAAGAAGACATGTTCTGGGAGGTACTGCACTTCTCCAATGCAGAGGAAAGGGAACGCAAGCCGAAAGGCAGGACAGAAAAGAGAATCAGGATTTAAGGACGCTACTGAGCAGATGATTAAAGTCATGGAGGAGCAAACGCAGATGCTGAAATCCTTAATAACGCTGCAGATTAAGCAGATGCGTGCCCGCCCTTCCCTGCAGCATATTCAGAACTCTTTTTTCCATGTCTCCCCCCCCCCCCCCAACCTCCACCCGCACAGGCCTTTCCGCTTTCTGGGATTTCTCGGTTTCCCCTTCACTCCACCCCCTCGGACAACTTTCACAATGATAGCTGGACCTACACAGAGCTCTGAAAGACTGCCCTTCCTGGATACCTCCTTTCCCATCAAGCATCTTTGTGTGCGTGTGTATGTTATTTGTTGTGCAATAAAAGCAAAGTTTTTGAATGGTAACTCATCTTTATTTGCTTTCTACAAATTGAGATAGCAGGCACTACCAATACATACACAGGCAATTTAATCATTTGCTTACTGGAATGTAAGGCCCCAAATGTCACCATTGCTTCATAGGAAAACTACATGTAATGTAACATTGCAGCACCAATCACAGAGATATACATTACTGGTTCTCATTTTCAAAGTGTTGCCTCAAAGCCTCCCTGATTCGAATTGCGCCCCTCTGTGCCTCTCTGATAGCCCTGGTATCTGGCTGCTCAAAATCAGTAGCCAAGCAGTCTGCCTCAACACTCCACCCCTGAGCAAACCTTTCACTCTTAGCTTCACAAAGATTATGCAACATACAGCACGCAACTATGACCATGAGAATATTATCCTCATTGAGGTCTAACCTGCCAAAAAGGCATCGCCAGCGCACCTTTAATCTGCCAAAGGCACGTTCCACTGTCATCCAGCAGCTACTCAGCCTGTTGTTGAATTGCTCCTTACTGCTGTCCAGATTTCCGGTGTAAGATTTCCTGAGCCATGGCTGTCAGGGGTACACTGGATCTCCCAGGATCACTCTGGGCATTTCAACATCCCCCACTGTAATCTTCTGATCTGGAAAGAAAGTTCCCACTTGTAGCTTTCTGTACGGGCCGGTGTTCCTGAAGATGGGTGCGTCGTGCACCTTCCTGGACCACCCTGCGTTGAAGTCAGTGAAACGCCCACAGTGATCCACAAGCACCTGCAACAGCATGGAGAAGTACCCCTTCCTATTGATGTACTCTGTCGCAAGGTGGTCTGGTGCCAAAATTGGAATGTGTGTGCCATCTATCACCCCTCCACAGGGAAACCCATTTCTACAAAGCCGTCCACTATTTCACGCACATTTCCCAGAGTCATAGTCCTTCGTAGCCCTGCACACTTGCATTAACGCAGCCCCAGTAGTCAACTTCCTGATTCCAAATTGATTTGCAACCGACCGGCAGCAGTCTGGAGTTGCCAGCTTCCTCACAGGGATTGCCACATGCTTCTCTAGCAATAGAGCAGCTCTCATTCTGGTGTCCTTGTGCCACAGGTCTGGGGCGAGCTCCGCACAGCATTCCCGGAAGTGGCTTTATGCATCCAAAAGTTCTGAAGCCACGGCTCATCATCCCAGACCTGCATGAGGATATGATCCCACCATTCAGTGCTTGTTTCCCGACCCCAAAAGCAACGGTCTACCCTATGCAACTGTTCTGTGAATGCCAAAAGCAATCTAAAGTTGCTCCAATCCATATATCACAGCATGACAGGCAACTGGGAGTCTTCTTCAGTTAGGAACTTCGCTATTAACTGCTCTTCCATTCGTGATGTCTTCATGACCGTTGTCAGAGCATAGGAGAGCAGTGCGGGATCCATCCCTTCTCACAAAGATGCCAGAGTGCACAGCAAAGGGCCGTTGAAAAATGCCCTGAAAGAAAACCGGAAGCCCATGGAATGCTGGGACAGAAAGCAATGCATCATGGGACATTGAGCCTTCTTCCCACAAGATCTAGCAGCAGAAGGTGTCGAGCCAGACTGTGGGATAGGTAACCACAGTGCACTGCTCACACTGTCAATGCTAGTGCCCCAAGTGTGGACTTGCTCTGCTGACAGAGGGAGTGAGTGTGAACATACAATACCGATTTTTATTTTAGCGCTTTTTTGAGTGTCGACATAACCTTTGTCGACAAAACTCTGTAGTGTAGACAAGGCCTTAGGCTATGTCTACAGTACAGACCTTACAGTGGCACAGCTACGCCGCTGTAAAGTCTCCTGTGTAGGCGCTAATTAAACCACCCCCAATGCGCAGCAGTAGCTACGTTGGCAGGAGAGTGTCTCTCACCAACGTAGCGCTGTCCACACCAGTGCTTTTGTCGGTGAAACTTATGTCGGTCGGGGATGGGGGGGTTTCACACCCCTGACCGCCAAAAGTTTTGCCAACCAAAAGTGCTAGTGGAGACCGCTTCAGTGTCCAGCAGCATTACAAATTTAAATTCCCAAGCTCATCTTTTCAAGGTGTTCCTCTTTTTAAGCAGAACTTGGTTTTCTGCTTTTCAGAATGGCACATCAGTCTTTTTCCATTTTCATTTTTGCGAATAATCTTTTGTGTGTCTTCCTCATCCCCCCAGAGTGCTAATGTTCCTGATAGTTTTGAAGTGGAGAGAGTATTCCATAATTAAAAGGATTGATGAGGGCTTATGGGTTTTGAGGGCACTAGCAGGGCGATGGTACCAGTTAGCGTTACAAATGAGTGTCCATCCTACATGCATGTAAAGAACAGCATCAGCCTCCCTGTGACTTTCCATCTCAGTGTAATTTATGATGTGCTTGATCTCTGGCAACTTTTTACTGCTGAAATTGGGCTTCAGCTCCCCTGTTATCACCTAGGTGTATATCTCTATTGTGTGTTGATGGCTTGATACTTTCCTAAATAAACTGTGGCGTGATGATACTGCACACAGCATCATGATTTGGTTCAGGAAGATGCTTCAACTACAAGGGACAAAACACAAAGAAAGCTGCACCAGTCACGTGTCCACCATGTAAACTCAAGGGACGACGCCAATGGAGTAAGCTGAGGCTAAGAATTCTGCTTGAGACTTTTTGTTGCTGACAAAATGCTCAAAATGTTTTGGGGCTCTTGAGATAAGCTACGGCCTTTAATCATGCTGTACAGCCTGGAGCCAGGATCCCAAAGAGGCCGTGTAGTCTGGCATGTAGCTCACTGGGGGCAAGGATTCAGGACACCTGGGTTGTTTTCCTGGTTTTGCCACTGGCCTGCTATGTGACCTTGCTGTGGGCCTTCAGTTCTCCTCTCTGGTCCTGTGCTTTTCCTTTCCCGTCCTTGTCTGCCTGGTCTGTTTAGGTCAGTGGCTCTCAAACTTTTTTACTGGGGACCCCTTTCATACTTTTTTATATATTTAACAGCATTATAAATGCTGGAGGCACAGCGGGGTTTGGGGTGGAGGTTGATAGCTCGCAACCCTCCATGTAATAACCTCGTGACCCCCTGAGGGGTCCTGACCCCCAGTTTGAGAACCCCTGGTTTAGCTCACAGTGGAGGGACTTTCTCTTAGGAAATATATGTACAGCGCCCACCCCCAACTGAGGCTTCTAGGTTGTATTGCCATATAAATAATAAGGGGCCCTGGTCTCAAGGAATTAGAAACCTAACTGCAGGGCCCCTGGCAATCTCCTTAGCTCGGGCTTAACTTGTGCGATTGAAGTGCGTGGGCTACTGTTCAAAGCACCATGTTTCTTTGTGTGATGTTTCATTCTAGCTGCCAAATACTGCAACTCAAAGGGCTGGAGATGGTGCCCGTTGGCCTGTTAGCTCTCTGCTGGTTCCATATATTCCTAGAGAATCTTTGTCCGTTTTCCCTTTTTGTGCTTCATGCAGTGGTAGTCTCTGGATGTCCAGTGCTAGCGCTGTTCTCTCAAAACAACGAATGCTAGACATGGGTAGGTATTGCTATGTACGATCGTGGTAACTATCCTGGCCATTAGTAGACTATAATGTATATTACCCTAACTTCCAAGTGTATATCGCTCCAACTTGAGACTTTATGCTACTCTTATCTGGAAACTGCCTGAATCTTGAAGCACAGACAAGAGTAAATACATTAGCTCAAGTGTGTCCAAATTTCTATCAAGGCAGCTGAACGCCATGACTTCCTAATGGCTGAGCCATTACAAACATTGAATCTATCTCCCCTTGTAAGTATTCTCACACTTGCTTCTTATCAAAGTGTCTGTACTGGGCTACCTTGATTATCACTTCAAAAGTTTTTTTCTCTTACTTAATTGGCCTCTCAGAGTTGGTAAGACAACTCCCACCTGTTCATGCTCTCTGTATGTGTGTATATATATCTCCTCGATATGTTTCACTCAATATGCATCCGAAGAAGTGGGTTGTAGCCCACGAAAGCTTATGCTCTAATAAATTTGTTAGTCTCTAAGGTGCCACAAGTACTCCTGTTCTTTTTGCGGATACAGACTAACACGGCTGCTACTCTGAAACATGACTTCCTAGTGAAGAACACTGTGTCCTGATGCAGAGACTGGGAACGCCTGTTCTCGGCATTTCAACGAATGTGACATACAGCTTCAGTGCAGCGACGAGGGCTCCCACCCACAGAGCTGCTGTCTGAGCCTGGGAGAGGAGGTTGTGTGTCTATTGCTGTTCTCTCTGCCCTGGCTTGTGGGGGCTACTTTCCGCATGCATGGGGACACTTATCCTCGCATTGCTCAGGAGTTTGGTCAGCGTGGTCAATTCAAAAAGAGCTCGTTGACTCGAGACGTGGCTGACTCCTGGGAGGCCTGGAGAGCTTCTGCAGTGTCTGTACAGAAAACTGGGCTAGATAGCAACTGCTACGGTTTGTAACCTTCCTGCCCCCAAATCTCGCCAGCACTCAGTGAGTTAATAGTGCTCCAGGGCAGGAGAGCTAAGTCTGCTGAAACTGAATTCTCTGCCTGTCTTGCCTGGATACTTCCTAGGTGTGTTTGTGTGCCCTGGGAGGTGCCCTGGTAAAGCGAGGGTGTCCCAGTGGGGAGGAGGGAGTCAGACAGAAGCTTGCAGAAAGTTGTCAGCCCTTTTTATTCAACAACCTGCTAATAAACAGACTGCGAGGGTAGCAGTGATCTCTCCAAAGTACACTGAGCTGCTGCTCTCAGCAGTCTCCTCCACGCGGAGTCTCTGCCTTTCCCTGTCCTGAGCGATCTGAGATCTTCCCAAGATAGATTGGGGGACACTGTCTCTCCTGAGGATTTGCAGCTCTCGAGTCCCAAAGAAAGGCAGCAGAGTCCTCGCCACACTTTGCCAGTCCCTGAGCCCAGCTCATGCAGGGCCGGCTCCAGGGTTTTGGCCGCCCCATGCAGCCAAAAAAAAAAAGCTGCGATCGTGATCTGTGGCGGCAATTCGGCAGGAGGTACTTCGCTCCGAGCGGGAGTGAGGGACCATCTGCCGAATAGCTGGACCTGCCGCCCCTCTCTGGACTGGCCGCCCCAAGCACCTGCTTGCCAGGCTGGTGCCTGGAGCCGGCCCTGAGCTCATGGCACTATAGAGTGAAGAAGGGAAGCATCCAGGTGAAATGAACGGAACAAATCTCAAGAGGGCTGGGCAAATACCTAACTTTGAAAACTATTTCTGGCACTTGATTTCCCCTCTCCCCACCTCCACAAGACTCTTTTTTGAAGTTACGCTCCTGGCAGAGGGTGAATCCCTGTCTCACCCCCCTGTTAAAGCTTCACACAGTGGCCGCTTTATTTGGGGGATTGTTTCTCTTGACATTCCTCTGGTAGCCCATACATCAGGCATGCTGGCACAGAATCCCCTTCCATCTGAACTACGGCTTCATCCAGCTGGACAGCATGTTAACTGCTTCCCAGCCCCACTAAATTATTTGGTCTCCAGTTCCCTTGGGCTGGCCTTGCTGCTTTTTCATTTGCTGAAGTAACAGTGCTGGCTCAAACACCAGCCCTGTGATAGTAAACATGCTTGACAGTGAAGTGTTGAATCCACTTAGCCCAGGCTGCTTTACGTCGCAGTCGCAAGCGTAGTAATGAGTGTATGTATGCAGACTACTGCCGTTGTCAGCCCTGATCTATGACTTCCATTACAATCGAGTCTTTTGCTAAGTCTCAGGTCAAAGTTGATAATTTGTAGCTCAAGCCCAGCTAGTGAGCAGTGTGATTCATTATTCGTATGGTGGGGGTTCACCGCCAGCAAAAACTCAGATGCTTTCCTTCCATGGATCTCTATTGTTATCTACATATTTGTATCAAGAGGGAGAACTTTTTGTTTTAGGCTACGTCTAAGCAGCAAAGAAAGACGTGAAGCGGTGAGTCTCAGAGCCCGGTCAGCTGACTCCGGATCACGTCATGGGGCTAAAAGTAGCAGTGTAGACGTCCCTGCTCAGGCTGGAGCCTGGGTTCTGAAACCTGGCTGGGGAGGAGAGCCACAGAGCCTGTGCTCCAGCCCAAGCCCCCACACCTACACTGCTATTCTGAGCCCTGCAGCGTGAGCCTGAGTTAGTTGATCCAGGCTCAGAGACTTGCTGCTGCAGGGGGTCAGATTCAGAGGGTCGGATTCTGCTCTCAGCTGTGCTGCTGTGAATCCATGGTAATTCCATTGACTCTGGTAACCTTACTCCTGCTGTGACTGAGAGTAGAGCCTGGCCCTCTAATGTTTTCGACTGTGGAGTGAAGGGATGTCAAGCAGAGTTATTGAACGCCTAGTGCTGCCTTCTCGAGCCTGGCTGCAGCAGATGTTCCCAGCTGGTTTTTCAGTGAGCTGAAACTGCGCAGAGTGGGCCGAACCATGTGGACTTTAGAAATGCTGAGGCAATGTGATTGCTAGTTTAATACTCCTGATGGGAAATAGCCTGGAACACAGAGATTCAAAAGGAGGGCGACACGTGGAAAGCAGTAGTGGCAAAACACCCTAACAACCCCTCAAGTTAACACTGGGTTATAAACGAAATGGAGGAGGCAGCAAGGTCCAGTGTTAAGAGGATTGGACTGGGACTTAGGAGACTTCTGGGTTCTAGTCCCAGCTCTGCCACTGACCTACTGGGTGACCTTGGCCAAGTCACTTCCCCTCTCTGTGCCTCGGTTTCCCTTTCCACCCTTTTTCTTGTCTAGTTAGATTGTAAACTCTTTGGGACTGTCTGTTACAATGTGTCTGTGGTGCCCGGCCCAATAGGGCCTTGATCTCCAGGCCTAAAAATGGGATAGGACAATTGCGACGGTTGGAATGGGAGAGCTGCATCCTTTGAGACGCATTAAAATAAGGCTGTACAAAGAACTAGAATTGATGTTGTAGTGAAGGGGAGATGGGGGAGTGAGAAGGGATGGAACAAGTTTTTTCCCTCTCTAATTTCCATGGTTTTGTAGCTGGTTCCGGTGCACGTGGCAGAGCCTCCACACATGCTTGGAGTACAAATTAATACCTAGTACTTAGTGCTCTGACACCTCTGCTTGGCTAGTTAATCAAGGCCGTTAACATTCTCTGAGACACTCTGTTCTGCCTCCTGAGCTAATCGCTTAGGGAAGTTGCAAGTGTTTCACTTCCATTCGTAACCTTTTTTTTTTCTCTCTCCCCACACCTTCCCTCCACAGGATGTGGCGAACTTGCTTGTTCCAATGGCTCTTTGATATTCGGCACTTCCTGTGTGTCCTGGGGAGCGGGCGGAAACATCGGATTGTGTGGACAGCAGAACTTACTGGATCTGCTTCAGCTCCCTGACATGGAACCGGAGTGAACAGTAAGCAACATATGCCGTTCCCTGTCCTTGTGAAACAAAATGTCCCCTAGCAAAACGATCTGCCTCAACTCCTCGCTGAGCCAACACAAAAGTCCTGAAACATCGATTTGACCTGAACAGCGTTAATTATTTTGCTTGGCTCGCTGCCAGGCTCTGCAGGAAACACTTGAGGAGGCAGGATTTCTGAATAGATACAACCTGGTTAGAAATGCCATGCCATTTTCCACGTCTTGTGGGCTGATGACTGCTACTCTTGGTATTGCAGTGGCGAGGGAGGAAGAGAGGCAGGATGGTCCGGTGGTTAGGGCTCTACCCTAGGAGTTTGGAAACCTGGCTTCAGTCGCCTGCTCCACCGCAGTCTTCCTGTGTGACCTTCGGTAAGTCTCCCCGCACCTCAGTTTCCCCCACTCAGATACTTCAGTAATGGTATGGGGGGAGGGATGCATATAAATATCCAAGACTGGCAAATAGCAGCTAGAATCCCCGGCTAAGGTCGGGGCTTTATACAAACACAGAATAAAGATCTTGCCCCAAGGAGAGTACAATAGAGTGGGAGGGAAAATAGAAGCACAGAGGTGGGGGAAGTGTCTTGCCCAAAGTTACGTAGCAGGTCAGTGGCCGAGCTGGGATCAGAACCCCGGGTGATGGGCCCTGCAGGACTTGGAACAGTTTAGTGTGGAGATGTCAGACTCTTGGGGAGAGGGCTGCCTTTGATTTTAAATAATAGTCCATGGAACTGAGCTACTCAGGGCCATGGGTTTCAGAGTGGTAACCGTGTTAGTCTGTGTCAGCAAAAACAACGAAGAGTCCTTGTGGCACCTTAGAGACTAACACATTTATTTGGGCATAAGCTTTCCTGGGCTAGAACCCACTTCATCAGATGCATGGAGTGGAAAATACAGGCGCAGGTGTAAATACATGAAAAGATGGGAGTTGCCTTACCCCAAGTGTGAGGTCAGTCTAACGAGACAATTCAATTAACAGTAGGATACCAAGGGAGGAAAAATCACTTTTG
The DNA here is from genome assembly GCF_002925995.2 of Terrapene triunguis. Taxonomy (NCBI): domain Eukaryota; kingdom Metazoa; phylum Chordata; order Testudines; family Emydidae; genus Terrapene; species Terrapene triunguis. Next base: position 3,708,599 of record NW_020664582.1, on the reverse strand, counting down.
TAGTGGTAATGAGAGTGGCCCATTTCAAACAGTTGACAAGAAGGTGTGAGTAACAGTATGGGGGAAATTAGGTTTAGGTTTTGTAATGACCCAACCACTCCCAGTCTAATCTGATGGTGCCCAGTTTGCAAATTAATTCCAGTTCTGCAGTTTCACGTTGGAGTCTGTCAGGGCCATGTTCCCTCTAATGGCGCCCCCTGCTCGTGTCAGTGGGAGGTTTGCACAGGTCCTTGTGGAGGAATGCCCGGGTGTCGGTGGCACTGCACATGCAGCGGACTGGAAATTCCACACCCGCTCCATGGACGTTACAAAAGAAGCTTTTCACGGATGCGAGAATCTGAATGATGCCACCCACCCGTCTGGTTCATTGGGGCATTCGATGTGATTGTCTTATGGGGCCCCCGGCAGAGGGCCGGCGTCGTGGCAGATCTCTCACCTGCCTATATATTTGGAGTGTGTGCGTGTGATGGCACCAACCTAGGCTAGTTGCTCCCTTCTCACGCCTGGGCAAAGCCAGTGGCGCAGCACGTCTACAGCCACTGCAGGCTCCCAGGGGCTCTTGCAGTCCAGCAGGCAAGTGGTCGGGGAGGAGATGGAGCCGCTCTTGATGCTTCTCCTTTCTCGCCTGTAGCTATGGCCAGCAGCCTTTCTGGCTGCTCCAGAAGGGCAGAGACAGAGCAACTGATCCTGAACTGAAAAGTTGCTTATCCCAATCTCCCTGGCTTGCAGAGGATGTGCTTACGTTCAGGTCCCACCTCTGCCTCTTCCCCAAGCACCGATAGACACGCTGGCCTGTCCATTTAACACGTTGTGCATCAACCTCCCCTGGTGCATGTGCGCATGCAGGAAATGTCACCAGTTAATAGACCTCACTGCATTTAATAGACCACACTGCATTGTAAATAAGATCACGCGGGCAGCCTTTTGTCAATATCAACTGTCCCATTGCTATAGCTACCACGTCCTCTGTTGCCAGACACACCTGTTTGTTTTTCCAGCTCCTTTCTCCCACTGTCAGATTTCTCTGCTCACCTGGAAAAAAAAAAAAACCCACCCACTTCTTTTGTTCATACACCTTCATGATTGTTCCCTTTTAAAGAGGTCTCCCTGCCCCTGCTACTTCTGGTTGCTCTGTTCATAGAGGCAGTATGTTGTAAGGGGGGCTGTCTCATATGCAGCAATGGGGTTTCAATCAACCCCCTTTTCCCACCCCAAAACCTTTATTTCTACCTGTAACTTTTAATAAGACTCCATTCCGTTTAATAAGACAACTCCATTCCTATTGTGTTCACCTACCTGGAAGCAAAATAACCTATTTCGTACATGATGAATGTTTTATGCTGAGTAAGCAGACAGAGGCTTTGTTGCTTTTTTCCCGTAACTCTCCCATTAAATATTTTTCTATGATTATTATTATTTGTGTTACAGTAGCACCTTGATGAGATCCGGGCGCCCATGTGCTAGGGGCTGTGTGTATAACGTATGTAGTGAGAGACAGTCCTTACCCCCAAAGAGCTCACAATCTAAATAGACAAAGGAAGGATTGTTATCCCCATTTTACAGGTGGGGAACTGAGGCACAAAGAAAGAAAGTGACCTGTTTGAGGTCACACCGGAAGGTTGTGTCAGAGCTGGGAACACCACAGATCTCCAGAGTCCCAGGCCAGTGCATTAGCCACAAGACCATCCTTCCTTGTTCACCTCAAGAGCTTTCTCTCTGCTCATGCACACTCAATCCTTCACTCCAAGTCTGTGACCGCCTCAGGGGAGGCTCTCTCCTGAGTTCTGCTGGCACAATCTCCTGAAGGAGGGCATTCATGTTTGCACTTAGCCCTTTCCCATCCATAGTGCTCAAAATACTTCACAAAGGAAGGGAGCTATCCCCATATGCCTGTTTTACAGATAGGGAAACTGAGCCACAGAAGATGCAACTTGCCCAAGAGGTCACAAGCAAAACAATGGCAGGAATAGAAATCAACTTTCCTGACAACCACTCTCGGGCTTGTTCTCCTGGTCTTAAAGAGCAATAACTCCTAAAGTGCCTGGAGTAGCAGCTCTGTCACACTGAGGAGCCACTGTTCTTTGGCTCTTTGAGCCACCATGTTTTGCTGCCATGAGGACCCATAAAGAATGGGTTACAATGCTCTCATCTTCTCTACCTTGCCCTCCCTTATTTAGAGCCAAGTGCACCCCAAACTCTTAGAGTAACAGTCGGGAAAGTTTGGGCCAAGGGTCCAGTGTTTGTGCAAGCAGCTATTTTCACTTGGGAAGAAGCTTCTGGCACATTTCATTGCTTAGAGTTGAATACAGAGATGAGGCTCTGAAGCTGTATCCCCTGGGGCGAGGGAGAGGGCTAGCCTTCCCTAAAGCTTTTTTGTTGAAATTTTCTAAAAATATTTCAGGGCTTCTTAATGTTTGGGCTGACAGCTTCCACTGCAGTGTGTGCTGAGATGCTGGGCCGATAACGGTTTGGCTGGATTCCTTCTGGGGAAGAACTGCGTTTGCAGTTCAACTACTAATGAAAGAGTCACAAGGCTATTGAGTTCGGTAGCCAGGGAGCCCTGATTCACTGACACACCTCGGGCAAGTGATGTAATCTTTCTGGGCCTCTGTGGAACAGAGGTAATAATACTTCGTGAACTATCTGGAGTGTCACAAGGGCCAATTTAATCTCTGTAAATGGTTTGTGAAATCCAACAAGTGTTAATAATTCTGTAACTTCCTAGGAGGCGATGCTGTTGGAGAAAAAAAGCCATCAGTTGGGCTTAGTGGGGGAGAAAAACAGGCCTGCTTTCTAAATGTGTTTGTGATGCTCACAACAGCCTAAGTCTCAAATGACAAGGGCAGATCCTTCCTGGAGGTGAAGGGAAAACTGGTAAATATTGACAGTGAGCCAGTATATGGGTGCATGCTCTGTTCTAACCAGAGCACAGAAGGTAGGTTAATCCTCACGGACGATGTACTTTATTGTTCTTGTTCGGTGTTTGTATGGATTATACCAACAAGCCCACTATGTATCATGTGAGAGCGGGGCCTTGGGCACGGTGTGGATAAATACCGGGCATACACTAGGAGCTAGAGCTCAGAAGAGTAAAGTCATTGCCAAATGTCCAGGACTGTTTGTGCCAGAGAACATGCACGGTAAAGCTCCATTCTTCTGTGGGAATGATACCTAATGTTAATTACACCGTAGTGTTTCAGGTGCTACTAGCTATTGCTGGCGTAGGTGTTTGCTTGAAGGTACAGTGAAGTCTCATGCTGGAATGTATGTCACTGTTTTGTGTACGTATCTGTTCAGAGGGATCTGAGTTCTCCCCACAGTTGCCATCATGTTGCGAATGGCCACGTTGTGCATGTGTCATAGGGATATCCCAGTTAGCCGCATGATAAATACAACGAAGACGGGGGAGCTGGTGGAGGAAGGCTGCTTCCTACAATGTCTGTACTTGAATTAAATGCTTCCCAGTGTTTTTCCTTTTTGCCTTTGCTGGGAAGCCAGTCTTTTCTCCAGCAGGGAAACTTTCACTGGAGCTTTGGTGCCATTCTACAAGAACACTCTGAAAACACACCAGCCCTTCGTTAGCTAAATCTGCTGTACACTAGCAAAGAACTGCTTCCATAGCAGAAGCTCTCTTAGGTTTTTGTGTGAAAGCAAATTCTGGTTATAGTGTTTATGGCAAGGTGTTCGTTAATATGAAAATTTGCGATAGGCTGCAACAAGACGTCCGTGTGAGAATGGAAGCCTTTCACAGTCTAGTGTTTAGCAAGGATGTGGGCTAGCTTTATGCTTCCACTTGCATGAGCTTGGATGAGTTTTCTCCATGCCTCAGTTTCCCCTGTCTATAAATAAGGATAATGATTCTAACCTGCCTCAGGGATGTTGTGACACTTAAATCAAGCATCCAAGAGTGCTCTGTCTTCTTGCATAAGAGGATCTCATAATATCGGTAGCAGATCTGGTCAAAAAACTTCCCATGAAAAAAAATTGTTGCTGTGGAAACCAAATTTTTCAGCAAATATTTTTTTTCGGGTGGTAAAACTTCATTTTTGTTGAAATTTTTCACTCTTTGGCAACTTCCCAATGAAAACTTTTGACAAAATCAAGGTTTTTCATATTAAAGTTGTGGGGAAAATCCTACTTCTCTTCACATACACCCCCATTTTTCTGGTGTCTGGGAGAGGGGAGGAGAGAAAAATTTTAAGATAGTGGGATTTTTTTCCCCACTAAAACAAAATGAAAAATTTCTTCAAATGAAATGAAAACTTGTTTACATGGGGGAGAGGGGGGGTGAAACTTACCATTTTTGACCAGATGTAACTAATATTTATACCCTTGGGTGCCACAGCTCTTGCCTGTCTTGATTCTGCATATTGAACCTTCATTTGTGGAACCGCTTAGTCTTTTTTTAATACTCTCCAATCGACTCGTATTAAAGCAAAGATTTTAAAGAAATCGGCAAAGTGGGTTAAAGAAATCCACCAGGTGCTGTGCTGTGAGGTTTACTTAGTTAATCCAATAGTTCGATAGTCTGACCCCCTTACATTGATGGCGACATGAATTAACGCAGTACAACAGCTTCCTGACGATCAGCGGTGACTGGAAAAGATGGTAAAGCTCTCTAAATCTGGACCCTCTTAATGCATTTTGATTTCCTTTGTTTCGGGGGCGGGGGGGGGGAAGCATTCATGGAGAGCAGCAAGTAGAAGCCCTAATACAAATGCAGATGAGGTCAAGTTCCAGCTGAATGTAGCAGATGCTGGAAAGGAAAGGAAAGAAGTGTCTGTGTGGGGCAAGTAGCTAGGGTGAGATCTTGTGTTCGGTGTATGGAATCTCTTAAATTTCTGGGGACTATGACCGTTTACACTAGCTGAGGAGCTACACTTTGCTGGCATTTTGTGAGGCCGAGACAACGCAGAGGAAACAGGCACAGGGAGCTCTCTCATAGAGGGGCTTTATTTTTGTTCTTTCTTTCTGTTGCTCTTCGCCGTCATCTGAAATGGCACTCTGAGTGGAAATAGCTGTGAGCTCTTTGCATATGGACAAACACAGACCAGGGAGGGAAATTCTTCCCCCTCCCATCAACCTCTGGGGAAGCAGCACTGGTATGTGGCAGGACTCAGAGGCTCAGTTTGGGTTTGCATGGGCAGAGGCAGGGGTGGCTGCAACAACGTGGACCTACCATTCAGTCCCAGGGAAACCATTGGGGTTCGAGGGATTCCTTCCCTTGTCACTCAGGATCACAGCTTGGGCACATGTATTCATTCAGCTCCCCATCCTCCAAGCTGATCCACGGAAGGGGAACCTTATTTATCCCAGTTAAAATCAATGAAAGCAGGGTTTTGGCCTGCATGGATCAACTTGCAGGATCACAGCCTTGATCTGGGCATATTTTTCCAGGAACTGAGCCCTGTTTCTGCTGGAAATCTGCAAATCCGCACCAAAATAAATCACTTTTTAGAACCCTGTTTAACATTAATTTCATTGCTGTTTATTGTCTTGTTTCCTCAGAGGAATCTCTAAATATTGCACAAGGTTAAAATAGTATTTTTGATTAGTTTGTTTTTTCTGCATAAAGCACTCCTGGGTGTGCACACTCTGGGGTTAAGAAAGGCCTCTAGGTTCTCGTATATCACTCAGCCCTGTGCCGAACACCACCACAAGGTGCACGTTAATCCCCAATAATATATGCCCTGGAGTGTTTTATTAAATAGAAATCTGTCAAATACTATATAAAAGTCTAACTGCTTATGAGCTGCCAGCTGCAATAAAATCAACCCAGTAATATAACACACCTGTTTGCTTAGATACAGTCCTGCATTGATGCAAAATTTCCAGCAGTGCTTGAGGAGTTCAGTATGTTCACCAAAAAGACACATCTGGATTGCGGACACATCTGGGCAGCCTATTCAATCTAAAGCAGGTGACGCAAGTAGTTCTCTCTTGTAACTCTGAAGGGAAGAGGGTAATGGTCAAAACTCTTGTTAGTAGCAATGGGCCAGCTCTGCAGTGGAGAATTGTTATATGTATTGTATGATCCTGAAGCAATAGCTAAGTAAAATAAACCAATCTGCTGTTGCCATTCACTGAAATTTGAATCAGATGCCAAACTTCTCACAAATATATCAGTTATACTTTACAGTCAGGGTCAATTTATTAATAGTTTACAAAGGGGTAATACGTTATTAATAGATGTTTTAATAAATGGTGAATCAAGTGCTATAGAGTCCAACAGGCCAAATAAGTTGTTTGATAACTGGCTCATAGCCATCTGTAACACTTTGTACTGATGGGCTTAACTCTCTAGAACCCATGCTGCTCAGGACTGTAACATGCTCATAACATTTATAAACCCTTTATAAATCATCAGTAAATTAACCTTAATATAAAATGCGACCAGTATAATCTTACAGGCATCTTAAAATAAAATCTTCCCATATAAATTTCTGTCCAAAAAATGTCTTCGTGTTTTCGCTGAGCTCTGTTCACAAGGACATCTGTTTTTTCCTGAGTGGTTACACTTCATTTAGAACCAGTCAAGGTGTATGAGTAGCTCAAATTCTTTTTTGCTCTTTATTTGATGGATATGACTTAAGCAGTGAGTGGGCGACTGATTCGACTACAGAGTGCCAAGAATATAGCTACAAGTGACTGACTTACGGCTATCTTACAGATGGAGGGTATCAAAGGTCACAAGTGGCTTCAGAATACAGAGGAAATAATTTTCATTGAGCAAATGGTGGAAGGAAGCAGGCTTTGAGAAAATATCCCAGGGATGGATGGTGGACATGGCTAACCTCACCCAGGTTAATAAGAAAAATACTAATGCCTGTGTTACTGTATGTGAGACTGCTTCAGAGTCACCTGGTATCCCAAGGGTTGGGTTTTCCCATGAACATGCTTTCCTCTTCGAGAGGCTGATGGGAGCCCTTCCATTGATTGAATATATTTTTAAAGTCAGAAGTGATAATTAGATCATCCAGTCTGATCTCCTGTGTAATACAGGCCATAGAATTCCATCCAGTTACTTCTTCTGTATTGAGCTCAATAACTTGTATAACTAAAACATATCTTGCAGAAAGGCATCCAGTCTTGATCGGAAGACATCAAGAGATGGAGACTCTACCACTTCCCTTGACAGATGTCTCAATGGGCTTTGGATAAAGCCCCAAGAGAAGAAATGTTAACAGGTGGAGGCTGCTTTTGAACCCTGCGGTTGGAGATGTCCAGCTAAGGATGACAAGGATTTGTTTCATAGAGATTTAGTAGAATTCACATTTGTGAATTTCTTTAAGCTCTGTGGATGAGAGGCAGAATTTAGCAAGCGCTTCCTCTTAATATGAGCAGGGGCTCAAGTTCATGCACCGTGTGCTCATATATACAGTATCCTTCCCATTGTGTTATGTTTTAGGCAGTAGTCTGTGGGGATATGATTAATCCCAATGCACTTTCCCCCCCTGGGGCTTCTCTGTATTTAGAAAAGGTTTCAACTTCTTTCAGTAGAGTGTAGTTTTTCCTGGTTTCTGTATCTGAAATGTCAGGTCCTTGCTTCCCTCTAGCCATTGGAGGTGATCGGTGAGAACATGAGAACGGCCATACTGGGTCAGACTAAAAGTCCATCTAGCCCAGTATCCTGTTTGCCGACAGAGGAGTCTGAGTCATGGTGAGTACTGAGTTACCCCAATTTGGAGGATGCCTTTGAAAATGTAGCCCTCTTTGTGCTTCAGTTTCCCCGTAGTTTACACGGGTATGATGTAACTACCTTTCTACTGCACAAGGGAGTGTTGGCATCAGCCAACAAGCCCCTATCCAAGCCCTGCTCTCATTCAGAGACTGTGTCATTTGTTCCACTGAATGAAGTGGGGTAGATGATGGACAGAGAGGTAGGTGTCGCCATTGCAAAGGCACCATGCTCCACGTTTCCTCACCAAGGACCTCGCAGACACAATGAACAGGAGTGGCAACAAACGAGAACCCTGCAGCATCTCAACTGAAAGGACCCCTGAGGTGAATGCATAACTTGCCAAAACTCCTCTCTGGGACCTTTCACGTGAAAAGGAGCAGATCCACTGAGAGAGACTCCATCCCCCTCTGCTAGGGTTTGCAAGCAAATCCACAGCTCCTGATGGTTAGTAGTATCAAAGGCATCTGGAAGGCTTAACAAATTCAGCACGGGCTGTTTATCCTCATCCGTGCCAAGAGGAGAATAACCAATGCAACCAGCATAGTTTCTACATTTAGTTCTGAAGCATGATTCACAGGGGTCTAAATCAAAAAGCTCCATAGAATACCTCCAGCATTGCCCTACCACAATCTTCTCCAATCCTAGAATAGGAAGACTTGTATACAGGTTGGTCACTAGCAAGATAGTCAATGTCAAGTACTCTCTTGAGCAGAAACCTTACAATAATTTTCTCAAGGCCAGCTAGCACCCTCCCCTTCTTTCTGAATGAGGTCCATTGACCAGCAACTGACCCTGGACTTCTTTATTGGCTTTCACCAGCCAGGAAGGAGGTCGGTTGTAGCCTGGAGCCACCCCCCCCCCCCCCACTCCGGCCCCAGTGCCACTAGATGCAGACACCAGCGGAGGACACATAGCGTTAATCCCTGCTCTGTCACCAAGGAAACAGCTCAGTGCAGAACTGAGCAATTTTGCTCCATAGAATTGCAGGAAACTTCCCCAGAGTGAGAGTCTCCACCATAACTGAATGGAGACGGACTGGGTTAACAGAGCAGCACAGCTCCGTGCTGCCAATGTTATGGCATAGGGGAAGGAAGTTTTCTTTTGCTTCCTGTCCTGCCATGGCACACTGGTCTGCCTTCTAACCTCTCTACTCATGATCGGTCTGTGTGACATGCAGGTGGGCATTAGAGCTGGTCAGGAATTTGGTTTGTGTTGAAAAATGCCGATTCGTCAAAAGCAAAAATGTTCGTGACACAGGGTCGGCTTCGGCAGATTACCCAACCTGAAAAAATGTGGAGAAAAATTTCAAACATTTTGATGTGGTCTAAATGAAAAATTCCCGTTTTCCAGATTGATCCAACTTTTTTGTTTTGAAATTTAAGCTAATTAGATTGTAAAGAGGTTTAAAAAAAAAAAAAAAGAAAAAGAAGATCAATCAAAATGATTGACCCAAAACAAATGTTCAGTTTTGGTTCACAAATATTTTTGAGATTTTGACTTCTCATCCCAATTGAAGATGGGGAAAGTTTGTTTGTTTGTCTGTCAAAACTTAAATATTTGCTGGACAGGGGCAAAGTTTCACACCCAGTCAGTTCTGGTGTAAATCCATGCATTCTCCAGGTCACCACTGACAGCCAGAGCCCAAAGCAGGGTAGACCAGCCATTCGTTCTAAACCTCTAGATCTGCACTGTGCACATCCAGAACGATATGCCAAGGAGAAAAGCAATCCCATTTGTATGCTGTGCACGTTCCTCGCCAGCTCTGTGTCAGACCTGCTGGCCTTGGTCATAGTCTAGACCCTTGTTGCTGATGTCCCCGTGCGCTCATGTTCATCTTGGAGATATGGCGTGGTTCACAAGTGGAGATTGCATAGGAGGAGATTTGCTTTCTAATGACCGGCTCACCAGGCAGGGGCTGAAGGGGTTAGATAAATGGTTTTCTGGACGTGTTGTTAGGAGTGTGCATTACGGGGCAAGCAGAGAGCCCTGCTATCAGTCTTGCTTGTTTCTGTGCACAGGACAGTCTCCAAGTCCGGTTCCTGCAGACAGCTGCCGCTTGTGCGGTTCATTCAGTTGCTGCCGGCAGAAGCATGTTCCATAGAGCACGAAGATTGCAACTCCCCAATCTAGTCTTCAGAAATATCCCTGCCACTGGAGCCACTGTAGACAGTGAAGGGACTACGCTGGAGACCCTTACCAGGTGCTGTGCGGCACCCAAAGCAGAGCAGAACTCCGTGCTGATCACAACGACGTACGTTCATATTAGTACACACATTTTGCAGGTGGCTTTAGGGGGTTGCACTTGAGCATAGTCCTTCAGGACTGTCCCCCGTCCCCCACCCTGCCCCCTCTTTTTGGTCCCCAACAAAAAAAACAACTGACTGGCCCATGTCCCCTCCCTCTTGCCCTGCTGCTGCATCACTTTCTTTCTCTGCTTTTATTTTCTTCCCCGCCTTTGTGTTTTATTGAGTTCCTATGTCAAACTACAGGAGACAGGTGCAGGGTATAACCACATCTGCCCATTTGGCAATTGGTTGACTCAGTCATGCCCATGCTCAGCTGGAGACACCTTAAGAGGCCTGATATTCAGGTAGGGTGACCAGACAGCGAGTGTGAAAAATCAGAACAGGGGGTGGGGGGTAATAGGCGCCTACATAAGACACAGCCCCAAATATCCCCTATAAAATCGGGACATCTGGTCACCCTATAGTCAGGAAATGCTGAGCGCCCACCCCCTGTGTGCCGGGCCCCTTTAAAGTGTCTCAGGTTGGGCACCCAAGATTTCAGGCACTGAAAATCACTAGTTACTTTTGAAAATCTTGGTCCCAGGGTCTGTCCAACATCACAGAGCAAGTCAGTGGCACAGCTGAGCAGGGCAGCCAAGGTTTCCTGACTCCAGGCAAGACCAACCCCAGTCACCCTGGCAGCAGTGTATCGGGGGTTCCTAAGACGATGTGCTGTTGATTTGCAGTGCCTGGGAAAAGATTGCCCAGCTTTTGCAGGGATTTGCTCAATGATACGGGGGAACCAATTTTGCACATTCTCAGACCGTAGGATTTTGTTCATATGAAGCTCCGTGTTTCCCACAGAAATACCCAGCTTCACACACTTCGATACACAATGTCTAGTTTCACCTGAAAATACGTACACGGACGGGCCCAAACTGGCCCACGGCAAATCGGTGACTTTTTTTTTTTTTTTTTCTTGCAGTGTCCTGAATGAATTTTTGGTACTTTTATCTCAGCCTAAATTATTAGCCTGAATGGAGGCAACTCCAAGCCCCTCCTTCCCTGGGTGGTGGTCTGGAAAACAGAAGGGGAAATAAACAAAGGACACTGGGAGACAGCCTGAGTCCAGAGCAGTGCAATCCCTCTGGTCATTCCCTATTCCAGTGTAACTGCTAATTAGATCTGCCAAAGCTGTTCCTGTTCAGTTCGCTACCACCTCTCCTCACAGGGGCTTCGCTTCTGAAATGCTCCCTCATCACCCTGGAACCAGGTGCAACGCCAGCCCTTGGTTTGGTTCACTGTGTGATTTCACCAAGGCAATGTGGTGGCTGCTCAGGTCTCTGAGCTGCGCCTGGCTGTGGCAGAGTGTGAGGTTTGTCTTTCCTTCTCTGCTTTTCCCCTGTCTAGCCTTGGGCCTGAACATCCTTTCTGTGTGAACGTGGTGACTCAGAGAAAACCAGTGGGAGTTTGTATGTCTTCTTTCTGTTTTGTTTCTGTGGTCTTTGGTTGGATCATCTGTTTAAATTCCTTGCTGGGATTCCAGTTCCTCTTTGTGTGTTTGTGTGTCTCCACTTAAAGTTTTATTGATGTTTTAATACATGTTGAACACAATTGTAATTCTAGGGTAGACAGGACCCACATGTTTGTTCCTGGTTGTGTTTTGTTTATTTGTATTTTTATTTGTATCAAAGGAACCTACGGTGCAGGTTAAAGGCCTGGGTTATACAGGGAATCAGACTAGATCTAATGGTCCCTTCTGGCCTTTAAAGTCGTTTTGGAACTAAGTGCCTGTTTGTACATGTCAATAGAAATCTAAATTGCATCTGTGCACTGCTGGCTTATGTTGAAGACTTGGAGCTAAATTCATAGTGATGTGTAAATTTCATTTGTAAGCTCTTCAGGGCAGGGACTGTCTCTTCCTATGTATTTGTGCCTACCATAATGAATCCCCTTTTCCTGATTGAGGCCTCGTAATAACATTATGGTGGAGAATATATTATTGTAGTATTTCTCCATTTGGGATATATGTGTACGTGTGTACACACACTCACTCACTCTCTCTCTCTCTCTCCAATGAGTGATGTCGCTGATTGGTTCTGGCTCTCACTTTGCAGCCTTTGCAACAGAAGCAGGTTTTTTTAACAGTGAGTCTTTTAACCAGTTCCTGTTTACATAATTGTTTCTCCTGCAGATTCCATTCTATTGAATTATGAGAGGTTCTGGAAAAGCAAGCTATTTTGGCAGCCAAAATGAAGGGTAGCATTACCGTTTTGTCATCGTTTCTACAGAAATGCATTCAGACATCAGGCTCATTCTAGCACTAACGATTTCCCACTACGCAAATAAAGGATCAACACCCCCCACCCCCAGTTTACTGAGAACCACCCAGCTCATCAGGTTCAAGAACACACAATTCCTAATTAGCCTAAGTTCTCTTACAGGAGATTTCTTAAAACAACCATCTCTCAGCTGTAGTGTCTGAAACAAAAAGCAGATCAATACCCAACCCCCTTTTTTTTGCATTTTCTTCTAACTTTCCTGAAGTCATTGTAATAGTACCTCTTAGCGTTATAGCACTTTTCATCTGTTGGTCTCAAAGCACTTACCCACCTTTGTGTAAAGCATTATTGTCTCCATTGAAAGGTGAGCGCCCAAGGACACACAGCAAATCAGTGGCAGAGCTAAAGGGTCTAGTCTAGTGGGCTATTTCTAGTCTAGTGACCTATCAGACCTTGCAGGCTCCCTACGAAGGCTCCGAAATGCTGTATATATGATTTACAGTACAGATGGACCTGAGCTGCAGAAGTTGGGTTCAACTCTGGGTTTTGGGTATATTCAGATTTGTGGTTCTGGTTCAGCCCCTTAAAGAGACAGGCCCAAATAGTGGAATGTAGATCTGGTTTTGTTTGTCATCCCCTTAAAATTTGGGTTATTGAGATTTGAGTTTCTGGCTATCTCTGATTTGCAGTAAATGTGCCTGTCATTACGAATTAATATGTACTACGGTTCCATGTACGGTGCAGGAGAGATTATAGGTATGAACAGGACTATATTGAGTAGGAGTCGAGAAGTTATATTACTTCTGTTTGCTTCTGACGTGACTGCTGCTGGAATACCGTGTCCAGTTCAGCATCCACAGTCCAAGAAGGATGTTGGTAAATTGGAGAGGATTCAGAGAAGAGCCACAAGAATGATTATATGATTGGAAAACATGCCTTCTAGTGATAAGAAGCTCAATCTAATCTTAACAAAGAAGAGGTTAAGGGGTGACTTGATCACAGTTTATAAGTACCTACAATGGAAAACAAAAATTTGATAATTTAATCTAGCAAGCAAAGACATAACACGATCCATTGGCTGGAAGTTGAAGCTAGACAAATTCAGACTGAAAATAAGGAACAAATTGTTACCAGTGAGGGCAATTAACCATTGGAACATCTAATCAAGGGCTGTGGTGGATTCTCTATCACCGGCCATTTTTAAATCAAGATTGGATGTTTTTCTGAAAGATCAGCTCTAGCTAGTTCAAACTGGATTTAAATCTGGGAAGTTCTATGGCCTGTGGTATACAGGATGTCAAACTAGATGACTACTGTGGTCCCTTCTGGCCTTACAATCTATGAATCAATGTAGATGATTGGTATTAGTTTACTGGTTCATCATTAACCCAGTTCAGTATTGACTGAGAAATGTTACCATCTGATGGCTGATCAGTAGCTTGTATGAAGTGAGTTTAGTGATCCTGGATTTATAGGCGCCGACTCTGTGGGTACTCTGTGGCTGGAGCATCCACGGGGGAAAAATGGTGGGTGCTGAGCCCCCCTATCAGCTCCCCACCCACCCTCCTACTGCCTCCCACCTGCTGGCAGGCCCCATAGATCAGTGCCTCCCTCTCCATCCCCGCGCCTCCCGCCCGCTACAATCAGCTGTTTAGCTGCCTGCAGGAGGTTGGGGGGGAGGAGGAAGGCGTGAGGATGCGGCGCACTCGGGGCAGGAAGAGGCGGGGTGTGGGTGGGGCCTTGCGGGGAAAGGGGTGGAGTGGGGGTGGGGCCTGGGGCAGAGCTGGCGTCGAGCACCCCCCATCACTTTGGAAAGTCGGTGCCTGTGCCTGGATTGGTTCCTGTTGGAGAGGTAAATCAGTAAAACTCCTCTCTCACTGCTCTCTCTGTTGTGAAGGTGAGAACTAGCACTGAATGTGTATGGAGAATCAACTAATCTCTCATTCCTCAGGTTACATCTACACTACGAGCTAGGAATGTAATTCCCCTGCTCGTGTACGCATACGCTAGCTCTTCTCAAGCTAGCATGTGTATAAATAGCAGTAGAACGGTAGTAGCCTGTTAAAGTCACTGGCAAAATTCCTGCTGGCTTTAATGGGACCAGGATTTGCTTCAATGTTTGCATCGTAAACTGATATAACCTGGGATCCGTCTTGTCCCACATATTCAAGTTCTCATCAGTGGTCAGGTAACTTTGAAGAGGGATGGTTTGTTTTTGTTTATTTACTTATCCATCACTTGGGTAGATTAGACTTGTTCAGTGTGTCTGAAATCTTCCTTCTTTCCCTGTTGAGTTGATATGTTTCAACACAAGAGCCTGCTCCTTGAAGATTGTCCTAACATACCAGCTTGTAGTGCAGTGTACTGAAAACTCTGTTCAAATTGTAGGCTAGATTAAATAACAGGGTTTTCCTGGTCCTGTTTGCAGGTTAAGGAACTCTGTAGGGAGGTGCGTGATCTGGTCCTAGCAGCGGCAGCAGTCAGTCTGCAGACAGACAATAGTAAGGTGCGGGGTGAGTTCTGCTTCTCTGTTTTGGAGAGCAGCCTGCTTTGTGTATCTCTTTTGGGGTTCTTGTGTAATATCATTCAGAATTCTAAGAAATAATGTTATGTTGCAACCTTCCAGCAGGTGCATTTGTTTTTATCTAACTTCTTTGCATATGCCATGAATGTAACACACAGTCCTTAAGGAGAATACTTGCAAGTCATTTACATTCTCTGCCTAAGTGACTTCTTCTGTATTCATAATTCTCAAGGCCTTTGGCAGGAGGTACACGTATCTGTATCTCCAGCATCTTGCATCCCATAATTTGCAAGTTACACAACACTGCAAATGGAAGGATATTCCTTTCCAAGGGAATAGAAAATGTGTTCTGGTTTGAACCACCTCTGCTGTTTCTTTGATTGCGGGGTGGGGGGAGTTGTTTAAAAAAAAAAAAAAAAAGGAACATTTAATAAGCAAATAATGACTTCTCTTGAGGCTGAGATTTATTCAGTCTGGAAATAAACACTGACCAAAATAAAATCACAGGATCTGAGTTGCTATAATCAAGAGTGAAAAATGAGTGATGAAGGAACAAAGAATAGTTTAATTTACAGTAAGTGGGGAAAGTATCCAGCACCAGGAACTGAATGCTTAGCCCCTGACATACAGACAAAGCAGGGTAATGCTAGAATTCTGCAGGGTTCCATACGTCACTCCAGGGAGCTTCTCCATGGCAATAGAAGCTTGTGGGTGTCATCACCTGATGGGTCTGTCTTCCAGAAGGCAGACCCTGGAGGGACAGCCTTAATAACCAGATTTTCACAAGTGCTCAGCACCCAGAACAATAGAAACTGAGCCATAAGTATCTCTGGTCCAGGAAGGCGGCTAGGGTACTGTCATGCCTTTGGGGCTGGATGATTAGTTTTAGTGTTTTACTCATTGAGTAGCCCCACTGAAATCAAGGCAATTAATCGAGGAGTAAGGTACTAGGCAGCATGAGTAAGGGTACAGGAATCTGACCATGGGCGGTGGGTACAATAGGCCAGGGGAGGCTAAGCCTCCCCTAACCCAGGCCGTGGCCCTGCCCTCACTCCCCCTCTTTCCTGAAGCTGGCAGGGGCTCAGCTTGGGCTGGAGCTCGGGGCTTGGCCAGCCGGCGGCCTAGAGCTGGGGTTGGGCTGGCCGGTGGGCCAGGGCAGGCATGCCAGGGAGTGGGGCAGCTTGGGTGGGGTTCCTCTGGCTGTGGTGGGGGGGAGCTCGGGGCTCTGGCGGGCGAGGGTGGTGGTTGGGCAGGGCCGGGGGGCTAGCCTCCCCAAAGTGGGGGTTCACATGCCACCCAGGAATCTGGCCCTCTGAGGGTATGGCTACATGAGGATGATAAACCCACGGCTGGCCTGGGTCAGCTCACTGGGGCTCTTGGGGCTGAAAAATAGCGGTGTGGACATTCAGGCTTGTGCTGGAACCTGAGCTTTGGGACCCTTCGAGGATGGAAGGTCACAGAGCGTGGGCTGGAGCCCGAGACCGAACATCTACACAGCAATTTTTAGCCTCGCAAGCCTGAGTTAGCTGACCTGGGCCAGCCAGGGCTGTGCCATGGCTCTTTTCCCCCCAGTGTAGACATACCCTGAGAGGTCGCTAGTGTTGTGTGTGTGATACACGCACCCTTATGCATATTCAGCTACACTGATGCTACACCTCATGCCCAAGTCTTGTTGGGAGTGACGAGTTGGGATCAGAGCCCAGAGGACACGTTATCTCTTTGTGGATGGCCCAGCTGGGTGCAGTCTAGATGAGTGTGAAATACCCACCCCAAAGAGTCCAAACCAGACCGCTTTACCAGCTTCCCATTTTTCCTATGGGATAACTCTAGGTTCATTCCTGAGCCTCCCTCTGAGAATGGCAAATGGTTGCTAGTTAATGAAGGGAAGGGAAACTTTTGCTTTTAAGATCAAGTCTGGCAGGTTATTTCACACAAGCCACAGAACACCTATCAGATGATAACTTTGACTCCATCGATACCGGTCTGTGCTGGATTTGAACCCGTGGACCTAGAGGCAGAAGGCTTTCCCATTTTTTGCTCACCTGAGCCACTCAATGATCGTAGCGTGGGGGTGGTGGTTCTTCAGCAACAGAAGCAGTGCCTGACATAGATGAAGTCATTGCCCTTGGCTGCCGCTTTCATATAAATTACAACAGTGGGAGGAACTGAGCAGAAAGCAAATTGTAATGATCCGAAATTGCCAGGAGTGACTGTGAAGCCTGAGTTGTGTGAGTTGCAGCTGCTTCCCCCTGAATGTGAGTCAGTTTCTCATTCCCCTGCTGTGTGAGCGAGCCTCATATGCCACCTTTTGTTATTTCTAGCAAGGTGAAGCCTTTCTGATCGTTCTGCAGTAGTCACTGGCGTTGAACAGTCACTTGGAACACAGACACATATGCAGCAATTAAGCGAATGTGCACAATTCATGAAATACTAACCAGGGTGGAGGAGAAGGAATAGCTGATGACAACTGACCTATGAGTAAGTGATGCCATATCTGTCTTCCGGGCTGCAGAATGCCTGGAGCTTTGTTACAGTTGCAGAAGTTGGGTTTGTTGTACTTCCTGCCCCAAGTCTGTATTAGGGAATATTGCATTGGCCTCATGTTTGTTGTTTCATTCCATCTCTGTTAGGACAGAAGGTTCAGCGAGTGGGAGGGGGGAATACTGCTTTCTGTATCAGTGTTTACTCTGAACGTGAAGGGGGGGGGGAACTCGTAGTTTCATAGATTCTAGGGCCACAAGGGACCATTGAGTAGTAGGATTAATTAATTATTTGCATTATTGTAGCACCTAGGAGTCCCAGTCACATGCCAGGATCCCGTGGGGCGAGGCGTTGTACAAACATAGGATAAAAAGATGCTCCCTGCCCCAAAGAGCTTACAATCTAAGTGTGAGACATGAGACAACAGATGAATACCGACAGAGACAGCAGCACAAAGAAAGAATGAGACCATTGACTATTCTGCTAACCTAATGGTCTCAGCATACCAGCAGCCTCCCTGTTAAGTTCCATGTAGGCATCACAGCAAAGGGGAATTTGAAAGAGGGATTTGAAGGAGAACAACGAAGCGGCTTTGTGGATGTTTAATCATGTGGCCTGCCCTTCTACATGATACAGGCCACAGAACTTTACCTAATTTTACCAGTGGTCCATGACTCCACGGATTGATTGATATTAGTAGGAAAGGGAGCACTTGGAGAGATGGTTAATAATACTTAGCACTGTATTTTGCGTGCTCTAAACATGAATTAATCTTCACAGCACCTCTGCGACAGGGAAATCTCGGTGGTGGTGGTGGTGGTAATAGTGGTGAAGTTTTGAAACCGCTAAGCTGTGGAGGAGGTTAACAAGCACCAATACAAATAAGGAAAATAGCACAAATGACAGGTGCACCCAGGTCACTGTTGTAGTGTATGTAGCAGTGTCACTGTGACTCTCTGTACTGCACCTTTAATTTTCCAAGAACTCTGTCTACCGTGAGGCCCTCTGTTTTGGAGAATGGCACACAACACTCTCAAATGGAGACTTCGTGATGGTTTTGTGTCCCTTCAGTTGGCGAAAGCAGTTAGCACGGCACTGCTGTACTTGGTATCCAAATCCATACACTGAAGTATGTTGTGACTAGGGAGGGCCCCAGCTTCGTGGCAGCCTGCTCTTGAGGAAAGCTTGAAAGCACATTATCAGCTGCTTGAAATTTCCTCTTCACAGGCATTTCCTTGCGAAAACGTCGCTTTGCACTTCGCAGCCTCACAGTACCCAGCAGACATCAAACAATGCTATATTGTTAAGTGGGACTGCCGAGAATAAAGCCTGAACGACTGGCCGGTTCTACCCAGTTCCTGTGGAAATTACTTGGCCGGCTGATTTATGTTTTATTAGCTGGTCCTTGAGTTTTGCTCATGGAAAAAACGTCCCCAGATGGAACTCTCCAATGGCCCATTTCACATTGCTACCATTCTACCTCAGGAAACAGCTGCTACCTTGACTCTCCTTACTGCATGGAGGCCATCTCTGAGCACCTTTGGTCAGCTGTGTCGTCTGCCTGCTACTAGGACTAGTTCACATGGGTTAAGATGGGAATCTGTTTGCAGAAAGCTCTGCCCCTTCATCGGACAAGCTTTGAATTGCAAAGTGTATGTGGGTAGGGGGGCATATAGTCATGATGTTGTAGTGTAAACACAGCCTCTCATGAGGCATCTAAGAGACACTGCATTCTGAGAGAGCTCAGTTTCCCTCCATGTGCACTATAGGGAATGAGTGGGTTTTGTGTGTGTTGGGAGGTTCGGTTAAGCACCAGAACACTCAGATGTGTCTCCAAAACGCTTGGGTCTGCAGAAATGGGGTGGGAGGCTCATGAGAAACAGGTTTTCATGATTACTAGCACTTCCTGGTTTCGGTTGGATTAGAAATCCCGGAACAGAAGACCGACATGGCTACAACACCACAGCACAGAAGAAGAGTAGTCTGTCTTTCCCAGTGCTTCCAGGCCAAACTTGATCCTTGACGTGCAGAGGAAGAGATGAGGGGTGAAGGTGACTAAACTTTTCTGAACCACCTAATCCATTACTTTATCGCTTTTTAAAAAGCAACAACACTGAGCTTTGGGTGAAGATTCAGGTTTTTTGGTTGTATCCAATCTATTGTAAGACAAAGGTGCTTTAACTTGGGCTAGACAAAGCCATGAGGAGATGTATAAGAACCCCAAAAGAATGAAGCGGTCTTATCACAGGACTGTGGTCTTAAATCTGGCCGTCATGTGAAGGGAATCTGCCTTTGTGAACCCATTTTGACATCAGAGCTTCCATGTAATGCCCAGAAGCATATGAAGAGATGCATGAGTGCTTTACTCCAGTACAGCATATCTGCAGTATTCTGTCCTTTCTTTAGCAAGAAATGTTTAAAACCAGTGCTACCTGCCCATCTCTAGCGGGCTGTCTACCTGGAAATAAACCTCGTCGTTCCTTTTAGAAAGAAAAGGGGGTAACACCATTGTCCAGGGCCCAGGTGATTTAACCATCAGAACAAACTACCAAAGGAAGCTGTGAATTCTCCATTTCTTGATGTCTTCAGATCAAGACTGGATGCCTCTCTGGAAGATGCGCTTAATCAAACACAAACTAGTGCCTTCATTCTAGAGGGGGAAATGGGTGGAATGCTATAGCCTGTGTTAGACAGGAGATCAGACTAGATGATTTTTAATGGTCTCTCTTTTAATGGTCTTTAAATCTATAATAATTTTTAGTCTGTCTTATTCATAGCTAGGCAAAACTTTTGTGTAATGGAACCCAAAATTTAGGAGAATATGTAAACCAGCATCTTAATTTCCTTGAAGTCTCATCCCCGCCATAATAATCTCAGAAAACGGCCATTTGAATAAGAGGTGGCACGGAGCGAGTAGTGATCGCTGCTACCAATTTGGCTATGAATTCTCCACGTAGTTTAGTGTGTGCTACAACATCCTATTTTTGTTTACCTGCCCTTTGTTTTTTATCCACCTGTTACAGATAAACAGTCTTTTAGACTGGAAGCTTTCTGGACAGTGATTGTTGTTTACTAGTTGTGTTTCTAGCACAATAGGTTGTTTGAGGCTTCTAGGTACCACTGCAATATAAACCACCAATATTTCAGTCCGCCTGTGCTGAGTTCTGAACCCCAGCTTCGGAGTGCTTCGAGTGAATCTGGGTTGATGGATGGTTCCGGGTGGAAAGCATGCCACATATGATAGTCCCGAGCAGTTGTTAGTAGAGATGGGCTGTATCAGATCCTTGGATCCAGGTTGCAATCAGAGTTCACAGTTTGAGCTTCTCTGTACAGGCCTGAATCTGAATGCTCCAATACTTGGTCAAGGTTGAATTTGTATCTGAATTCCGAACTCCCAAGTTTGGGACTGTTTTGAAATTGGTATTTTGCTGCAGCTTGTTAGAGAGCGAGTGAGTCTGGGGTCAAAGATGAAGACCGAGTCCATCTTTAGTATCCATCCCAAAGCCAGGCAAGATTTCATGGCTTTAGTTGAGCTTTGCTTTGACACCCTGACTTCCTTTCCATAGTCATCGATTTTTGAGGCCAGAAGGGACCATTGTGATCATCTAGTCTGACTTGCTGTATAACACAGATCCAGGGGTTCTGCATCAAACCCATAATTTCTGATTGAGCTAGAGCAGATCCTTTTAGAAAGACATCCAGCCTTGAGTTAGAGGCTATAAATAGCAGAGAATCTACCGCATCCTGAGGTAAATTGTGCCAAGGGTTAATTAAATTACCCTTATTGTTAAAAATTTGCACCTTTATTCCTAGTCTGAATTTTAGCCATTTCAGATTTTAGCCATTGACTCTCATTTTGCCTTCATCAAATCTTTTCCCCATGAAGATACTTACAGACCCTAATCAAGTCCTCTTAACCGTCTCGTGGATAAGTCTCTCCTGTAAGGCAGGTTTTCCAGGTCTTGGATAATTCTAGTAGCTGTTTCCTGAACTCTTTCCAATGTGTCAACCTCCTCTTAAAAGTGTGGATGCCAGAAATGGACACAGTATTCCAGCCGTGGTCTCATTAATACTGTGTTTGAACTTCACGTTGGGGGTGTGATCTGGCCTGTACCACTGTGAAACAAAACGACTATCACAGCACTCTAGTGCTTGCATCTTCAGGGACTCTGGACTTTTGCAGAGTACTTATATACTTTTGAAAATCCCACCCTAAGTGATGTAGGGACTTTTGAAAATCTCCTAAGTGGCTACATATTCACCCCATGCTAGCAGTAGAACTCATGGTTTCCTAATAAGTGCCATAGACCATACAGGCACTTTAGAAATGCCAGTTCTATTCTATTGAGTCTGTTCTGCTTACAGATTTTGAGGCTGGACAAAATGGTGTCATTCTGGCTTAAGGAGCCTTTTTTTTTTTTCAAGCCAGTTGCTGCTGCACGCTCAAGTATTGTCCCTGGAGCATCTGAAATGCCTCTAGAGAGTCAGCATTCTGTGCACGCACGGTTTGCCTGGATCAGTCCAGCCCCTGGACCAAGACAAATGTTTACACACACTAAGCAAACTGCAAGAGGAAATGGGAGAGCATGTCCTCTCTGCGTGACAGATGGTGGCTGTGCTGAATCTGGGGACAGCCTGCTGTCTTAGGGAGCCACACCTGTCTTAAAGGGGCCTGTCCATTTCCCTCTGCTCCTGTCCATGGGCCCTCCCCAACATCCTCATGTTAGACCAGGGGTCGGTAACCTTTCAGAAGTGGTGTGCCGAGTCTTCATTTACTCACT
Source organism: Terrapene triunguis (assembly GCF_002925995.2). NCBI lineage: Eukaryota > Metazoa > Chordata > Testudines > Emydidae > Terrapene > Terrapene triunguis. Next base: position 3,686,625 of record NW_020664582.1, on the reverse strand, counting down.
CTAATTTAAGATTTTGCGTGCCAGTCATACATTTTAACGTTTTTTAGAAGGTCTCTTTCTATAAGTCTATAATATATAACTAAACTATTGTTGTATGTAAAGTAAGGTTTTTAAAATGTTTAAGAAGCTTCATTTAAAATTAAATTAAAATGCGGAGCCCCACGGTCCGGTGGCCAGGACCTGGGCAGTGTGAGCGCTACTGAAAATCAGCTCGCGTGCCGTCTTCGGCATGCGTGCCATAGGTTGCCTACCCCTGTGTTAGACCATATTTCCTCCTCCATGCTATCACTGCTAAGCAAGTGCAGGGACTAGATCTCTCTCGCTTCGTACATATACATGCTGAGATACAGGCTCTTTATGTCCTGGGTAGAGGCTCAATTACAGTAATGGTCCACATTGCAGGTGGAAAGCCGAGTTCTCCTGCTATCTAGACCACAAGGATTTTCAGTACTTTTCGGGCACCTTTAGGCGTGCATTGCTTATTGGAACCGAATCTTTGGTGGTTCCCCCCCGTGCTCATTCCCTCGTCTTCTCCTGACAGCTGCCCCATTTTTAGCTCTTCTTGCCTCCTATCCGCTCTCTTACTGATGCTTTTCTCTCCCCCTTTTTCTCTTCTGCTGTCCCCGTAGTCAGCAGCCACAATTTTGACTACTTGGTTAACTATTTACCCGGGGGGAGCTGTTCTGTTGTCTTTAATCTTTCTGTTTTCCATATACAAATACCAGGCTGAAGCAAGGAAGACAAAGAGCTCACAAGCCCTGCAAGTTGTAATGAAAATGTTGTGCTAGCTTTGGTTTAAATTTAGCCTCCCACAAATTGGTCCTCGCATGAAATCCCCTTAATTTTAAATTCAGATCAGCTTTATAGCTCATGTGGTCCTTTCCTTCCTCTCTGCAATGGGTCCCTGGCCCGATCACACCTGCCCTGCCCACCAGTGAAGCTGTGTCACCCTATGGGACCAGCCTGGCTTTATTTTAATAGCACTTTATTTTAATCAAAGGCAAATGTCGCAAAGCACTTTGCACATCAAGCGATTTGCATTAACGTTGATTGATGGAGCTGGAGCTGCTGTTAACTAGACAAAGCTGCTAAAGGAAATGACGCAGTCAAGACAGGTCTGAGGGGAACAGCACAACAGTGTCCCTAAGCCAGCCATCAAACCCTGGTTTTGGCATGCCCCTTCTCTCCGTGTTCCTCACCAAAGCACAAAGAGGACTCGCGCTCGGCAACGTGGACCTTGTGCTGGTCAGAGCATCCAGTGGTGGGAACGTGTTTTTACCTATCTTTAACTTACCCCATATGGGGGTTAGTCTCAGAGGGTGACTTTTCTACCCCGAAACAGAGGGGTTCTGCAGAGAATTCCTTTGCATTCCCACTAGTCCTAGTGACCATTGTGTGCCCAAACTAATCATCTCATTGACGAGGGGGGTCGGGGAAGGGACTTTATTGCAGGATTTCCCCACTTCTTCCAGGTTAACAAGACACACGATGCCCTGGACATGATTCTAGTACTGACCCCAAGGGGTGCAGGGATTAAGCGTGGACGGTGGTATCATTCCAAGCATGCCACACATGATGAAAAGCAAGCGAGTATGTGACACCCTAAGGGGTAAGATGGAGAGTTGGAGCCACTTGTGGATCTCCACCAAGGGGCTATGGAAGAAGTCCAGAGCGGGGGTGCTCAGGTAGAACACAGACAAGGTGCTTGACAGAGACCTGCTTCATTCAGTGTCTCAGTTCCAGCTGTCTGTGTTATATAACATGAGCTTCTTAAAGGTACAGTTCCCCACACGGGCTGCTTATGCATGCCTGGGCTGGGGGGGTGGGGTGGGGGATGAATTTTTGTACTTCTCTTGGACTCTAGTTTACTCCCAGAAGATGAACAGTTTGGGTGTTTGACCAGAGGGCTGAACTACCCAGCCACTGAAAGGCAGACTATCTACCAGTGGAGAAACTGAGGCACAGCTGCATCCTGAGAGTGACAGGTAAGAAATTCCTCCATCCTTATCTCCATGAGATAGCATCTACCTTTATGACTGTAATGATTTTATGACCCTTTTCTCCCACAATGGTGAGTTGTGCACATACTGTCCGCCTCTTCCTCCTCTCACGCCGTCTGTACGCGTGCTTGAGCTGACGTTATCTGCTGCATTGCACTGCCCTTGTGTTTGGTGTAACTGAGCTCCCTCAGGCTGGCTAGGGCTACGTGCAATCCTCTGCCTGTTAGGTCTCGAAGCGGCAGGTTTTCAAGTGCTGAGCACTCACAGTTGGAGCCCGATTTTCCAAAGTGCTCAAGCCCCAGCAGCGCCCATTGAGAGAAGGTCAGATTCGCTCAGCAGCCAGCATACACCTGCTGTGCTGAGCTCTTTGGCAAATCTGGCCCTAACTCCTGTTAAATACAGACACTTACTGCAGTTAAACGAATGCTGCCTTTTTCTGATTTGGACCCAACATGCTCACTGACATGACACCTAATGCTCGCCATTTATGTGACAAACTCCCTTACAGTCTATTAAATAAGAAATTGCTTCTTCACACTATTCTGCTTGCGTGTAACTTTTGCTGCTTTTTTCCATCCATCCATCCATCTTTTGTTTGTTTGTTTGTTTTTTTAATGCTGCAGGAGACGTAGGCTGGATGCCGAAGGGCAAAGGGATTTACACACAGGCAAATTGAAGGCTCAGTGCCATCAGAGGTATGAAGTGTGTGTGTGTGTGTGTGTGTGTGTTTACTAAGGAAATAGCAGGATGTGGGGTCTGGATTTAGCTTCCCAGCCACATTTGCATTGAAAATCTCAACTTTGAAATGCAAAAGGATCAGTGAGTTTTTGACATTGAATGCGGGGCTTGCCTACCTATTACCAGAGGAAGGATGGTTCCGTGGTTAGGGCATTAGCCTAGAACTTGGAAGACCTTGGTTCAGATTCCCTGCCACAGATTTCCAGTGTGATCCTGGGGAAGTAACTTATTGTCTCTGTGCCTCGGTTTCCCCAGCTGTACAATGAGGATAATAGCATTGCCCTGCCTCACAGCGGTGTTGTGGGGATAAATGCATTCGATTGTGAAGTGCTTTGAGATCTACTGATGAAAAGTGCTATGTAAGAGCCAGGTATTATTATTTATTATAGAAGCAGCTAAATTGTCATAGAACTGCAGCGTGTGATGGCTCTGTGGATGTTTCCATTTTAAAATGTCCCTTTTCTCAGCAGTTTATAACTCAACCTAAATATTTATTCTGGTAATAGCTGTCTATAATGCCAGAGAATGGAAAACCCTGAGCTTTCCTCTGCTGACCAGCCCACCCCCAGAATTTTCTGTGGTAGGAAAAAAAATATGAATTTAAAATAAAAAACTATACACCCCCCAACCCCCAAATCCAGATAACATTCCCTCTTCTGGATGAATATGGACAACAGTGGAGCTCAGAACTGCCTTCTCTGCAGCCTGTAGGGGCTTTCTCTTCATCAGTTGTAGTAATTTTCTCCATAAAACAGTGGTACCCATTACCCATGAGCATCCCGCAACCTGGGAGGCAGCACCAAAGATCTGATCAATCCCTCCCTGGCCCCCCAAGCCTGAGTGTGGGTGTGATTGTGAGCAGATCTCCAGTGTGCTCACAATGAGGGGTTGTGCGTGCAGTGGAATCCTGGCCCCAGTGAAATCAATAGGAGTTTTGCCATTGCTGTCAGTGAGGCCACAGTTTCACGCACTGGGCTTGTGCCACAGCTCTGATTTGCACATGTATTGGCGGGATTTGTATGCCGAAAATTGGGCCTGGGTATAGAAGCCCCACCCTCCTTGTGAGGTAGGTATTGAGAATAACCCACATGGACACATGTAGCCAGTCCTGGCTGATGGGTAATTTAAGTGACAAGCTCCTCTTGAGATACTTTTGATGATGTTTTATAACCCTTATAATCTAATTCTATCCTATGCCTTTGGGGAGGGGGGTCCCTAGTGGGCATGTGGTTTTACAATACCTAGCCCCAGGGGGCTCTGATGTCAATTGGGGGGGGGGGCGCTTCTGTAAACAGGGTCTATGGAACATCCTTCTCTCTCATCTGCCCATGTGGCGTTTGTGACTATATGGAAGCCCCGCAGACTTCACTGACTCAGACTTGTAGCAGGGCGAAGACGATGGGTTATTGAATTCACTTCTCGGTAGAATCGAGCATTCAGACGTGCAGGGAAGGGCGAGGGGAACGATTTTATTTCCCCACCCCATCTGCCATCACAATCACTAAAAGCAGATCCAGGGACGCCTGCACCACCTGTTGCGTAAGGCAGTCTAACAATGACAGCGCCCGGCCTCGAGCACTGGAGCGGGTTCCGTTGTACCTTCAGGGGGACAATGCCAATTCATTTCAGGCCTAAAATAGCATCACATTTGAAACTAATGAAGGGGCGGGGAAGGTCACAGCTAGATTAAACACAGAAATTGCCCCCTGGGTCCCAGGCAAGAAGCAGCTTTACTTAGCCAGGGTTTTTTTTAAAACCTGTTCTTTGAGGGAGGTATACATTTTCCAGGCTAAGCAGCGCATGAAGGCTGACTTCTTGTGTTGCTCACAATGCGAAAGGAAAGTTGGCAGATCTCCGCTCTATTGTGAAGGGACTTATAAAATTAAAGAGCTTCGACAGGACTTCCTACCGACTGACCTTATCGAGGCGAACATGCACTTGGCACTTCTTCATTCCAAGTGCGCCCGGCTCCAGAGCCGCCCAGACATACCCCCAGGTCCGCGCAAAGCGTAGAATTGGCAGTCGGGAATGAGCCGTGGAGCTGCGCCATCTGTCAGCCCCAGCTTGGGAAAGAAAGGACACGTTCCCAGCCCTGTGTTGCCCCCTTTGTTCCTGCTGCTGGACCTCCTTCCCTGCAGCCCCCCGGGTGCGGCAGGCACGGTCGAGCTGGTGCAGGTTAGCTGGATAGCAGAACAACTGATCAGAAATTCAACCCAGGCGAGTTCCTAGGAGGTGCCACGGACCAATCCACAAAACGCTGTTGCCTGAAAGGAGCTCGGATTAAGGGGGCGTTCTGTGTGTAGCATCCCCTATGTCAGTGGCCCATGAGACCTACCCCATTACACTGCAATGTATGTGTATAGGTCCTTGGGCTCTGGGGGTCGTGCATTCTTACAGCACTTTGTCCCTAGAGTGAATAGAGTCCTCTACATTTGTATTTATTCCCAAGGCATGTCAGGAAGAGAATCAAGCAGCCATCTGAAAACAATTTTTCTCACCCCTTCACCGTTTCCTCCTTATTTTGGCCCCAGCAAGGTGGAGTGCGGGGGACTGGCTTAATGACCTCTACCTCTGTGCCCTTTGCATTGCTGGAGACAGTCGTGAAGTGTGAGGCCAACAGTGCAGAGTGGGTCTTTCTTCTGTAGTCATCACGAAGCAGCCAAGGAACGGTAACAGCTACAACACAGCCTTGTGCATGAGCTCATCCAGGCTGCTGGAGGAGAAGAGAGCCACAGGAAATGATGTGGATTCTTGTTACAGCCAGGGCTGGAAGAGGGAATGAAGTGGGGTTGGGGGAGAAAAAATGATGCTGACAAAATAAAACAAAACAAAAAAAAACCCGACACCCCTGCCAACAAAGGACACCGCTATTGCCACACAGTTCTGATCTGTTACCGTTAGAACAGTTGGCTGTGGACGGAAGGGGAACACTAACCAACAGGCCAGTGTTGGTATCTTTCAGTCTCAAGTTCTTTTGCAATTTGATTGACTTAGATGTTCCTGAGCTGGACTGCAAGGTCCAAATGACCCTCCCCTGAACGCTGATCCGGATCACCACTTTGCCATTTGGACCCATCGCTACAGTGGGCTGAACCAGCACTTCAGATCTAAACATCCTGGGATTCAGATGAGTTCTGAATTTTGCTGCTTGGCAACGCCCCTGGCTTGCACAGGACGTTGAAGACATAAAGAACTAAGCATAAGGATTACTGTGCTATTAAGAAAAACGGTAAATGCCGTACTTAGTATAGGGCCACTGGAGTTTAAATATGGTTGCAATTAGAAAAATAGCTATGTAGAATAGACAGTGAGGGCTCCTTATTTAATAATAATATATGGAGATATACCTATCTCATAGAACTGGAAGGGACCCTGAGAGGTCATTGAGTCCAGCACCCTGCCTTCACTAGCAGGGCCAAGTACTGATTTTGCCCCAGATCCCTAAGTGGCCCCCTCAAGGATTGAACTCACAACCCTGGGTTTAGCAGGCCAATGCTCAAACGGTCGGTCTGTTCATTCCAGATCAAATTTGCCTTGTTACAAATCAGGAGATGGTTTCTCTAATAGGCTCTTCTCTTTCTGCCTCTTAAATATTCTGCAGTTGGATCCTTAGCTCTTGGGTGGCTGGTATGTGAAGCACAATGGGATCCAGTGCGTTCTCCTTTAGCTGCACCGTCTAGACCAAGTTGACATATGCAAAAACTTGCTGGTGTCCATAAAATAAGCAGATACAGTGCACAGGCCCACTGGGAGGTTGAGAAAGGTGCTTTTAAGCCAATACACCTGTAGCTGAGCCAGGACATGAACCCATGTCTCCTGAATCCTAGGCCAGTGTCCTATCCCTGGATCCATATGTTGAACAAAGCTTCCAACAGCAGTAGCATTCCAGTCCCTTCCTTTAGGGTGGTCTTTATTTAACTCTTGAATGTCAGCTGTAAACAAAGCTGTAATGGACTTTCTGAAACCCAGGACCTGCTGCCTGGCTTTTCTCTCTATTGAGTCTTTCCCCACTGTTCCCTGCAGTCATCCCCTTTCAGATCTTCCGCCTGGTTGGTGCAGAGCTCATCCTCAGTCCTTCCCGTGACCCTTATAGGAAGTTCTGCCTCTGAGCTTTCATGTGACCCTGGGTCATCTGACTCCTCTGGCCAGCCAGAGCCTTGACATAAGGCACTTGTTACACAGGTGCTTTACAGCCACATACCCTAAAGAAGAGGTCGTCCTTCAGTTCCAAACTCAGGCTTTCAGGGTTCACTATCTCCGCTCTTTGGCCTGAGGCTCAGAATACGAGTTGTCGATCCAGATGCAAACGTCTGTGAGAGTCTCATCACTCGCCCTCCCTGGCTCGCATGTGCACTATCACACTTTTCTGTATCTACCACATCTAATCCCTCAAAGGGTGCCATCAGCAAAGAAAATCAGCATCGATGGAGAGCGTTGCCTTCAGCACAAGGTTTTACTGTGTATTCTCATTTTGCACTGAGGGCTTACAGTTGAATTTCTAGATGTAGTGTTTCTCTGTTGTTTACTTCTACCAAAGCTTGTACTAACCAATGTTAGTAAATTAACAGCTTAACAGGAATTGTAAGCAACTACAGATGGATTTGGGGTTAAAACATTGAATTGGGTTTCAGGTAATCTAAATTCAAGTCCCACCTCTGCCACACCCTTCCTGTGTGACCTCAAGCAAGTCACTTAGCCTCTCTGTCTCAGTTCCCACCTGTAAAATGAGAATCATGCTTTTCTCTCACCATTTGTCTGTTTTATCTATTTACATTAATGTAGACTTGGAAAGATTAGATTTTTATTGGTAAATGTCAGTAAACATAGATTTTGTCGGTTTGACTTTATAGTGAAAAACTATTTCCATTTAATATAATTAAAATTTACAGATAGGCAAAGTAAGAAAAAAATGCTGCTTGGGAACTTAAGGTTTGGTTTAAGGAGGTCGACTTTGTATATTTTAACCTGCGATGTTGACAGTTTGTGTGTTAATGGTTAAAAAGCTTTAAACTTTTTGAATCTCATTGTCTTCTGTCATGAAATAATTCTGACCTCCCCATAATTTCCTGCAACTGTGAAAATTTAAACCGATAAAAATAGAGAGAGCTTAAAAATAAACATTGAGATTATCCATCAAAATTATATATTAAAAAAAAAAAAGGAATTCTGCCAAACTGGGAATGGGTGACAAGGGATGGATCACTTGATACCCTGTTCTGTTCATTCCCTCTGGGGCACCTGGCATTGGCCACTGTCAGAAGCCAGGATACTGGGCTAGATGGACCTTTGGTCTGACCCAGTACGGCTGTTCTTATGTTCAAACCTGATTATAAACTCTTCAGGGTAGAGATGCTTTCTTACTCTGCGTCTGCATAGGGTATAGCACAATGTGGATCTGATCTCAGTTGGGGCTTCTAGGTAGTACTATAATATGAATAGCTGGTGCTGACTTTAGTGATCCCTAAAAGTTTATAGAAAAGTGGAATTTTAAAAAAGTGACTCAGGAGAAAGTGCAGTTTCTGCACTAATGAAGGGAGCAGCCTTCTAGTCATTCCAATGTTAATGGTTTTCCTTAATTAAAAACTTCCAATTGATCTGGTCAGTGAGAAGACTGTGTAGGCCCAGTGTTTTGCAAAAGTCTCTTTAAATCAGTCAGATTGCAGTTTAAATCCAGTCAATTTAATAATTAAATAGCTAGAGAGTGATGCAGTGGTGGCTGTATAATGACCTGATTAATGGGGTGAATCTTTGCTTTAAGGAATAGCATGAAGTACTACTTAAAACCCAACCTTTTCCCTCTAGAAATTGGATGTGGTTTTCAGGGATCCTTTACCCTCAATGTAGAAAGAAGATAAAGCCCCCCACCCCACCCCACCCCACCCACCCATACACACACCCATACACACACAAAGATTTTGTACACCTCACAGTTTTAGGGCTGTGTGTGTCAAACCTAGGCATTTGGTTCAGTTCACTTAAAAAAAATTCAAAATTGCACAATAGATTTGAGGGTCTGAATTTGGATTTCAAACACTGACCCCTAATGTTTGAGTATTCCAGTAGAGTTTAGTGTAATGATTACCAGCATATGATTTATTCAGCAAATTCCACAATTTCCACGGTTCTATTCACAAATTCACTGGTCTTCTACCAGTGTATTAATTTCTCATTCTACTGTTGCTTAAAGTTATTTGCCAAATACCTTCTATGAATAGCTCTTGGTAAATAGGTACTGCACAAGCAGTTCATTGTTGGAATTCAAAATTCTAGCTGCATTGGTTAGTTCTGACTGGATACACAGGGCACATGGTATAGTTCTTGTTCTGGAGATGGATCTGCATAACTCTTATGCTCAGGTTTCCAGTGTAAACACTCATGTATAAGTATTAAAGATTCGCTTTCCCTCATGTTCTCTTCAAATCCACTGTTTCTATGAACATTGCTGCCAGTTAATTTGTTTGCTAGAATATCTGCAGAAAGCAAATGCAAAGAAGGTTCTAATGTAATTGGAGTGAATTCGTTTTAAAATGCAAATGAACACTACAGGAAACATTTTTTTCATGATTTGCTGAGCTTTAATGCTCAGACTTTTCCCATATTCAAAAGTAGCTATCTGTCTAGGTACTTGTATGGACTTCTTCACTCCGGTGCCTGAGCACCTCACGATCATTACAACGCCTGTGAGATAGGGAAATAACTATCTCATTTTACAGATGGGGAACTGAGGCACAGAGTGGGTTAAGTGACTTCCCCAAGGCTCACAGGAAGTCTGTAGCTGAGCTGGGAAGTGAGCTTAGTTCTCTTGAATCCCAGTCCAATCCTTCCAAAGCTAGTTGATCTATAGTGGAGATCGGCAACCTTTCAGAAGTGGTGTGCCGAGTCTTCATTTATTGACTCTAATTTAAGGTTTCGCGTGCCAGTCATACATTTTTAGAAGGTCTCTTTCTATAAATCTATAATATATAACTAAACTATTGTATGTAAAGTAAATAAGGTTTTTAAAATGTTTAAGAAGCTTCATTTAAAATTAAATTAAAATGCAGAGTCCCCCGGACTGGTGGCCAGGACCTGGGCAGTGTGAGTGCCACTGAAAATCAGCTCACGTGCCGCCTTCGGCACACGTGCCATAGGTTGCCTACCCCTGATCTATAGGTTAAAGACAGATTGAAATCTGCATATGAGAGAGAGGACGGTCAGTGTCTGTGACTCCTCTCCCAGTAAACCACAGCAACCAGGGCCGGCTTTAGGAAGTGCGGGGCCCAATTCGAACATTTTCGGCGGGACCCCTGCAGGGATGACTAACCAAAAAAAAAAACAACCCTGTAAAAAAAGCCCTTTCATTTCTTCCATGTATTATTTACTTTCCATAACTATATAAATAATAAAATTATATATTATGTACATTGCATCATATATGCTGTTAATCGGTTATTAATGAGCTCCGTTTCACATGTGTGGGTCCCCGCCACTCCCTGGGGGGGGGGGTGCACATGTGTGGGTCCCAGCTGTTCCCTGCCCCCCTCATTGAAGCAGGTGTGCAGGGTTACTGCCCTGGGAACTGCAGGGCACCAGTGGACATGGAGCTGGCTGGAGGCAGGGCAGGGGCTGACTGGAGGTAGGGTCTGGCTGCAGGGAGGGCAAGGGGTGCGGGGCTGGCTGGAGACGGGTGTGTGGGGTGGGCTGGCTGGCTTCAGGCAGGGCCGCAGGGGGGTGCGGCAGGGGTTGGCAGGGCTGGAGACAGAGGAGTGCGGGACTGGGTGGCTTCAGGCAGGGGGGTGCGGCAGGGGTTGGCTGGAGACAGGGCAGGGGGTGCAGGGCTGGTGCGGGCAGGGGTGTGTGTGGGGCTGGCTGGCTTCGGGCAGGGCCGCAGGGGGGTGCGGCAGGGGTTGGCTGGAGACAGGGCGGGACTGGTGCGGGCAGGACGGGGTGCAGGGCTGGTGTGGGCAGGATAGGGGGTGCAGGGCTAGTGCGGGCAGGGGGTGCAGGGCTGGAGATAGAGCAGGGGTGCAGCAGGGGCTGTGGGGCTGGGCAGGGGGTGCAGCAAAGGCAGCTGGAGCCCCCGCCCTTTAAATAGCCCCCAAGCCCCCCGCTATCCCAGGGCTCTGGGGGCTATTTAAAGGGCCCGGGGCTCCCCTGCTTCTACCGCCCCGGCCCTTTAAATAGCCACGGGAGCCCTGGGGAAGCGGCGAGGCTCTGGCGGTTATTTAAAGGACCGGAGCGGTAGAGGCAGCAGGAGCCCCGGACTTTTTAAATAGCCCCCAGAGCCCCACAGCCCTACCCCCAGGGCTCCAGCAGGGGGGCTCTGGTGGCAATTTAAAGGGCCTGGGCCTGGGCCCTTTAAATTGCCCCCTGGGGAAGCCGGGCCACCCCGGTACGGCGCACCGGCTATTGCTGGTACGCCATACCGGGGCTTGGGCGCGGGGCCCAATTCAAGGGAATTGGTTGAATTGGCCTAAAGCCGGCCCTGACAGCAACTCCAAGAACAAAATGGCCGCTACCTCTGCAGACAGGTTCAGTTCTTTAAAAATGTAATAGCCTGGCACGTAGGCAATGCAGACTCCCCGCTTCATGCATCAGCATTTAGATGTGGGAGTTTGGTTCAGGGTGATCTCTACCCCAGCATTATGTATTTAGTGAGCAACTCAGCAACCCTGTCTAGTCAACCATGACACGTTAAAGGCTCAGGTTTAATTGGTGCATTAGAAAGGCATAAGTAACTCGTGGATCACAGAAAATGTTCAGCACTAGGGGAGGCTTCTGTGAATGTGGAGGGAGGAGAAGGGTGGTGACGTCAGCCTAGGAAGCAGCAAGACAGGTGCAGAGCCATTCGCTCCCCCCCGTCCCTGAAGATAAGGTGTCACGAGGGATCGCCGCAGGTGCTGTTTTGGTCCCAGCCCCGGTGCTACTTACATTTCTTAGGCCTAAGCCCATCGCCAGCATCACCTCACCTTTTGGTTACTCCGGCTGTTGTGTTTTGCTGATCCCCTTGGGTCAAGGCTGTTAGCGAGTGTTCAGACACCTGCACGTATCGGCACACCACCATAATGTGATGAGACAGTTGCCATGGCAACACTTTCATTAAAGAAAACAGCAGCATATTAAGCCCCTCCACTTTTTCAGCATGAAGTACGAAGGGTGCTCCGGAACTGCAAGAAACTGCTTCTGCAGCCTCTGTTCAGTTTTTCATGGACTATGGGGGTCTTGCATTTGAAACCCTTTGATGGTCCCTACGTCCGCTGGTTCCTTCTCTTCTGGAGCTGAGTACTGATGTGCTGTGTGAGAGAAGCGAGTCTCTTTACTCCCTAGGGCGTGGGAAGATTTTTAAGAAATAAACCACTACTGGGAAATTTGCAAACTGAGGAATGCACATTATTCTAAGCATTGCTATAAGCCTTCAAAGGAAACTATTCCTGTCCAGTTCGAATCTATTCTGCCATCTCAGGGTTTGAAATTATCCAGCAGAACCAAACAGTCTGAGGTTTAAGTCCTATTTGTAAAATGTTGCCCTTCTATAGACTCTTTCATCCAGATTCTCAGAGCATTTCACAGACATTTAATACATGTATCCTCACAACACCCTCTCTGAGATGGGTCCGCATCATTTAGCCTCATTTTACAGAAGGGAAAAGCAAGCAGGGAGTTACGTGACATGCTCGTCCTCACAAAACACTAAACTCTCCAGTATTCTCCCCAAGCCCTGTAGTGTAAAATCAATACTGTAATACATTTATCCAAAGAGGGTTACACTGCTAGTTAGTCACAGAGCCCGGAATAGAATCCAGAACGCCTAACCCCTCCTGCTCCACCCCGTTATATGCTCCAACCTCCTGACACTTAGTTCCTGTCCCTCGTACTGTCCTTTTAACGTTTGAGTAAGGTGATTTCCCCCTCACACACACACACACTACAGAGTCTGATATACTGCAGGTAGTAGGGTGACTGGCGTAGAAATTGGAAGCACTGTTGGATGCATTGGCAAGAGTTTTTTGTATTGTGTATGAGTATTGGAGTTTTGTGTCTTTGGCTCCTGGTACTACGAGCTTTATCTGTCATTTCTGTGCTGCTTGAGAGTCTGTGCTGTCCAGACTAAGCGCTTAAGTCCTGTCCCAGTATTAACTGGGTTTGCAGTGGAACCTGGATGGATTATTTGGGGGGCAGTCTCTGCTTTTGTTGTCCTAACATCATAGCCAGAAAACCAGAGGGCATGATAAGTGTTCCCTGAAGTGCGGAATATAACACAGACTTGAGCAGAATCATGCAAAATATTCGCAAAGCAGCAATTTGGCCCAAAAGGCCCAGTTGACATAAAGTCCTGGAGCAGGTGGTGAGCCGGAAAGGTTCTGAAGCAGAATGTTTGCTCAGAGTTTTCCATGCAACGTCCACGGCTCTTAGGTAAACAGGATTAGGTAGCGCCCAGAGCATGATAAGGACGTATCAATGCAGAGTTGAATGATGCAAGAATGAGATCAACTCAAAAATATTTATCTTCGGTCTGTTCTGCTACACCCACGCTTCCCCTGCCGGCGGAGCTGCAGGTGCCTTTCCTGCCCTGTGGCATCCCCATGGCAGCCCAGGGCTTGGCGACAGCCGTGCAGGAGCAGTTTCACCAGTCAGTGAAACATCTGGGCCCCAAGCCCTGCTGGTCTCAAAGTCACAGTGCTAGTGCAGTAAGGCTGGCATGATTTGGCCTCTTTGTGTGCTTCTTCGTGTCGCTCTTCAGGTGTCGGGCCAAGTGAGACGGGCGTCAAATTAAATGGGTGGCAATGCAGTTTAAGGGATAAAACACTGGATTGGGACACAGGAGACCTGGATTCTGGATTCTGCCATGGCTCTGTTGAGGGACTTTGGACAAGTTACTTTACCTCTCTGTGCTTACCCAAATGTAAAATGGATAATGATCCCTACCTCCTTTGTAAAGCGCTTTGAGAGCTCTTGATGAAAAGCACTAGATGAAAGCAAGGTGGTTGGGGGCGTTATTATGTATTACTAGTGATCAGTTTTGTTTCTTCTCCTTAACCTGGTGCAGAGCGCTCTCCGCACCGCTAGCCCCATGACAGGGCTGTTGTGCAGTGAGGCTGCCCGCACAGTGGCTGCTCGGGAGCGTGCACGCCATGGAGCTGTCTCGGTGCTGTCTCCCACGTAGACCAACACTGATGATAGGATCAGATTATACAGACTCAATTGTCCTACTCTCCCATGCAAGTGCTGCAGAGGGTGGAGCGCGGCTGCTCCAGCTCCTAGGTAGAGCAGCAGCAGCAGAAGGAATGAGCGCTGGAAGGTAAACGTGTTGCAGCCTTGGAGCCCTGTCCTCGGTTGGGGAGGGTGGATTTCCAGTTAGGTTTTAATGGACATGAATTTCACCCTTATTTTGCAGAATCCTACAACTTTCAGGGCATTCCTTGCAAAATCCGCTGACGTACTCTGGATTTACTCGCTGTATAACTGAGTGCAGAATAAAGTCTAGGAGTTTTCTCCCAGAGAAACAGGCTTACGTGCAGGTTTCGCCCCCTCCTCCCCCCCAACAAACATAGATCGTAGGGTTCAGTTGCTTACTGTACATTTAATGTAGCAGCAGACAACAAACCCGGTAATGTTTACGTGAAATATTAATACTCCCTGGAAATAGGCCACAAAGTAACTATGTAAGTGGGTGTTCTGCTTCCTAGAGGCAGTCTGGCCCAAAGAGATAAGAGGCAAGAACAGGAAGTTGGTCAAGCGAGTTGTGTGTATTTCTCCTTTTAGCTCTAGGGCTTTCATAGTGACAAGCCAGACAGGGCCTGCAAAGCCTTTATCAGATCTAGGTATTACCCTCTGGCAGGGAGTAATTAGTGGTTTAGTGGATTACACTGTTTGTTTGTATTGTGCTCTTGTACTATGGCAATAGGAGAAGGAAAATATTCAAATAAGGACAGATTTCCCTGTCTGCTTTTGCATCAGGTGCAGGCATGTACTACGTGGAGGCTCCCTTAGAGCAAGTGAAAATCAAGCTCTCAGTGGCAAACCAGCAGTCTTCTTCCTGGACTTCAGGGGAACATCCCCAGAGAGGGGGATAACCAGTGGTGCAAGTAGATTTTAACTCTTACCAGTACGGTACTGACCCCCCAACCCTACCGCTCCTCACAAAAAATGTTCTGTGACTAGAGCCCTGTGTGGATACAAATTTATACCCGCGGGTGCGGATATCCGCAGATAGAAATTGGTATCCACTGAGCCACAGGGCTCTCCCGGGAACCGCAGCGGCAAAAGGAGCAGAACGTGGGGCCACCACTCCCAGGAGCCAACTCCCCGCGCCGGCAGCTCCTCCAGCGTGACTGTACTGCCCCCAGCCCTTCCAGGCAGCTGCGCCTCGTGTCTGGGCTCTGTACAGCCCCGCCAGAGGACAGAATCTGAGTCCCATACTAGGTGTTTGCTAGACAACCCTTGTGTAACCAGTGCTGGCTGGGCCGTCAGTAAGAATAGAACCTTGGGACCTGCAGTGCTAAAAGCCATGAGCCTCTACTGTGCCTACGTAGAAGGATTAAGGTACATATCTGAGCGCCATCACTGTAGTACTTGAGCAGCCTGAGGTTGCAGGGGAAGTCCTTGGGGAACGGAACCAGGCTCTCCCAAGCTAGCACCCTAACCACTGAACTGTCCTCCCTGTCGCAATGGGAGAACTAGCCCCCACAAGCGGCAGCGGAAAAAGGCTCATTAACTTCTGATGTGGACCAGTCCCTAGAGAGGGACAGAGACACATCCTTTCTAGTGTGAGTTATTCCAGCATTCAAGTGAGTAATTTCCCACCCAATCAAATAATAACCCCCTTCCTTACCTTGCTTGTTTTTCATGAACCCAAGATACCAGCCATGTGAACCTTTCGTAAACAGTAGAAGAAGGGAGAGAAGTCCCATGTTCTTGGGGCTGAGGGAAGAAAAAGACCCCTATGGAATTTGCACTGCTAAGAACTTTGCCTAGCGTCACTAGGAAGCAGTTAAATGGTGAATCTGCTCTGAGAGGAGACTGTGCAAATGGCATTGTGGAGTTCCATGTCTATTGCCTCTCAATGATTTCTGCATCGAATGGGCTTCGTTTACTAATATAAAGATACTTCTCTAAATCCCAGCCCTGCAGACTCAAGCTGGGCTCTTTCCTTCTCACTCAACATGGCTATTGACATAGGTCAAATTAGGCCTTCAGTGCCACCTGGGCAACTCCATTTCTATTCAGAGATGTTGCACAAATGTAACTAAAGCTTAGTAAACAATCCTGTTGATGGACAAGAAAAAAAAAGAATAGAACGCAGCTCATTCTTCCATTGATCTGTTGACTCTGCAGGGCTAACAGGAGTGAAAACCAGTAAAAGCTTCACTCACAGAAATAGTATCGGGGTAGCCATGTTAGTCTGTACCCACAAAAACAACAAGGAGTCCGGTGGCTCCTTAAAGACTAACGGATTTATTTGGGCATAAAGTGGGAAGAAGTGAGGTTTTTTACCCATGAAAGCTTATGCCCAAATAAATCCCTTAGTCTTTAAGGTGCCACCGGACTCCTTGCTGTTTTTACTCACAGAAATAAGTCAGCAGATCGGAATTTGAAATTAATACACGCAGGGACCAGATCTGTTGAGTAAGAAGGTGCCATTTTTCAGTGAGGACTCACATATTAGTCAGGGAAAGACTCTGTCTAAAAGCTAGAAAAGCGCAAATTGCTCAAATAAACAGGACATTCTATTCTATTGAGTGTCCAATTTACTTATCCAGTTAGAAGGTGTAAAACTTTACTGAGTCATTTGCTCAAGTTCACTCAGACGAGACTCAACACATACCAAAGGACCCTGTATATAGCATGAAGAACTAGTATCTAAGGCTAGAATTTCTAGAAGCTCACAGGATCTACAAATGGAGCTAGATTTTCAAAACAGGTACCTAAATAAGGGCTGGCAATGGGAGCTGATGGGTACCATAGCCCTTCTGAAAGTTTGGTCCCACCTGTCTTAAATCTGTTTCCATTATTTTAAGGCTGTTTGAAATAATAATACTGAGTGCATGTCATAGTTTCAAGGGTAAATGCACCTGTATTTTCTTCTCCGTGGTCCCTTGAGGGCACCTTCTGAAAGGTTTCTAGTTCCTAGCCATCATCTCTCCTGGGCAGAGACCTGCATCTCTCTTCCTTCTGACTGGGGTTTTTAAGGCTGCACAGCTCCCAGAGCTACACTCTGATATCCCCAGCAGGCCAGTTTTCCTAAAAGGCCAGCATCTGGGGTTTGCTTTCTCTTCATGGGCTATGACCAGTGCATTGCCAGCAGTTACACAGCTCCTTCTAAGCAAGCACATCTATTCTTAAGGTAAAAGCATTAGAGAGAGAGATTGCAGATAAAACAATAGAACCATCTATGCACATGCTACAAAGCTTACCAGAGATCACCCCAATTCCAACATAGGTGGCAGGAGTCAGTCCTTCAAACCTCGCAACTGGGTTTTCACTGTGGTTACAAGTTCATATCGGTCTTTAGATCAGGAACCAGAATCAAGGCGCCAGGTCCTTTTATCCCAAAGTCCTTTCTTTGTCTGTTGCTGTCTGGAGAATCCAGTTTGACCCAAAATACGTGACCCTCCCCAGGTGGTGGTACCTCTCTAAAGGTGTTCTGTAACCTGAGAGATTCGCTTTAATTATCCCCCTCTGTTTTTACTTCCTGTTGGAGCTGTGGTAACCTTTCCCTCGTGGAGTGCATACAATCCCTAGCCCACAGTGATACATAAACCATTCACAATATGGGCTCCCAAAGATATTGCAGGAAGTTGCCCTATTTGTTAGAGTTTTCGGTGCTGCATGAACATCAGCTAACTAAACCTCACAGCATGCCCATATCTTTATTTTATAGATGGGAACAGTGAGGTTTAGAGAGAGAGAGAGGTTAAGTGACTTCCAAAAACCCATCAAGGGATTCCTTAATGGAGTCAGGATTAGCACTGAGGTGTTCCTGGATCACAGGTCTGCTTTAGAGCACCAAGCAATGCTGCCTGCAGGATGAGAAGGGGGGGTGGGGCTGGACAGTGGCTTGAATAATATGATCCCTAGTCATTCATTTTAGGGGTTTATTTCTTTATTGATGATTAATTGAAGCATTTCAGTCCTAATGGAAGGAAATAGGGAGGAAATGGTTTGTGTGTTGTATTCATTTATCAGGTATTTGTTTAAATGGCTTTTACAGTTGCTGGAAATAGAACTTGATTGCACGTTCTTGGGTACAAAAGCCATGTTGGACTGTGACTGAAGTGGCAGTTACTTGGACTTCGACACCCACTGTCTTTCCTGTACAATAATTTTCTTGTCTTCTTTCCTTTTCCTCCCCATCTAGGCTTCTTGCCACTAGTACAATATATACTGCTGTCTGTGGTACTGCTGCAACCATGCTCCATCAATGTCAGATCCCACCCATTAGCTGGTGTGTCAATGCCAAAGGAAAAGGTTATTCTGCTGCTGCTTATCCCTGCAGAAGAAATTTTCCTATCTTCCCCTTCTTAACACCCCATCATTCAGATGGTGCATAATGGTTCATCTGAACCTCTTGCCTCCGCATCATTGGGTTGGCCATCTTGTGAGGTGTCTGGGTTGGCTGGGAATATTACAAGTTGAGTTGCACAAAACGATATTGCCACTAGGTTTCACACCGCAACGTTCCAATGCAGGGCTTGATCCTGCGACGAATGTTAAGCAGAGTTCCAAAGCAGATGCAAAGTACCTTTGGGGAAAAATTTAATTGAAGGATTGGGGCAGGAGTGGCCAATCTGTGGCTCCGGAGCCACATGCGGCTCTTCAGAAGTTAATATGCGGCTCCTTGTATAGGCACCGACTCCAGGGCTGGCGCTACAGGCGCCAACTTTCCAGTGTGCCAGGGGGTGCTCACTGCTCAACCCCTGGCTCTGCCACAG
Organism: Terrapene triunguis; assembly: GCF_002925995.2. NCBI lineage: Eukaryota > Metazoa > Chordata > Testudines > Emydidae > Terrapene > Terrapene triunguis. The sequence continues at coordinate 3,667,976 of NW_020664582.1, read as the reverse complement.
GCCCCACCCCTTCCTGCCCCTTCCCCTGAGCCTGCTGTGCCCTCGCTCCTTCCCCCTCCCCCCCATAGCCCCCTGCATGCCTCGAAACAGCTGATTGGGAGGTGCGGGGAGGCGCTGATCGGTGGTGGGTGGGAGGCGCTGGGAGCGGAGGCGGGGAGCTGATGGGAGGGCTGCTGACGTATTACTGTGGCTCTTTGGCAATGTACATTGGTAAATTCTGGCTCCTTCTCAGGTTCAGGTTGGCCACCCCTGGATTGGGGCATTAGTTTGGGGGGATTTGTGAGCCCTCAAATTTCTGTTTTCTACCAAGTTCAACAAAATTGGCTACCTTTTCACTGAGAATACAATTGCATTTCGAAGCTGCCGAATGAGCCTGCTTTTGACTCCTTAGCCATTTAAAGGTGCAGTACGGGGGCAGATACAGGGGTACATCTACCATAGTAATGAAATGCCCCAAACCCTAGCATTCTTACTAGTCTCAGTTCCGCTCGTGCTGTTATCCTGAAGTCTGTGTGTGACTGCTGCCTCTTCCAGAGAATTTAAGCACTTCTGCTTCTAGCTACAATCAGGAAGTTCAGAAGCAATGTGAAAATGAAAAAAAAATGACTTGGAGAAAATGAAAATGAAAAAAATAACTTGGATTTTTAACTGAACTTTAAAAAAAACAAACTAACTTGTAACTTCAGTTCAGGCTCTAGGGAAAGGTTCAAGTTAATTCTTACTTTATCTGAATTTGTTATTCCTGAAACCTTACCTCAGCCCAGATCTGGGACAGTTGTGTTTCCTAAACTGAAACACCAGAGCATCTCCGGTATGCACCTGGAATGGTGTTTCTGTGTATGCCACATTCTGAGTTCCTCTGTCCGGGCTTAGGCAAAGCAGCCTCCATTGATTTCAATAGGAAGTGGGCCTTGGTGACAGGTGAGTTGAGGAGGTTAGGTTTTGGACCCATATCGGGAAGCAGAGACAGTTCTGCATTATCTGCAAGTCACTTGCCATTTTTTCTCTCTAATCCATTTTAAAGGATTTGGTTTTGTAGCAATGAGGAATGATTGATCCCGTGATTAGGGCAGGCCACGGTTCACTTCCTTGCTCTGATACAGACCTCCTATGTGACCTTAGCCAAGTCCTACAGGGACAGATTTTCAAAGGTATTTTGAGGCCTGAAAATGCCCGTAAGTGCCTAGTGAGATTTTCAAAAGCTTAGGTATTTCTGAGAATCTCACGAGGGCCCAGCTTTTTGTAGGTATTTAGGCATTGCTGCGCTCAGTGTTGCAATGCCAAACTGATGTATCAGCCTAAGTCTTATTTTCCAAAGGGATTTAGGCACTTAGTTGACAGTCAATGGGATTTTGGCTCCTAAGTGCCTAAATCCCGTTGAAAAATGAAACTTTGGCTCCCAAAGGGGTTAGGCATTGCAGCACTGAGCGCAGGAATGCCTTTAAATTCCTGGGACCTCGTGCCCACCTGCATCTCTAGGTGCCCAAATTCTTTTGAAAATCTGGCCCTTAACCTCTCTCTGCCTCAGTTCCCCATCTGTAAAATGGAGATAACACTGCCCTGCCTCCCAGGTGGGTAGTGAAGATAAACGCATTTGATTGTGAGGCTCTCACTCAGATACTACAATGCTGATGGCCATATAAGTACAATACATAGATAGATAATCCAGTGTTTTCTCTCTTGTCCTCTAGTAGCTGACCCACAGAAAGGATAAAGGATATACAACCACTGCTCATTATTGAAGATCTCCTTTACATCAAGTAGCAGAAGCTTGTGGGTTTTGGAGCAGAAGGATCACGGACCTAGTCCTGGGTCCTCAGCGAAGGTGAGTCTGGTGATTTATTTTCATTTTGGTGGTTCTTGGCTTTTTCATGTGGATTTGTTTAAACTCAGGGTGTGTCCACCACTGCAATTGGTAGACATACTCGCACTAGCTCTGCTCGAGCTACCACCTAAAAATAGTGGTGTGGCTACAGTGGCAGGGGCGGTGGCTCAAGTGGGATTGTATGCAGGTAATTAGCCTGAGACTTGGCCTGTCCCCCTGCAGCCACGTTGCTATTTTTAGATGCTAGTTCTGCTCAAGCCAGCGAGTGTACGTCTACCCTAGCTGGGAATCACGTCTCCCAGCTGCTGTCTAGTTGTACCCTAAGAAAGGTGCTAATGTCCATAAGAGAGAACTCCAGATGGGAGGGGAAAAAAAAGCCCCACAGTTCTGTTCTGCAAAATTCTCACCCGCTGTTCTTGGAATTTGGTCAAAAACAAAATTTCAGCCTCCTGGCTGCATATTAACATTAAATGTTTTAGAGTGATGTCATACTGGAAAAAGGTGGGGAGAGGATGGCTGCCAGAACTGACTCTCTCCCTTTAAAGGGAACCCAAGCAAAGGTTTATGCAGATAGTCAGGTGACATTGAAAAGTTTCCACCTGCAAAAGGTCGTGTGATGAATAAACTCATATTAACTGTGCCATAATAAAGCAGTCTAGCGCAACTCTTGTGACAGTACAGAACAACGTTATATAAAGAGCCTTTTGGCATATACGGCCAATTGTTTTAGGGCACTGCACTCAGGAGGCCTGTGTGCTGTTCCTAGCTCTGCCACTGACTTGCTAGGTGACCTGGGGGCAAGTCACTTCACTGCTCTGTACCTCAGTTTCCCCATCTGTAAAACGGAGATAGACAGATACTGACCTTCCTTTGTAAAGTGGTTTGAGACCTATGGGTGAAAAGGGTTACGTACTAAGAATTATCAATAGACTAGAAAGTCTACTCATATTAAATACTAAAACAAACAATGTCAACTGCGTGTGTGTGTGTGCGTGCGTGTGTGCGCACGCATGCTCTCTTAGATCATGCATTGTGACAAGACTGCTGCAGTAGACACTAGGGAATCTATTCAGTTGCTTTCCCGTTTAAATAGAAAAGCTGTCTATGTGACAACTCAACCAGGCAAGCACGCTTTATATCTAATGCATTGGCTGGAAGTGGTCACACGCTGTTCCTGAAAAATATCTCCTCTATGTAGATAACTCAGCACGGTGTTAATGATGTGAAGTGGGATGGGGAAACACCAGTCACCTTCCCCTCATGAAACTTCAGAATACCTGTCTTTTTGGGTGCAATCTGGTCCATTCTAACTTGCTCTTTGGAAGTATATTGATGAACTCATGTCTGTCCATGATGATTTAGTGGAGCGGGAGTGACTCCATCACAAGCCATGAAAGTACCCCAACCTTCTGCTCCATCAGTTTTTATTAGGGTCCCCCTCCAAGCACTGCCTTCAACGCCATAATGCTAGTTATTGGGTATCATTTTCAAAAGTGGGTCAATGATTTAGGAGCTTATGTCCCATTTTCATATGTGACTAGTGATTTTTCAGTGCCTGAATTTTGGACGCCGAAATTGAGATGCCTTAAGGAGGCCTGATTTCTTCAGAGCATGGGTGATGACACGTTCACGGTGTCTCAGGTAGGGCACTCAAAATCACCGTTCACCTTTGAAAATCTTGGCCCATGTCCCATTTTCAAAAGTGATTTAGTAGCCTGGTTTTATTTGAAAGTCAATAGGACTGAAGGCATTTTTGAAAATGCGACTTAAGCACTTAAATGACTTAGGAGCCTTTGAAAATGTTACTTTTTCTATGAACTACATGCTCAAGAATCTTCATTTCAAGTGATTCCCTGGACACTGCTGTGCAAGGCTTTCAGCGTGGCCTATCAGCCAAAGAATGAAAAACCTAGCAACAATTACATTGTTTTCTATATTTGCATCACTTAAGTATTAGCAGAAATGATGACACACTGCGGAGCTGGCAGTAAATTTGTTACTGATGCCATCTGTAAGAGCCTCCCACTCATGATGCTAAAATTAAATTTACTTAACTGTTTGTTTTACGTTTCTATGTGGGGCTGCCTAACCCGCACCAGAACATGGATCATTGCTCAAACCGTACAGCACGACAGACCTGCTAGAAACTGTATCATAGCCCCATACCAAAATGGATATTGCTCCTTCATATTTTTCTCACCAAAGATGGTAGGATATCCGTCCTGGTGTTGGAGAGTAGAGTATTCGTTCTTGTTTCCCTTCCTTTCAATATTCCCAGGTGCATACTGTGTAATGCAGACTCTTTACAGGTATTGTCCACTTCTGTTAACAGTGTGCAGAGTTACCAAATCTCATGACTTGTGATAGGGGACTTAGGGTCTTAACTCCCATTGATTTACAATGGGAGTTAGGCACTTAACCTGCTTCGATGCTTTCATAAATCCAACTATCTGCATTGGCACCTTTAGGTTCTTCAATACTTCTGTAAATCTGACCCTTGTTTTACTTGAAGATTCAGCTCCTGGAGTCATGTGATTATGTGAGAATCTGAGCTTTCATTTTAAAAAGAAAGTGAGTTTCTAGCCTTCATGGTTACATAAAGAGTGTGATCTAAGTGCACCAGTAAGCCTCATAAATCAGGACGCAAGTGAAAGGAATTCCAAATGTATTATTATTATTTGAAAAATCATGCCAATTGTCAGTCATGTCAGTTGCATGATTTTGGTGGCCTGACTCAGGGTTTTTGAATGTTTGAGGTTGGCTATAAGGAGTCTGGGTTTGGTCAGAGCAGAAAAAAAATTCCATATTGAATTAAATATTCTGTTGGATCTACACTGGTGGTATAAGCCATGGAACAGACACAGAGATATATTATCTTCAGTTATGCCCAAACCGGACTCTCCTAGTAGTGGGTGTGTAGTGAGAGCAGCACTGGGCAATCGCAAGATGCTGGTTTTCCGCTGTTAAACAGTGAGAGGTCTCTCAAGTGTCTTTTAGCCCATCTGGAGATGTTTAGGACAAAAAAAAAGAGAGAGAACCCCTCAGCTCACAGGCTTTAAGATAAAAAACACAATGCTGAAACTGGTGAAGTCAGATTCCTTGGAGATAGCTCAAAGGTGCATAGCTTCCAGCACACCTAAGCTTCCAGGCTGAGAAACTACAGCTCTGTGATGTGTAGGGAAGGTTAGGAAAGCCGGTCCTTTCTAACGTGCACATTCAGTAACACATGACCTGTCACTAGGCACGCTATTAATGAGGGATGCACTTCATAGTCTTCAGTATTGCCTGCCTCAAGTGTTCAAATATCACGAGCCTGAGACCACTAAATATTGCTTAAAAGATTAGCTTAAAATAATGAGGGGTTTTGTTTTTTTAAAGTTGGGTTCTTTTTATTTATCTTGTGCTTTTTGAGTCTTTAGTGTGCATTTGCTTCCTGTCTCTTTGTTCTGTTTGTACAGCACCTAGCACACCGGGGTCTTGGCCTGTGTCTGTGGCTCCTAGGTGCTATGATAATACAAATAATAGAAATCATCATCTTCAGTCTTAGTTCCACAGTCATGATGGCTAGAAACTGGCTTTTTATTATTTTTAAAATTGAAAGCCAAGGTTGTCCTGCAAGAGGATGATTCCAGCAGCTGGGGCTTTTAGAAAAACATGGAAAAACTGCAAGACTCACCATAAAATTGTGAGGGATAGTAACACGGAGTCTTTAAGCTCCCTTTGTTGCCTGTAGAGTTCAGGTGAGTTTCAAGATCATCTGCTTTATGCACATGCAGAGTATTACACGGGAATGAACAGTGCATAGCCTCAGACATTCTGAGCATCTGCTCCTCCCTGTCATTGGAGCTGCCAGTATTCCACACCCCTATCTTTGGTTTGGGGGAGGAAAATTCATTGTACCTTGCAAATCCTGCAAGGTTGATAAGACTATAACTGGGGAGTGCAAATAAAATGTAATATGACAACTAGGGAGCTGTTGTTTTGTGGTGTTACTATATAATCACTGGTTCTGCCATCCTTAGCAACACGTCAGTCAGCAAATGCACCATTTTCAAATGGCTGGCTACACCTCTGCGGGGAAGGGCGGTTAGGGAGGTATCCTTGTTTTTGTTCCCTCCCCGTCCCATTTGCAGTGGGTCACTTTTGGTAAATAAATAATGCTCAGAGATACTAAAAACCCAACCAAGCCTCAGTCTCCAACCCAAGCAGGCTTTCCTGAAGCGAGCCAGACCTGGAGGAGCCCAGGTTAATTTGACAATGTTTTTTAGGAAAGAGCCCCAGCTGTGTTGCTTGGCATGGGATTGATGCTTTTTTTGGCCTTTGAATTTCCTCTTTTTTCCAATTGAGGCTTCATGCTGTGAGAGCTCCCAGGAAGGAGACAAGCTGCTATGGGAGATGGTTTATGCGGCAGTCATTGGTATCCCGAGCTCAATCTCTCCCCCCCACTCCTCCTACAATCACATGTGGTCCTTTTGCTCTCCCACATGTCTGGCCGAGTGTGGCATGGATGAGAACCCGGCTCAGTGCAGAGGGAGGTGGGTTTGGAAGGCCTGGATTGTGCTCGCTTTATGGAATTGGTTTCTCAGTTATTTTTGTTAATGACATTCGTGGCTCACATTTGCTTTTGAATCCCTGATTGTTCCTAGAGCCTCAGGTAGGGATGATGGCCAGAAGTGCCTTTTACTGTCTGCAGTTCACTAGGAGCTTGAGGCTTTCCCACTCAGATGTGGGCCTGCCAAGGGTATTCGCACCTTTGTCACCTCTAGAGTAGATTATTGCAGTGGGTTCCATATGGGGTTCCCACTGAGAAAGCTATAGCTAGTGCAGAATGCAGCATCACACACATTTCACATGCCACATATTTCATCTGTTCCTTATGGCTTCCACTTTGCTTCTGGGGGCAATTCAGGGTGTTGATTTCAACCTGGTTAGTCCCGTGTAGTTTGATTCCCTGCAGCTTGGGACCCATCTCTTTCCATAAACACCATTTCAGTGGTTGAGCTCAGCTAGGATGTGTCGGCAGACTGTCCATCACTAGGAAGCGCAGACGAATAGAGGCAGAGCACTGTTGGTGGAAGACCCTCTATCCTGGAACTTGGTTCCTCTGTCAGTCCAACGGTTAGAGCCAAAGTGAGTTGACTTGGGTGCAGTGTGAGCTCGATCTTGTTCCTGAGCTGGAGCGGCTGGGAAAGTTGTGTGTCATGGTGGACGCTTGTTTAATTCGCAGTAGATAATTGGTCATGTGAGAATAGGGCTCTTATTATCGTTCCTGCACACTGAGGTGTTGTGATGCGTACATTTTACACACTTGCAAATGAAGCGACAAATAGTGTGGCAGTAGAATCAGGAGTGTGCCTACACCAGACTGCCACGGCTGAGTCAACCTGTTGGATTCCCCCCCTACTCTCCCTCTAATCAATCCATCATCCTTTTAGCAAGGCTGAAGTCAGACATTATATTTTTGCTTTCAAAACCTTGGTCCTTGATTTTTGTGGCCTGATGTTTCCCTGGCACTCTGACTGCAGCAGCATCACAGGAATGTACTTCTTAATTCCCTGTGGAATAAGCGGTGTGGAGTTAGGTGAGGAAAAGAGCGCTTCCCACTAGCCAACCTAACCAGCTTCTGTGCTGCCTTAGATGTGCTGGGGAGCACTTACTTGTGCCAGAAACTCCCATCAGCTTCCACCTGGATTTATGGAGCCTCCATATGCGGTATTGATCTCAATGGGTTGACTTACATGAGTAAGTGTTCACCAACGTAACTGGCCCTTGAAAATACATGCACCTGCACAGGACATTTCAGAGATTTGCATTGGTTGAAGAGCCACCTTGGGTACCTTGGGAAAATCACGTACATTCTCTTTTCCATCTATAGTGACCTGTTTGCCCCCATTATCCCCACCCTTCCGTTGCGCCCCCGCTCCCCGTGTCTTTCAGTAATCCATGAGCTGCCAGCTGCACTTAACCTGCAATGCTGAGAATTACATGTGAATGAATAGTGCATATCCTAAATCCAGGTTAAAGAGCCATCCCTGCCATCTGCTAGGATTGAAAGGTTAATCTAGCCACCATGTCTTGGCTCTTTGGCCTCTCTGCTGAGACTGAAAACATACGGCCAGATCCCCAGCTGGTGTGAACCGGCGTAGCTCTGATTTCCACCAGCTGCAGATCTGGCCCATGCAGCATGTCAACAGTAGTGTGATGCCTTTAACAAAATGGTTTGACGTTTTAGAATAAAATGACATTTCATTCATGCCCAGTGACAAAGCCAGACAGAGTTTGTATACAAAATGGTAGGTGGGTTTCATAAATATGTTTTGCCTACAAAGGTAAAAATCAAGGTTTTCAAAAATGGCTGGTGATACTAGATGCCGAACCTGAGACACCTTAAAATGGCATGAGTATCAGAGAGTGCTGAGCACCCACCCTTTAAGTTATTTATTTTTTGGGAGTAGCTAGACACATCAGTCATGGACCCATTGCGCTAGGCGCTGTACAAACACTGAACAAAAGACCAACCGTGCCCCAAAGAGCTTACAGTGTAAGTCAGGGTCTGTCAAGTTAGGTTCCCAAAACTTGAGTCACTCAAAATCTCTAGCAGTCTTGCATTTCCCACGAATTTATTCCCAGTCTTGCAGTACTGTGTGTTCTTTCTTAAAGCCCCAATTCTTGGGGGTCACATGAATATGTGAGAATCTCATCTTTCATTTTTGTTTTAAAAGGTAAGTTTCTAGCCCTCATGGTTACTGATAGAGGATTAAAAGCATGAACCTTAAAGACTCAAGGCCAATAAAAAGAACCCAACTTAAAAAAAAAAATCAATCATGATTTGGGGGATCCTGGATCGCAAGTTCTATATACTTGGGGTTGGCAATACTGCACTAGTCACTTGGCCAAGTTCTCAAACTAGAAAGACACCTTGAAGGGTGGTGAAATTTACTCGGCAGGGGGAAGACCCTTGCATTTTTTATTAACTTCCATGTGTAGTTGAACTTACTCAGATCGACACCATCAAGTAATCAGGATATAGAGACTAGATCAGAATCGCCAATCATTTTTTTGGCTCAATAACAGAACCATTAAAAGGAACAAAGCAATTTTGCCTGTTCTCAACTTGGGAAGCCAAAAGGTTTTCCTGTACTTATAGTTTATATCCATACTTGGCCTTTGATTGATCTAATCTTTGCAGGGAAGAGGAGCAAAGAAACCAAGACCAGTACATTCTGCCTTTAACCAACACACTTGTTATGTTGTGCATGGGTAGCTTTACATATATATTTGGAAAGAGAGTGATAATGTTCCATTTTTTCTGGACTACCTGCAACACACACACTCCCTCCTAAGGTGTGAATGCTATAATTATAGTAGCAACAGAGAGCAGATCCATCTATAGATTTAGATAAAGACCATTTACATTTTGATGGCAGGGACCCTCTTTTTATTCTGTGTTTGTACAGCACCTAGTACAATGGGATCATGACTGGGCTTCTATGTGCTACCACAATGTTGTTGTTCACATAAGTTACCCCGAAGACTTTCAGAACCTGAGCCAAAGCCAAAAGACATCATGCTTGACAATTACTATCCCTAAGGTAGCATGAGCTGCTGCAGAGAACCATGACTTCACTGACCCCGCAGCAACACCTTTCTAATATGGGCAGCTGAGCATTCATTAGACTAATTTCACATAATCCCCCGAAGGGCTAGAAGCTGGTGAAGACACTTACACCTCTACCTCGATATAACGCTGTCCGCGGGAGCCAAAAAATCTTACCGTGTTATAGATGAAACCGCGTTATATGGAACTTGCTTTGATCCACCGGAGTGCGCAGCCCTGCCCCTCCCCCCCCCGGAGCACTGCTTTACCGCATTATATCCGAATTCATGTTATATCGGGTCGCGTTATATCAGGGTAGAGGTGTAGTTACTATGGACAAGATTCAGCCCTGAACCCATGAAAAGCTCTATAGCCCATCACCAACCCTCTGAGCCACTTGCTGTTTTAAAGCAAGAACTAGATAAAAATTCCTCCTCCACTTAAAATTAGGGCTTTTCTTTGGTAGGACCAGGCATGTGGGCATTGAAAGAGTCCTTCATTAAGTTAACCAGTCTGTCTTCTCTCGCTTGCTCCATCACTGAACACAATCAATCCTGGATCCAAAGTTCTTCTTGTTAATATGTCCTATGGACAGTTTTTTGTACGTCAGTATAAAATAAACATCCTCCCCTGGAGGTGACTACAAGTGCGACTTGGCTGAGTTGTATTTTTGCCTATGGGCTTCCCTTTCTCGGAACAGAGGGTTTTTTTGCAAGTTTATCTGGTTGTGTTTTGCTCAGTACACAAGCCCGTAAGAAAGAGGAAGGAAGCAGACACCACTGGGCTTGATACACGGTTAAAAATAGCAGTGCTCACTCGGCCGGGGATCCCGTGTTTGCTAAAGGTCATTTCTCTAAGCCCTGCAGTTGAAAATAAGCCACTGAGCTTCCTGTTCGGGCTCATTTGTGACATGTTTGCCAATGGCAAGAAACCCTTCGCAAACTCTGTTTAATAGCAGGCAAGATTTTATTTGCTACCCTCACGCTCTTCTTTCCATCTTATTCCTGGCATCCTTTCTCAGGGCCAGATTGTGCTAACCAGTGATGGTCGCCTTGCATTGGTAGCACCTTTCTCTTTCATTAACATCAATAGGACCCGTGGAGAAGTAAGGTACCACTCAACATGAGTACGGATGTTATCTCATTGATTCCTTGTACTTTGCTGTTGGTCTGTCTCTACTCATCTGTTTTCTGTTGTCCGATACTTTCATTGTAAGCTCTTTGGGGCAGGCACTACCTTTTTAGTTCTGTTTGTACAGCACCTAATGCAGGGGGTTCTGGTCCATGACTGGGGCTCTTAGGTCCTATTATAATACAAATAATTAATAATAATAATAATAATATTGCAAATTGGCCTTTACCAGGAAGAGGTCTGTGGTCCTCCCTTACCTCTCTAATGGTGTAGCTACCAACTGGTGCAGGAATCTGAAAAATTAGCGACAGGTTTCAGAGTAGCAGCCGTGTTAGTCTGTATCCGCAAAAAGAACAGGAGTACTTGTGGCACCTTAGAGACTAACAAATTTATTTGAGCATAAGCTTTTGGGGGCTACAGCTCACTTAATCAGATGCATAGAATGGAACATATAGTAAGAAGATATTTATACATACAGAGAACATGAAAAGGTGGAAGTTGCCATTCCAACTCTGAGGCTAATTAATTAAGATGAGCTTTTATCAGCAGGAGAAAAAAAACTTTTGTAGTGATAATCAAGATGGCCCATTCCAGACAGTTGACAAGAAGGTGTGAGGATACTGAACATGGGGAAATAGATTCAATCTGTGTAATGACCCAGCCACTTCCAGTCTCTATTCAAGCCCAAGTTAATGGTATCTATTTCCCCATGTTATGTATCCTCACACCTTCTTGTCAACTGTCTGGAATGGGCCATCTTGATTATCACTACAATCCTCATTTTCATAGATAGGGAACAGGGGTTCCCCTCTAATGGAAGGGGCAGGGGGAGAAGGCGGCCTCAGCCCCCAGAACATACAACTTTCCTGAGTTGCAGGTGTGTTCCTGAACTCATGGCTCAGAGTGGGAGCTTGCACGGAAGGGCATTGCATACAAGTTAACACTGTCTTGGTGAGCACTAACTTGTGCTGGTTTACCCGAATGTCTTTGAGGGAAGGGCAGATCTTATGCAGTGTGTCCAAACTGCCTTCTTCTAAGGACTCGGTTTTATTTCCTCAAGGAAATTCCCACTTCTCTCCCCCGCAAACCCTTCCTTTCCAATCCCTAGTGCAGTTCTACTGTGAGCTGCATCAGAGACCTGGGTTGACAAGCCTCAGCAGAGGAACTTCCTGATGACAAATGGCGCATTGCTACTACCTGTGATGCTACTCAGGGTGGGGGAAGAGAAAGAGTGGATGAAGAAAGGGGATGAGAGATGGGCAAGAGGAGGAGGACAGCCCAAGCAGCATTTACAGTTCAATGTATTATTAGTCATCACTGGCACTGACTAGCGAGTCTCCTAAGTAACCAGCAGAGTGAATCATTTATAGCTGAACGCTTCCAGTTCCCTCTTTCCCCCCCCCCCCCCCAACATTCCAAACTTTCCACACCAGGAAAGGCAGCTTGAAAAAAAACCACATGCATTCAAATTGCAAAAAATAACATTAATAAATTGTCATCCAGTGCAGCTTTCCAGCAACTAAGCACCACGCTTGCTCCTTTCTCTCACTGTGACTCATGTAAGGCCACTCACCAACCTAATTAAAAGCGGGACAGTAGTTGAATCGAGAGCTGGATGCGGATCCTTGAAAGACTAGTCAGATTAGTGTGTGATTTACTCCTGGAAGCAACCGCATGAGGCTAGTTCTTAGTAGGCAGCATTCCTATCACCAAAAAAAGCAAGCATCAACACTAGTTGGCCAATGGCAGGCCAACTCTTGGTAGACTCAGTGGAGAAACCAAGAATGCCATGGACCAGGGGTAGGCAACCTATGGCACACGTGCTGAAGGCGGCACACAAGCTGATTCTCAGTGGCACTCACGCTGCCCAGGTCCTGGCCGCTGGTCCGGGGGGCTCTGCATTTTAATTTAATTTTAAATGAAGCTTCTTAAACATTTTAAAAACCTTATTTGCTTTACATACAACAATAGTTTAGTTCTATATTATAGATTTACAGAAAGAGACCTTCTAAAAACATTAAAATCTATTACTGGCACGCAAAACCTTAAATTAGAGTGAATAAATGAAGACTCGGCACACCACTTCTGAAAGGTTGCTGACCACTGGCATTGGACAATGCAGACTGAACCACGCTCTCAATCAGAGATGGGTAGTGTTCACCTGTTCCAGGACTGAGGCCAGCTTGCTGTCCTTGCTGGCTAGACGATCTGTTGTGTGGCTACAGGATGACAATTTCCAGTGCTCTGATGACCAGACAGTTTATTCAGGCTCTGCTCCCCGCTTGACAACATACCTAGTAGTGAGCCGAACGCATCTTCACTTGGATGAAAACGGATGTTCTCTGGATCTCCTTGGAGAGCCTGAATGGGCAGTATTTTATGTTGTTAAAATAGTCTTCCTTATTGACTCTGAAGGGTTTTGCATCAAGTCCCATGTGAGACGGGTTTGGTCCATAATATCCCAGAATGCTGGACATCTGTTAGAAGTAAAATCCAAACATAGGTCTGGTCTCGTAAACAGACACTTCCGAGCCCATTGCTGCTGGGTTCAGGGAAAATACCAGGCAATTTACAAACTCATGAGAGAGCCCCAGTCAAATCCAACACCTTTGAGCTTTGCCCTTGGAAACAATGGGCCAGGCTAGTGCGATTGGTCCAAGTTACAGTGGCGAAATATCCTTTCAAAGGCTGAAGGGGAATTGATTGGTGTCCTCCTGCTTAAAAGAGAAAAGGAGCGACATTTAGGACCTGGTTTATAAAGATGGAGCCAGGAGTTTTGTGGGAAGGAACTCTGCATTTACAGCTAGCTAGTATAAAGGTGGGGAAGGAAGGTGAGCGGGGACTTCTGTAGTATAAGGTCTTGGCAGAAAACATTGCAAGGCGGCCACTGACCACCATCTGATGCCTTATCCACTAAACATTTGCTTTCCGGGGCTCTGATTCCGCAAATGCTTATATGTGTGCTTTTACTTTAAGCACGTAACTAGTCTCATTGACTTCAGTGGGCCTACTCATGCTACAAGGTAAACATGCATCTGACGAAGTGGGTATTCACCCACAAAAGCTCATGCTCCAATACGTCTGTTAGTCTATAAGGTGCCACAGGACTCTTTGCTGCTTTTAAGGTAAACATGTGCGTGTTTGCAGGATTGGGGCCTTAGTCTTGAAGGCCCTTTATCACCCCCAGCTACCTTCATGACCTCTTCTTTCCCTCTGCTTCTATCGCCCCAGCTGTGTGGAACAATCTATCTCGTGTCCTTCTGCGTGCACTCTGATTCCCTATACCTTTTATAAACTAATGCTGTGATTTCTCTGTGTGTGTCTAATTACTAAGCTCTGAGCCATGATAAAACAGCATTATTTGTGGCTATATATAGGTAGCCATGCAAAGTTCTCAACTTCGGTGTAGAACCATGAGCAGAATGGGGGAATGTGTGTGTGTGTATACGTACACGCACTCCTGATTTTGTGGGCAGCAGCTAGAAAATATTGCTTGAAAAAGGGAGCCCAATTACTAAGGGGCTTTTCTGCTTCTGTTGATTCCAGTGGGAGCAGAATGAGGCCAATACATAGGGAAAAGGACAAATCCATTATTTCACAATTGGGAAACCTTTTCTATCCCTACGGCAATATTTTATGTTGTTAAAATAGTCCTCCTTATCGACTCTGGGGGTTTTGGATCAAGCCCCACGTGAGACGGGTTTGGTCCATAATCTCTCAGAATGCTGGACATCCGTTACAAATAAAATCCTAGCCCTGAATCCGAATGGTATAATGTTTGGTCAATCCTCAGATTTTCAGTTCAGACATTTTTCTCTGCAGGAAAAGCAATATCGAAGCTGCAGGAGGAAAAGAGCCCTTTCTTAATGTCCATAATAACGTGGGAGGAGGTTTACTGCACGTGAACTGGGGGAGAACTGTTTAATGCGTGACACACTCACTGTGGGAGAAAAGGGTAAGTGAACAAACGGCACAGGCGTGGAATGATCACAGGAAATAGGAATGCCACTGCCAGCTTAATAATAATCATGTCATCTTATGTTAACATCTAACAGCAAACAGAAGAGCCGGGAGCTCTTCTGATTCCAATCTTGAACTGAAATATGGTGCAAGCCGGTTATATCCTGCATAGTTTTATGACCGAGAGTGAGTTGCAATGGTCTCTGAAGAGATTCCCACCTCCTTGGATTAGCCCCTTTGTTTTTGAGCAGGTCATGAAGTATTTCTCCAGAATGAAGTAGCTTTAGATATTTTCCCCTGTCCCTCAACTAGACGGAATTGCTGTATTGTAAAAAAAAAAATCAAAGGAGAAGGGGGATTTTGGGAATTAACTTTATACTCAGGAAGCTGAAATGAAGTGTGTGGTTGGCGGGGGAAGACGGGGGTGTTAGATGGCTTTGAATTTACAAGCTAAGGGTCCAGTCCTGCAGTTCTTACTTGCTCACTACTTCTTTTTGAATTCAATGGAAACATGATCTGAGTGAGGATTGTAGAATTAAGCCCTAAAAGTATGTGGCAGGAGAAAATTACCTGGGAAAGATGACGAGGATGAGCTACAGTAAAATAAAAGCCTGCTGAATCTATACCCATCCTTCAAACCAGAATTTTTTTGCTGATATCCCTTGAAGTTTGGTTAACTTTTTATTTTATTCCTTGTCATACACATCCGCATTTCCTCTGCAGCAGCACAGGTGCCAGAATACCACGAAATAGGCAATTTTCTCGGTGTTTCCAGCAAGTATTACTTTATTCCCAGTTTAGGGGAACAAAGCTAGAGCACTGTGTGGATATAAAATTTGTATCTGTATCTGATCCGCGATTCACAAACATGGGCTGTGGCTATAAAGCAGATATCTGCAGATTTGCAGGGCTCTAAAAATAGAGACAACAGCCCAATCTTATGATGATTGTATTGTCCATGGGGCAAGGACTACAGCTTCTGTCCAAAGCCTGTTAGGAGTCTTTCCGTTGACTTCAATGGGCTTGGATCAGGCTCCATGGGCCTGATGCTCTCCTTAAATTGTTTTTACACCAGTATCACTCCATTGAATTTAATAGAATTATTCCTGATTTACTCTCAATATAACGAAGATCGGAATCAGACCCTCATATAACATTTTTGTCTTGAATGGAGCCCAGCCTATTGCCGGTACTTAACAAACCAGAAATGGGTGGTGGTTGTTATTACCTGATGCTGTCTATTCATATCACGTTCATCACCCTGGTGTCAGAGTATAAATTAAGGTTTATTTTAAAAACATTTTCTTTTCTCTTTTTAATAAGTATGTTAAGTTTCTCTACCTTCTGCTTCAGGTTTTAAAAAAGTGATTATAGTGGGTTCTGGGCCAGCTGCCGAGAAAGCTCCGTCTCCCATGCTCACAGGTCTCGCCCTTGTGGCTGGCTGTTCCAGCAGAATGCAGCTGTCATTTACTGTTCGGTTGCTATCGGCTGTAATAATGTAGAGTTTAAATTGGAATTACTGTTTTATGGCTGGTTTTACAACTAACATTTTTTCCCCACTGGCCACTGTTGAACTGACTAATTTACTGCTTAAGGTTGCTGATTATATTTACTTATTGATGAATTATTAGCGGGGCTGGTACAGTAGGGCTGCCTATTATTAAAGTTGCCATAATAAGACCCTATTTTCAGTTGCTTATAACTTTCCCAAACTTTAACGCTTTGGGATGAAATTTTACATGCTGAGTGTCTGCCTCGGAATGACTGTTTTTGGAAAATTTCAGTCAAAACGGTTCAACTGTTTGAGACCATTGTTTTGCTCATGTATTTAAAAATAAAAATACAAATTCTGGCAACCTTTCCTTTAAACTGCTCTCGCGCTCCCATGCCTTGAAGAAGGGATATGGAATTTGGCAGGGGGGCTGGCCTTTGTGTCAGGGCTGTGCCTTTTGCTATCCCTGTGAAAACCCACCCAGACTTGGCCAAGTTTTAAGCCTTTGAAAAATAGCAGATCACACATCCTCTGTAGATACTTGCTAGAACTTAGCTGAAATCTCCAAAGAGTCCTTCCTTACTAAGCATGCTCAGTCCTCTTGCAGCTCCTACCCATGACTAAACTTCACATGTGTCATCCTCACAGAGCGACTGAGTATACTGCAGGCTACAGCTCTGGCTGTTCAGAAGGACTTTCCCTGTAATGGCTGCATCCACCTGCCACTGGAACAGAGAGCAGAGAGCCTGTCTCTCTTGTGCTGTCAGTGAGCCCGCTACAGACACCCAGGTGGTGCCTGATTCAAATGCAGAGGGGACAAAAGTTGGACTGGATGGGTGGAGGGAAAAGAGTAGATTGGGATCAGGAGTCTGTTCATACTGGGACTGGAGAAAGGAGAGAGAAATTGGGACTAAGGTGGCTGGAAAAGGAGACTGAGACTAGGAACTAGGTGGGGGGAACTTGGGGTGGGGTGGAAGGGAGACATTTAATAAGGAGCTGGGAGTGTGAGGGGAGAACTGGGACCAGCTGGGCAAAGGGACTGGGATAAGGAGCTTGAGGTGGGGAAGAGTCAGGACTGGGATAATTTGGAGGGGATGGGGCACAATGTATCATACTGGGGGAAGCTGGCAGAAGAGTTTGTGTTCACTAGAGCACGCTCCCCTCCAGAGCCAGGAATGGAACCAAAAGTTCCTGAGTCTCACCATTCCTCTGCAGTCAGCAACTATCTGTGAAACCCACTGGCAAAATGTGGGTCTGCTTCCCCACACAGTGGATGACAACCTACTACTGCTATCATGTATTCTGTTAGCTTAAGTGGCAGAGATCTGTGCGGTGGACCAGAAGGTTCTAACTCTACTGATGACCAATGGTGGGTGTCAATATGATGCTAGATGATGGAATTTGTGTATTTGCAGTTTGATTTTTTTTTTAAACTTAGGAAAGCTCTCTCTCTCACTCACACAAACACCACCAAAAAAACCACACCAACACATAGACCATTATTAAGTTGGCAAAGTCAAGCCTTCAAAAGTTAGGAAATGGCAGGATAAAGTTGCCTGTGCACCTTTTAATTCAGCTCCCTTGTGCGTATGCATTGAGATACTGTCTTTAAATACATGCTCCCCTGTGCTTTTCCCACAGACCTCTGTCTCATTCTGGGCACAGGCTCGACCTGGTCCGGGGATGAATCAGGGCTGTATAGTAAAGGAGGTGGCCTCACTTGTTGCAGACATTGGAAGCTGTGTACCATTTGAAGTACTGGGTACAAGCAGGTCTAGGCCCACGCAAAACTAAAAGCTCTTTGCTCAATTAAGGGGGGGAACCACTGATCCCTGAATTACTGGGGATAACAAATGAAAAAACAGTGGGAGTGGGGTCAAAGGTTGAAAACCAGAGATCCAGAGCAGGATACTGAGCAGAGAACCCCCAACAGCACCCTCAATGGTAGCTAGGGAGTCAGTGGACACAGCCCAGAGAAACTCTGCCCAGAGGCGAGATCATATGAGGGATTGGAAATAGGGCCCCCAGTTGCAGAGCACCCTTCCCCCATTGGAAGTTGTGTAATGAATGAGGCAGGGATTGCAGGAAGAGAAAGGATGATCTCCTGGTTAATGTAGTTGAATGCTGCCCTGGGGAACTGGAGTCTATCTTTGCCTCTGGCACAGTTCCTAGGTGATGCTGGGCAAATCACTTAGCCATATTTTTCACAGGTGGTCACTAATTGTGTGTTCCTCATTTGCTGGGTACCTGACTTGATACCCTGTGGTCTGATTTGCAGAAATGCTGAGCACTCTCTGCTCCAGCTGAAGCCAATGGGAGCTTTGCTTTGGACATCCAAAGTGGTACATAATGCTAAATACTTTGAAAAATCATGTCCTACTTGTCTCAAATTGGGCACCCAACGTTAGTGGAGACTTTTTACCATAATCTCTGTGGCTCGGTTCCTTGCCTGTAAAATAGGGATAATACCAGCCCTTAACCTCAGAGGGGCGTTGTGAAAATAAATTGTTTGTGAAACATCCATATACTAGAGTGATGAGCTCCATAGAAAAGCCCATGAGGAAGTTAATTCTGTCTTCAGAGCATATTTTCAATAATGTACAATAAATAGAGCATGGGGCTATACACTGAACAACAAGGAGAAAACAAAACATTAAATATCTGCACATTCCGTGAGCATGGAACATCGTGTAAAGACTGCACCCTGAGCATATGCACAATGGGAGAGAATTAAGGTTGCATCAGATGCATAATACAAAAAAAAGTGTTCTGTGAATGTTTGAATTTGTAAATTATTTTGCTTCTGCTGTGTTTGCACATTCATGATGTTCACGGTCCATGAATATTTGAGCCAGTGGGCCAGATCCTCAGCTAATGCAAAGCAGCATTTTGTTCCATTGATTCCAGTGTTACACTGATTTACACCAGCTGAGGATCCAGCCCTAGGACACTACTGCCAGGAATGCCCACAGCAGTAGTACATTTTAGCAATTATTGCAAAATATTCTATAGAAAATTGTGACTGGTAACCGTGAGTATTCACACCAGGAACCATAGTAGTTACCTTCATCATCCAAGGAACAGAATAAAAGCATGATGGATGTGTCTCATCAAATACTCAATCTCTAATAGTCATGGTGAACTGCTTGTGAATGAGCTACAATCTAAGAATTATTGGCAGAAATTATATGAAAAATATGAATGGCTGCCTGGGAGAAAGAATTCCATTAGGAAGGAATGGATTCTAAGGTCATAGGGTTGAGTTGAGCCCTGAGCTGGTAAATGAAATATTAAGTCCCCCAACTCATTTGGTCTGGACAGTATGAAATGATGGCCTATTAGCAGCACTGACTATCTTGCTTTTCCCTTAGGTGATAGTTGGAGTTTGTTCCCACCTTCCACTGCTCTGTGAGCAGTAAAGAATGCAATGGCAGCCAAAGTGCTTTTCCTGAGAGAAGCAGGATGGGGTCGTCTTTACAAGGGCACAGTTTGGCTTCTCCACATGCAGCTTTGGAGCATCAGACATAGGCCACCGCAGAAGTAGGGCACAAGAGTTGTTGGACTGTGGGACTGATGGGGTGTAGCAACGTGTAAATTTAGATGAGGGTTTACTGGAAAAAATGAAAGACTTTTCCCAAGGGTTTTCTTTCTAGCTTTCTCTCCTCTGTCTTGGTGCCTGCAAGCCACTTTGAGAAATCAGCAACTGTTTCTGTATAAGGTGTGACCAAACAAAGTCTAACCAAAGGCCGAGAGAAAATGAGTCAAATTGTGTAATGTTCCATCTTCACTGATTCCCTGAAAATGGGCATGAAAATCCCATGCTGTCCGGAAATGTATCCAGGGTCCTCCAACACACACTGCAAGTCACAGCAATTGTCATGCTTTTCCCCCCCCCCCCCCCCAAGAACTATCCTCCTTGCTGTCTTCACTGGCATTTACCAGTTCCTTGAGAACTTCAGATTGTGTTTCCCAAGGGCAAGGGCGTAGTCATTGTTCTACATCACCCTACAATTAGTGCGGACAAGGAAAAAAAACAACCAACCCCCACCGTATAAGTCTCTCAGGGGGCAGAGGAAATGAGACACTTCTTTTGCTACTTAGAGACCAGAATGTACATTGCTGATTCCATCAATGAGCCTACTAAGGTGCTGGAACTTTCATTTGAAAGTGATGCTTGCTATGAACAAGTCACTTTTTTCTTATTAAAAGTAATTCTCCAGGCTTCCCACTTCTATTCTATACTCCCTCTCTTTATTTTATTCAGTTATATCCTCTTCCTATGGCCTGATACTGAGAAAAGTAACACTCATGTACCATTACAGTTGGGTTCTTCCAGTCACCCGTGGCAGTTGTCAATCCTCAGCACCTTTCTGAGATCAAGATCCTTAGTCTATCTGCTCTATCAGGCCCATACCTTGTGTGGTGCTGTGCTCAGCTGCTGTTGATTTAAATCTAACCCCTAATTCACTGACTTCAGTGGGAATTGCAAGTGGGCTGGTTCAGGCCTTAATTCTCCCTGGCTTTTGCTGCTGTTCTATACCACACCTTCCTTGTCTTCTCTCCAGCTGCCATTTTATGATATATGTGTAACCCACTATACTGAGCCCTTGTAATGAGATATATAATCTGTTAAGCACTTGTATTACCTTTGTATTAAGGATAATATGTAACCATCAATTTTATTCTATGCAGATTTATTTGCTTCTGCATTTACATCCAGCTGATGTGCAGACAACTGAACTGATCAGTTTTTATTCTGCAAAGACTTAACGGGGGGGGCTTAACTGGCACGGGCAGTAGTTCCCTTGAGTTCAGTGGAGTTGTGAAGTTACAGGTGCATAAGCCTTTGCAGCCCTGAGGGCATCACTAGACAGTTCCTTCCCCAGCAGGCTTCTTGTGATGCAT
The DNA here is from genome assembly GCF_002925995.2 of Terrapene triunguis. NCBI lineage: Eukaryota > Metazoa > Chordata > Testudines > Emydidae > Terrapene > Terrapene triunguis. The sequence continues at coordinate 3,647,066 of NW_020664582.1, read as the reverse complement.
CTGGTAAATATGGATCCCGAGCGTAGGATTTTCACAAGCACTCGGCTTTGGTCGCACTTTGCTTCCCTGGAGGGCAATAGCGGCTGAGTTAGGACAATGCTGAATGTTGTTGAAAATCCTACCCTGAAATATTGAAGACCAAGGAGCATGGCCCCGAAAGGGCGCAGCTTTATCCTCTATCGCTGCTGCCACTGTCACCCTCCTTTTACAGCTGTCCTCTTCTGCAGTCCACTAACCCATCCTGTGGTCAATGAATTAACAAGATCAGTGAGGTTTCCTTGTGTGGCTGTGCTACATCGCTTCAACCACAAGTGAAGGGCTGGTTCTTCTGTTGGGGTGAGACAGATCCCCCTATGCGTCCCCCTGGTTGAAGAGGAATTTGTCATGTAAAAAGAAAAGTGTTTTGTCCATTTAAAAGTGAGAAGGGGGGTGCTCTAAATAGGAAGTTGGAGGCAATGCACTAACTTTGCTAATGCAGCTTCGGCTCCCTGCAACTTCGAGGCAGAAACTGTCACACCTCCCCCCTGGGGTGGATGTAGCAGCAGTCTTACACGAGACTCATTCACTGAGACCCCCCCCCCCCCTTGGTGCTCGGCAAGGGCTAAGGCTTTATAACCGATCCCCCAATCACTTTCCGATCCCCACCACGAACGAGCTCCCTCTAGAAAATGCAGATTTGAAAGCCTGGCCTCGCCAATCACGGAAGGCCAGGAAGGTGTGTGGGAGGGGCAGAGCCAATCAGGAGGTGGCAGGTAGCTTGTGAATGGGGGGGGTGGGGAGGTGAAGCTCAGCCAGTCATGGGGATATGGGGGGGGGGGGGACACTCGCTAATCCCCCGGCTGCGCACGCGGGGGGGGCACCACGCGCGGAGACATCAGCCAGGCGGAGGGGGGGGGGGGCTGTGGGCAGCACCCCGGGGCGGCTCCCCGGCCTCAGCAGCGTGCGGCGGGGGGAAGGGACTTGGTGCGAGGGGCTGGGCAGGCGGTAGCCTCGGCGGAGGGCAGGGCTGCTCCGGCAGGAGGCGGAGTCGGACCCGGGGCCGGGCTCACCTTCCAGCAGAGGGAGAAAAGGTGCCGCGCTGGAGGCAGGGAGGACCGAGCCCGGGCAACTTTAAAGCGGACTCGACTTCTCCTCTGGGAGCTGCTGCAACGCAGGTGTCCCCCCCCCCCCCCCCCCCCCCCCCCCCGCGCCCCGTCCGCCCGAAGTCCAGCGGCTGCGGCTGCAGCGCCCCGGCCCCGTCTCTCGGCGCAGCCCGGCGGCCCCGGGGCATGGAGAACGCGCACAGCTCGCCGGCGGCCGCGGTGCTGCAGCGCTTCGGGGTGCAGGAGAGCTGCGGGCTGAGCCCCGAGCAGGTCCGCCGGAGCCGGGACAAGTACGGACCCAATGGTGAGTCTGCGCCGCGCGCGGCGGCCCGGGTCACCTGTGTGTCTGAGGGGGGAGTAGAGGGTTTGGGGGTGTCTGAAGGATGAGTATACAGGGGAAGGAGGTGGGGGTACCTGTGTGGGGGGGGAGGGGGAGGTAGAGGGTTTGGGGTATCGGGGCAGTATCTGTGGGGGAAAGGGGGAGGTAGAGGGTTTGGGGTATCTGAGGGGGGGAGGTAGAGGGTTTGGGGTATCGGGGCAGTATCTGTGGGGGAAAGGGGGAGGTAGAGGGTTTGGGGTATCTGAGGGGGGGAGGTAGAGGGTTTGGGGTATCGGGGCAGTATCTGTGGGGGAA
>NW_020664582.1:3326892-3645250 GCF_002925995.2 Terrapene triunguis | reverse complement strand
CCCCCCCCCCCGCGCCCCGTCCGCCCGAAGTCCAGCGGCTGCGGCTGCAGCGCCCCGGCCCCGTCTCTCGGCGCAGCCCGGCGGCCCCGGGGCATGGAGAACGCGCACAGCTCGCCGGCGGCCGCGGTGCTGCAGCGCTTCGGGGTGCAGGCGAGCTGCGGGCTGAGCCCCGAGCAGGTCCGCCGGAGCCGGGACAAGTACGGACCCAATGGTGAGTCTGCGCCGCGCGCGGCGGCCCGGGTCACCTGTGTGCCGGGGGAGAGGTAGCGGGTGTGGGGGTGTCTGAGGGGGGAGTAGAAGGTTTGGGGGTATCTGAAGGATGGGTATACAGGGGAAGGAGGTGGGGGTATCTGTGGGGGGGGGGAAGGGGGAGGTAGAGGGTTTGGGGTATCTGAGGGGGGAGGTAGAGGGTTTGGGGTATCGGGAGGGGGAAACGGGGCAGTATCTGTGGGGGAAAGGGGGAGGTAGAGGGTTTGGGGTATCTGGGGGGATGGGTGGAGGTAGAGGGTTTGGGGGGTATCTGTAGGGGGAAGAGGGGATTATCTGGGGGAAAAGGGGAGGTAGAGGGTTTGGGGGTATTGGGGGAAGCAGGGCAGTATCTGTGGGGGAGAAGGGGAGGTAGAGGGTTTGGGGGTGTCTGGGTGGAAAAGGGGCGATAGAGGGTTTGGGGGGTATCTGTGGGGGGGAAGAGGGGATTATCTGGGGGAAAAGGGGAGGTAGAGGGTTTGGGGGGTATCTGTGGGGGGATACAGGGGCAAGAGGTGAGGAGTCAAATGGAGAGCATGGAGTACAGGGGCAGGGGGTTACCTTTGGGTATGGGGATGGTGTGTCCGGTGGGAAAGGTGTTTGTTAGATGTAGTAAGGGGCCTGATTTAATGGGCAGAGGTGTGTTTGACCTGTGTGTTTAGGATAACGGGCAGCAGCATGAGGGATATATGGGTTAAGATATATGGAGAGGAGTGTTAGGTTAAGGGGAGGTGGGCATGGATGAAAGGATACAGGATGTTACCTTTGTCTTCAAGAGACGTTTATGGAGAACTGGGGTAATTTATAGTGGAAGGCCAGCTGTATGATTAGGCTAATGGGGGGATGGGTTGGGGTCAGGGTTAAGGCCATGGGCAGGTTACCTGTGATTAGATTAGATCGGCTGGGAATTGGTTATTTGTTAAACATTGATTAAGGAGAGAGCTTTTTGGTTTTGTAAAAATATTGCCTATGGAAACCGTAAATACAGTGAATGCACCTTGATCAGCAGAGTAAGGACTGGGAAGGCAGGTCACTTGTGGCACAAGGGGAGAGAGGCTTGCTTAGGAGATGGGGGAGGATTGGTTGCTCTGTTGAGCATTAGGGCAAGGAGAGTGTAATCCACCCAAATCAATATTTGTTTAATTTAGGAGGCTCCCTAGAAGATCAGCTCCACCCTAAGCAGTGTTTGCATTAAGCAGTGTTTGCATATGTCAGTTACTTTTCACATAAACTCCTGATGAAGTTGCAGTGGATGAAGGAGAGAGTCTGGTGGTGGGGATATGGCAAGTGGGATGTGGATGGGTTATATTGTAAAACAGACTGAATTTGAGACACTGTTTTTGAACATCTGGGACATTTTTTATGTTTCTGTCAAAAAAGAAAAAAAAACACTCAGAAAAATTGTTAGTGAATGCAGACAAGGGAGTTCTGCTCTGATAGATTCACACCTTGGGAAGCCCACTCTTAAGGCTTTTGGAGTTGATTTGGGCTTGGGAGGAAGAAGCCATTTCTAACTGCCTTCTCGTGATAAAAGTCTATTCAGGTTGTTTGAATTATAAATGGACGGCTAGAGCAGTACTAGTGGAGGTCCATTGTCTCTAATAGAGCTAAGCCATTGTGTGCCAGCTGAGGATCTTCTGTGTGGTGGAAGAACTTAGTCCACATTTATCCTTGATGTAATTTTATTGATTTCAGTGGAGTTACACTAGGAGTGAATTTATCCTACCAATTTTAAGGGCCTTATTCTAGTTTCTTCAGTTCAACAGGAATTCAAGATCTCCAATAGATCTGAGTTGGTTCTTGTTGCTTCTAAGTTCTAGCCAGGGTGCTGGAACAATTTTTGTAGTGGGAGTGCTGCTGATGGCAACCATGTATCTGGTGTTTGTTATTACCATTTCAAGCCAAGGGTTGTGGTAGCACCCCTAGTTCCAGCACCACTGGTTCTAGCACCCTTTAATCTGATCTTCATGTTTCTAGGTTGAGGAAAATTCAGTCCAAATAAATTCTGGTAGGTGTTGCCCCATTGCATCTTTATTCCCTTAAAAAAAAAAAAGGAAAAAAGTAGGTATGGAAAATATGCAAATCCTTACAGCTATGTTTACAAAATGGTACCTGTTTCACTGGTAAAATTACCATCCAGTTTTGCAGGTATCTGTTTGATTGTCAAAGTCAGAACTTGAGTTGTTTGGCAATTTGCTTTCCTTCAGTTAAATCAAATCCTGAAGTCCTTGCTGCTCAGTTATCTGCAAAAATCTCATTGCCATCATGAATTTGAGGATTTGTCCCTGTCCCGGTTAAAGTGTTGTGGGGAGAATGGTTGTGGGGACCATACCATTTATGTAAAGGGGAATTACCACCGACTTCAGGAGCATTCTTGAGTGCTGAGTGCGGAATAGCACTTGAAGCACTCTTCATTCAGCAGGAAATAAGGAACTCCACTGGCTCCGGATCTAGATCCTGTGTCTTCCTATTTTCATGGAAACTCGTCTTATCTCCTTGAAAAACTGACAAGTAATTGGAAATAATTGCCGCTTACCGCGTATTGCCAAACCGTTCTGTGCATTCACGTGGACACACGTGGGAATATATTAAAATTGCCTTCAGTACTGAGTGAAAAAAATACCCGGGTTCTATGACAGTTTTGCCCTCTTGCGGTACCGATTTGGCAGGAGGGGCCTGGTCCAAAGTTCACTGACGTTAATGAGAGTCTACTTAGTTCAATAAATATGACTTTGGTTCAGGCACTAGAGCAGCAGTTCTCAATTTTCATTGCACTGTGACCCCCTTATGACAACAAAAATTACTACACGACCCCAGGAGGAGGGACCAAAGCCTGAGCCCGCCCAAGCCCCGGGCAGTGGGGAGCCAAAGCTGCCCAAGGACTTCTGCTCTGGTCGGGGGGCATGTAACCTTATCCTCACTGCCCAGGGCTGAAGCCCTCGGGCTTTGGCTTTGGCCCTGGGTGGCAGGCTTCGGCTTCGGCCCTGGGTCCCAGCAAGTCTAACACCAGCCTTGGCAACCCCATTAAAATGGGGTCGCAACCCAGTTTGGGGGCCCGACGCACAGTTTGAGAACCCCTGCACTAGAGCATTACAGGTAGGTGCCCAGGGATTCTGTGCTTCCAAAAGCAAAAGAGGCTGATGCCGAGCAAGATTTATAATCTAAGAGATCAGGCAGAGTATTAAGTGGTCCTTGGATCTGATTAATTCTATCAAGCAATAGCTATGTAATATTGCCCTTCAGATAGGCAGCCTACATTGATTATGTTTCTGTCAGAAGCAGAAGGCTGTGAGCACTGTTTGACACCCAGTACATTTTCGGCTCCTTGGGCAATATTTTATTGCCATAAATCTTAACCAAGGGCACTAATTATAATGCAAACAGTGAGTTGTAACATGAGGCACAAGTGCTGAGAAGCTGTAAAGATGACAAGGCAACCATAAAAGTGAAACTGAAGTTTGTGATTGTTTGTGGAACCCTCAGATGTGCCTGGACTTATTTCCAGTACTCATAACTTACTGATGGATCACACAAGATATTACCAGAAAAGCATATTTAAAAAGTTATGCAGGAGGACACCCTGTAAAACTTGGATTGTTAAAAATTTGGGCCAAAATTTTCAAACCTAGATGTCTCCCGTTAAGCTACTTAATCCATGTTTTTAGGCAATCTGAATAAAAGTAGCCTGCTCTTTTTTCAGAGGTCCTGAACACCCACAAATCCCACAGGCCACTTTTAGTTACGGTGTATTAGAATGGATGTAGGAAGTTAACTTTAGGAACCCAGATTTGAAAGTGTTGGGTCTGGTGTAACCAGAGAAGTCGTCCTAGGATATAATTTTACATGTAGGGTTTGATTTGATAAATGATCTTGTCACCTAAAATGGAGAAGTTAGATATAAACATTGGAATTAACTAGGGTGAAGAAGATTTGTGTTATCCCAATGGTCAGCTGCCAAAATCTTTTATGTTCTATGCCACCAATGCAGCATCTGTGCCGAGCAATTTGAGATGAGAGGGGTTAGTGGACACCCAGATCACTTGCACCTATCTGTGGCAGAAAGGGGAGACTAATGATGCCCCAACCTCCTTCCAGATGAGTTGTCACAGTGAAGGCGCACACCCCTGTGCTGCCTTGCTGGAGAGAGCCAGGGAATGGGGTAGGGGAGCTGTTCCCAAGCCCCTGGGATGCTTTGTGAACACTACAGAGCGGGCTGAAGCGCTGCTCCGCCGTGACATTACCATCCCTGTTTTTTTTAACCGCCCAGTGCAGGAAAGCGTGTAAGCTCTTGCTTTATTTTAATCACCTGTTTAAGTCCTAGTGAAGTTGATGGGACTTAAGCCTGTGCTTACAGTTAAGCATAGGCTGAAGGGCTCTCCTAAATCGTGGCCAAGGTGAGTGGCTCTGTGGAGGGTAATATATAAAATCACTTTAATGTAGCCCTTCAGCGGCATCTTGCCCCTGCAGCTCTCAAAGTGCTTTGCAGACAGCAATAAAGTTCGCCACATCCCTGTATTTCACGTTACAGATGGTGGGTAACTGAGGAATGGGGAGATGAAGGGACTTGCATAAGGTTGTATAGCAAGGCAGGGTCTTTTGGGGAGACAGAGCTTGGCTTTCATGACTCTCGTTTTGATGCTTTAATTGCAAGAACAACCCTCCTTTACCCTTGCTGGTTTCACTTTCTCATCCCCCCGCTTCACGTCGTTTGCTTCCTTCTAAACCTGAAATCAAACCGCCCGTTAGGGGGACCAGACAGCAAGTGTGAAAAATCGGGACAGGGGATGGGAGGGGTAATAGGAGCCTATATAAGAAAAAGCCCCAAATATCGGTACTGTCCCTATAAAATTGGAACATCTGGTCACCCTACCGCCAGTTTTGTTGTGAATCGTGAGCTAAACTATTAATACATAATCCTGCTGATAAAGGACCTTCTAGTAAACATTATAGGTCTGTTGTCTTGTTTTTCATCCTCTATAGGTATATTGTTGTGCAGCTGAGGCATCTCAGAGCCATAACATCTGTAGCTGAGCCCAAACATTGAAATCTAAAGCGCTATCAATGGTGGTTGCATTTGATTTTAAATATAAATATTCTCCTCGAGCATAAAATTGCTTTTTCAATTCCAGTGCTCACATTTAAACTTATAGGAGGAAATGGAGAGAGGACCTGTCTATTAAGTATCCCCAATTAGTGGCATGGCAGCAAAACAGTAAGATATGGATTTATGGGGCCTTTTTGTTTTTTAAAAAAAGGGGTGTGTGTGTGTTCTTGTTTCATAATATCATCGTTGTTTTTTCTGCAAAGCAACCTACAGAAGATGCAGATCTCACCATCACAGTTCTACAAGAGCTCAGGAATCTGCAAACAAAATCTTAACAAATAAATATTTTGCAGTGTTTGCATGTGTCGGGTCCAGCTAATTCCCTCCTCCTTCCACCATTGCTTTTAAACCACAGGTTCTTTTAAAAAAAAAAAATGCAAATCTATAATAATGAGCTACTGTTTCTAGAATGCATGGTATGGAGTATGGTAGAAATGCACAAATATTTCTTGGCCTTTTTCCAGGTTTAAAACCAAAGGCCTGATACGCCCCTTCACTACTCTATTGCATTGATGTAACTTAGTTAATTTTAGTGGAGTTACACGAAGGACAGTCGGGCCCCAAACAACTGTTTGTTTAGGAAAATTAATGTTATTTTTTAATCTAAATAGTTTTCCTATTTGAAAATAGGCACAAATTTAGGGCTTGGTCCTGCAAACTCTTAGGTATATGCATAATTTTGCTCCCATCATTAGTAGTTGACTTCAGTGGGGTATGAGTGTAGTCACGCATGTACCTGAATGTTTGCAGGATAGGGGCCCTAATTTGTTTTGTATAAATGATTTTGTTGGGATGCAGGAGTCCCTCTGGCAAATGGGAAAATAATTATTTCAACAACTTCTAACTTGAAATAAACCAACCTGCTTGTTTAGACTCTTTCCCTGGGTCATCCCCGTGGTTTTATTCATCATCTTCTTTACTGGAACCATCCAGTGGATGCATGCTGAAATCTGCGCCTGAGTTTTCTAAACCCTGGCACATTTCAGCGCAAGACTTTATTACTAGTCTTGGCAGAATTTGATTTTTAATTTCAACAGGTCGAGTCAATGTTTATTTTTATCAATTGCAGTTTTCACAGTTGCACAAAATTGAGCTTTAAACATTTTTTTTTCAATTTTTATCAATGTAAATTTTTGCGGTTGTAAGAAATTATTGTGGGGGAGAAGGCTCAGGTAATAATTAATTTAATGACAGTGGACGTTGAGATTCAAAAAATTAAAGCTTTGTAATGTTAAAACACACGTTGTTGACATCATATATCAAAATACACAACATAAATATCAAAATATCAGTATTTTTCTTTCTTTGCCTACCTGTAAATTTCAATTATCATCAATGGAAATATTTTCCCCTCGTTGTGTATAGTGAAATCCGTTTCTACTGACATTTAGTGACAACAATCTTATCCTTCCAAGTCTATTTATTACTAATAATAGTAATATTTATTAATATTAAGCACTACCATAGCCCTGTACAGGTCCAAAGAAGCTTTCATATTAATTAGTTGAGATTTATCTTTATAATTTGATTTTTCTGACTCGGGGCTCTGGGTTTTGTTTGGAAAGAGGAATTCTGCTTAGTGTTTGAAATGGTGATGGTGGCTAAGTGGGCCAGACACTGCTTCTTGGGGAGAAAGATGACAGAGGAAACATACCGATCAGAACCAAGGCTTGAAATGGAGGGGAATGGTGTTGTGACTACATCGCTGTTCTCTATCAGTATTCATGCCTTTATGGATAGGGTTGTGTGATGAACTGTATTGGTTTTATGCTGTTCGAACATCAGCACAGCTTTGAGCTGTTAAGACAACAAAACAGATTGACACAGGGCTTGAGTTCGTTAGAAGCAGTGGCATGATGCACTTGACTTTTAGATGCACTCATTTTATTTTCTTCCCTCTGACATCATATAGTTGCGTGTGCATATGTGTGTGAGCAAATATATATAATGTAGGCTATATTATATAGAACATATTGAATTAATTATAGGCAGTTACTAACCAGCCAAGGTTACATTCAGACTCTCTCGACAATAAGAGATTCTATATCACGCTAAAATATTTAGCTTCCTGAGATGCTAGTAGGAAGAGGAAAAGCACCATTTTTTTTCATTTTCTGACTCATCCAACTCTGCTCTCCATTCCTCTTTGCATCGCCCACCTTTTCCACCCCCAAAGCACACGCTGAACAGTCTGATTCATAAACATGCCCCCCCCCCCCCAATCCTCTTCCCTCAGGAGAAATGCTGATGCACTAAAACATCTTGAGTGCCTGAAAATCTACGTAGATACTAAACTCTATTCCTCTAATCGGGCAACAGAAAATCCAGGTTTTGATTTCCTTTTCCACTTGATAATACCTGTCTTGGCTTATGTTTTCAGAAAAAAATATTTGAGAAGAGGCTGACCTCAGAAAACTTAAACGCTCTCATTTCTGTCTCACTGCTGCAGCATTTTAAAATATTCTGTATGAATTAGGAAAGAAGTAATTAGTTGCATTATTGTAAATAGTCATTTGTGCATGTAAGATCTGTGGGCGTGTGGAGCTACTAATGTTAATTTTTCTTCTGCTGTTGGGCTTACTTCCCCATAGTTACTTTAATTTACATTAGTTGCTCAGTGTTGCCCAGTAAAACTGTACCTATTTTTTTAATGAAAATCTGCATGTCTTGGGACCATCATGCAGAGAGCTGTACAAAATATTTTTGATAAAATGCCAGACCATGTGGCACTCTCCAGGTCTTAAGTTGCCTTCTAAACTTGGACTGGGTTTGCTGACACCTTAGTGACTCTGAGCCAGTTTATGCACATCCCAACATTTATGACTGTTTTGCTTTGAGAATTTGGTTTCTTAACCCATTGTGGTTTGAAAACATTAGTTTCTGTAACTCTGAGGGGGGGTTGGTAAATTTAGCCCGGGTTCAGTAAAGCACTTGGTACAGGCCATTTCTCAAAAGAATGTTTACACTTATCCTGGTGAAGTGAAATCGAACTTTAATAAACTTCAGCCTGTTGGATCTGAAATGCTGAGGGCTGTGTGCGTTAGGTACAATATGATGAGTGTTTTTCACCTTCAGATCTGTGGATCTGAACCCACTTCTTCAGTTAGAGTTCTAGAATTAGAACTAGAATGAACTTACTTGCTGGGTCAGCTGTGGTGATTGCAACTCCATCATAATTGGAGAGAGAAGTACGATATAGCAGTTAAAGCACAGGGTGAGATGTCAAGAGATCAGCATTCTAATCCCAGTTCTACGACTGACCTGTTGGGTTGGCAAGTCATTTAGCTGTTCTGTCCCTCCGTTTCACCACTTTACAGGCGAGAGTGCCTCTCAGCACTCTGGTGATGGATTAATTCATTAATGTTTGCAAAAGCACTTTGAAATTATTAATGGAAGTGTCAAGCAAGTCAGTTACAAAGTACGAAATTCGCATACAACAATGTGATGATGTCATCTGCAGGTAAAGGGAATGCTTATAGAAACAGAGTGTGGGGGATAACTGGATTATATTGCAATGGTCCACACAACTGCATTATTTGCATAGGTCATGTAAAGTATCCATAACAAAACAATAAATCCCCATGTAATGACCTGGACTCTTTATTATGTGAGAGATTGTCTATTTTAATCCTGCGCTTTGAGCCAATTGTTCAACATGTTTCTCGCCCACTTCTAGTAATTCTTACTCTGCTGTCTCCAAACTGTGTGCCCGCTTATTCTTAGTTTTATTAAAGATGGTTTGGTTTATTTTTTTAATCACTTCGATTTGATAGGTTAGGTTTTAGGCAAGTGAGTTGTGTTTCTAGTGTCTCTCCCAAAAGTTCTCTCTAGAACGTGTTTAAAAAATACCAATGATTTTTTGGAGGGAAATGTATAGAATGTAAATTGTCATTAAAAATTTCCCACAAAAATGGTTAAGTTTTTCAGTGCAAAACTGAAGGTTTTTGAAAACCATTTTTGGTTTTAAAAATGTTAGGTTCGTTTTTTCCACCCCAAAACTAAACAAATTCATAAAAATACTTTTTTTTTTCCCCCCTGCAAAAAGAAATTTCATTTCCATTAAAATTACTCCTCCACATGTGGCAACTGCTACTGAGCTTTCTTCAGCAAGATCTGGATCTGATAGAGGTGGGCTTGAACCAAAAACCTACTGTCTGAACACCCCCAACTTTAGGGACATTTGTATCGGAGTCAGAAATTTATGGCGCCAGCACATCCCTGTTAGCTAGTTCCATCCTTTTGAAGTGGTTGGGCCACTTGACTGTGCCTTAATGTACAATTTGAAAAGACACAAATATCCTAGGGAGGCAGAGGGTGGGTGTGGGAGCTGTTATGTCAGGTGACTCTTTGTAAACCTCTGTATGTATAAACCTTGGCCTGATATTGCAATGGGGCTGTACACTGATTGGAGTCCCTTTGCAGGATCAGGGCCTTGTTCACGACACTCAGAATTCCTATGAGGATCCTGAGAGGAGGGAAGAATTGTCCAGCTTGACTTGAATCTCGACAGCAACACAGCTTTAAGAAGCTGCAAACCACATATGTGCTCCAGAATTTTATGCAGGCAAGATTGTGCTGGAACATGGTCTGAAGCTATGTTAGCAAGCAGAATTGTTAGGGGGAGGAAATGCTGCAAAAATGGTTCTAGCCTGGATATAAAAAATTGCAGGGCTTATATAACAAGTCACTGGTATAAATGGCATAAGTGATCTGGCATTGAAATACTGTTTATGGATACATACAGCGTGTACTTGTATGTTTGGCTGCACCTGTTATCCACAAGCGCTGTATAACTTTCCAAACAACTGTTGTTTTTTTTCCCCTTTGCTGCACTGCTGTCTAATGATGGGAGCTGAACTGAACATCTACAAATTTCATAAGACAAGCCTGTAGCATCCATTTGACTTGTAAGCCATCAGACTTTTTCCTGTGTTTTATGTTCTAGCCATAACACAAAGATGCTTTCGCTTATTAGGTTCTAACAATGGGATATTGGATAACCCCGGTTATAAAGTAGACCTCTGGGAGAAGGCAACTTTTTCCCCACAGCCAACAAGAACAAATAGAATTCAGTCAGGGTGAACCCTTGTCATCGCTTAGAAACGTTCTTCAGGCTCTGAAATTCTAAGCAGGATCCTTTTTATTGTAAACTGGCTGCTGTTTGGGGCCTTTTATAGCACATCTACCATTCCAGAAACACCAATACGAAAGATGCGTTAACAAGACGAGGTTCATTCAAATGCCCAAGTGTGGAGTGTGGGAATGATTGATTTGTTGATGGGTGAAGGGTGTATTGCCTGGGAAATTTGTGTATTGCTTGCTCTGACAGACAATTTTTGAGGAAGCCCTTTTTCAAATTTTGGCTCCACATCTGCTCTGGGGATCAGGCCTCGGGATATGATTTTTTTTTCAGCAGTACTGAACGCTCACAGCTCCATTTGAAGTCCGTGAGATCTGGAGGAGCTCAGCAACTCTGGAAAAAACAGCTCTTTAAAATATCTTCCAAATAGGTAGACAATAGTGAGGAGGAGGATAGTGGGGAAAGATTTAAGAATTGTATCTAAAGCACACCCCAGAAAAAGGACCTTTCTTGGTGCTTTCTGAGGAGGACAGTGTTGGGATTCAGTGCTAATATTGCTATGTCAAAAAACTAGTGTGTTAAACCACCTGCGCTCCCCTCTGAGAAAATGCATCTACACAGTCCTCTTGTGATTTTATGAAATGTAGTGAATTGCTGAGCCGAACTTTCAGAATAACTTCTTCCCCATTTAGGCATCAAAATAACTGGCCGGATTTTTAAACAGTCTCAGCTTCTTGGGTGCTGAGCTGTCTTGAAAATCTGGCCCATAGTACTTATGACATTGAGATCGACAGTCGTATCAAAGGCCTGCCTAATGTGGTTATAGTGCTGCTCTGGCAGAGCCATGAGGGGGAAAGACTGTCTCTCTCATTCTTGACCTGCAACAGCTGTTAATCCAGGTGACTTTTCCCTGCAGTGAGTTTCCAGTAGGGACTGAATAGAGAGCACTAAGAAATTACTAGAAGTGCTGGTCTAGATCTCTAAGAAGGACGACACACACACACACACGTTGCATGATTGTTCACTGAACACAGTTATGGGAGCTAGCCCAGAAGGTCTAATGTAGGTGTCAGTTTCCTGCACATCCGTAGTAGGTATGTATTTAATTAGCAAGTGGGAATGCATGGCACTCATGTCCTCACTCCCAGTCTAAGGCTTTGAAGTTCACAGCTGACTGGCTGCAGCTGAACTTCTTTACAAGTTCTATGGTGTGAATAGACTCTCAGATGTTGTCTCTGGGGATTCCCACACCTCCCTCTCTTTCCGATGTGTATACACTTGTAGGAGGAGGCTATAGTATTCTGAGGACATCCCCTCCAGATTCTTGACCAGGTATCTGAAAAGAGATTTCCTCCACTGAACCAAGACTATGTGGGGATGGATCTTAAAGGCTGAAACTTTCAATACAGTTTAAGGCATTTGGATGCTCAATTCCCATTAAAATTATTCCCCTGGGGGCCTTTGAAAATCTTGGTTCAGGAAGGGGTCGTGTACCTGGGGAAATTTACTGGTATATGAAATTTCCAGTATAATTGGACCCGTATAACTCCACATGTGGACACTCTTATTCTTGAAGTTTCCCCATGTAGATGAGTTCTAAAATGGGCACCTATGTTCTATAGATGTGCTCAAGGGAGCTCACAGGGAGCGGGAGCTACAGCACACAACTATGGAGTCTCAATATCTTGTTTTTAAGGAGCTATGGGTAGAAATGGGGTCCAGCAAACCATCGGCATCTCACCATTGACTTCGCAAATGCCGTTTGGGAGGGGCATGCAGGTATCTTTTAAACATTGGTACTCAAAGTTATTATTTGTTGTTTGTATTGTGGTAGTGCTTATAAGGCCAGGGTCCCATTGTGCTAGGTGCTGTACAAACACAGAACAAAAAGATGGTTCCCTCCCCAAAGAGTTTATAATCATACTTTTATTATATTTGTTGTTAATGAGTTTGTGTAAACCCCCCGCATGGTGCACTGGAAACTGACTGGCACATGGCACTTGCTCTAAATTAAATTAATGGAGATATGCCATCTCCTAGAACTGGAAGGGACCTTGAAAGGTCATCAAGTCCAGCCCCCCTGCCTTCACTAGCAGGACCAAGTATTGATTTTGCCCCAGATCCCTAAGTGGCCCCCTCAAGGATTGAACTGACAACCCTGGGTTTAGCAGGCCAATGCTCAAACCACTGAGTTATCCCTCCCCCCTAATTGTAAAAGGAGAAAGAGAGTGATTGGTATGCGAGTGCTGTTTTCTAGGACAGTTTGTCTGATGTGGTTTATTTTAATAACTAGTTAGCAAAGCCTGTCCCAGGGAGAGAGGCAGTTGGAAGGGGAGGGACAAAGCTTGTGAGTTGACTAATTTGCTGGATTGACTTTATAGTTTTCTCAGAGCTGCAGGTGATAGTGTTGCCAGCTGTCGGGATATTATTGAGAATCACGATTGCAGGTTGGAGTTTTTAAAGCTCCCCATGATTGTCTGGAAAAAGCTGGGTTGTTTTCATTGCTTTTTGCCCTTATAACATATAACTGGCTGCCACTTCCCTTTGGGTCTCCAAGTGGGATCGAAGCCAGGCTGCCCTCCGTAATGCTGGCTGCCCTTATTCAACCTGTGTGCCCAAGCAGGAGAAAGTGACGAGGCAGGGGAGGCTGTGAGGATGGAGGAATGAGGCAGGGATGAGGGGGAGAATGCAAAGGACTTTGAATCAGGGCAGGATGGGAAAACTTTGAGGGGAAAGTGCAGGAGACTGTGGGGAAGCCTGGAAGGACGTTGGGGCAGGACAGGGTGGGAGATTGTCAGGAGGGTGTAATGAGGGGAGGACCTGGGAGCCTGAGGAGGGAGACGGGCCCGGGATGGAGCGTGATAGGAGGGCAGCTTGGCGCCCCCTCCCCAGAGATTAGGGGAAGGAAGATGCAAAACTCCTATGAGCAATTGGCGGCCGGGGTGGGGTGGGGAGGGCTGCATTGTTGAGTGTGCATGGAAGATTGAATTTTCAGTATGAAGTGATTGCACACAAATTGGGGCTGGGGGCAAGATAACTAAAGGCACAAAACCCCCGGTGACAGACCAATACTCCTCCCCCCCATTTATTATTGTTCACGTGGTTTTTGTTCTTGCTGTTCTGACTCATGATTTTTAGTATTTTTTTTTTTTAATTCTTAATGTTGCTAGTCCTGGGAGTGAGATCCGTAACAGTGACCTGCTAAAAAAAAAAAGGGGGGGGGGGCGCAAAATATGTTGCAACTAATTACCGACTGCTCCAATAATCACTTTATAAAACGAGTAGCAAAGGTATAATTTGCAAGTCCAGAAATGTTCAGTAACGAGAGCTGAAAAGCTGTAAAGAGAAATGTGGTTACTTGAGTATTTCCATGACGTGTGCCTCTGTGTGTGAGAAACGCTCCTCAGTCGTGGTTTAATCCTGTTGGTTTAACCATTTAAAGGAATGCTGCAAAGACCCAACCTTTTCCCATGCTGTGAAAAATCCATCCAGTTTTCTTTAATGCTGCCTTCCCAGACTTGTTAACACTCATGCAGTAGCCAGTGTCCATTGGCAGAAAGCTATTACACGCATATGATTTCAAGGCCAAGCTTAGGCCTGTTTATAAGATGTGGTTAACACTTTGACAAGTGTCATGGTAATCTGGCTAGGGGAATGTAGTCAATACATTGGCTTTTTATTAATAATTCTTATTAAGGGGCAGACTTTGAACGCTTTACTCACTTGAGTAGTCCGTCCCATTGCGGTTATCAGGACTGTTCATGTGATTCAGACACATCAATGAAGTCAGTGTTGTTGAACAGTGTGAAGAAGGGGTTAAAAATCTGTCCCTAATCTAACATTTGACCTATGAGGAAAATTATTTTCTCTGCTGAAGTAAGCTCGCCTCGTGCTGGCTTTTAGTAGGCCATCAGCCTCTTGTCCAAAATTAGTGTCGGTTAACTTTCACAGTATAAAGAGACTGGGGGTGGAAACCAACATGACAATTCCTAGAAATCGTCATCTTTATTTTGCTGTCATTTTCAGACTTTTGGGCCAAATCTGCTGCTGATGTAACCAGGTGCATCTCCAATAATGTCAGCAAACTGGCTAGATAGCAATGACCTGACATTAATGGAGCTGGGTCCCGCTTATGGCAGTGGTAAAAGTGGCTCTTTCTGCCATTGATTACTCTTGGTGGAAGAGTCCGTGAACTGGGGAATGCAGTATCAGACTGGTCAAAACTGAAATGTAAAACTGAGGTCCTGGCCACTGTTACACTTTTTGCCAAGAGTAGGAGTTATCAGGGGCGGCTCCAGGGTTTTGGCTGCCCCAAGCAGCCAAACAAAAAAAAACCAACCAACCAAACAAAAAAAGCCGTGATCGCGATCTGCAGCGGCAATTCGGCGGGAGGTCCTTCGCTCCAAGCAGGAGTGAGGGACCGTCCGCCGAATTGCCGCCGAACAGCTGGACGTGCTGCCCCTCTCAGAAGTGGCCGCCCCAAGCACCTGCTTGGTAAGCTGGTGCCTGGAGCCAGCCCTGGGAGTTATAAACCCAGTCAGTGTCTTAGCCAGATTCTAACTTAGATAACTGTGTTCTGCCAACGTACAATTCCCCTACTCCCTGAAGTTTAAATGATACTATTCTTCTTTTTATCATTGTTTATATTGCTACATGTCATTAACAGCATCCACGTTCCACCCCAGTGGTAGCTACGTTGCCATAGCAGATGAAACCATTTGTGAGTTCCTCTAATATATTAAAAATTATAAAGCAGTTTGGTATTCAAATAAAAGGACCTAATTAAATGTAAATTTACTTTCTTGCAAGAACAAGAAGAACTGTGCTAAATCACGGATTTGCAATGACAGGGGCTGGAAGTGAGAAGAAACTGGGAAGGAATAGAATGGATAAAAACACAAAGTTCCTTGCATATTTCTCAGTGGAGGCTGCCTAGTGGAGTGTCCGAGCTTGAAGTGCACTCTCGTGCTCTGTGTTTTAGCCATTGTTATATTTTGACTGTTATGTACTCAGTGCTGAAGGTGTGACTTTATAGGAGGAAATCCTCTTCTTGCTCTCACTATGTCCACGGTGTCCCTTGGTTCCTGTCCCTGACATTAGCCTGCTTGTATTTTTGAATCTGGTGTTTCCTGGTGTTTTCAGTGATTACATATTTTTAGTCCATTCTAATCATGGGGTTGGTGGGGAGGGAATATAATAATTTTTAAGGAACGAACCTATTATTTTAACCTTTCAGCTATGTGGGGACACTTGAAAAGTTTGATTTCCATGGTAAATGCAAAAGAAAATGAGATTAGGAAAACATATTTGTGGTTCTAAGTGCTAGAGAGTTAACCCCTTCTCTGAGGTGGGGCTTTTCAGGGACATTCAGAAAATTTTGCTGATTAGCACAGGATGGGTAGCCAGGACAACTGAGTTCCAATCTTGCTACACCACTGACTTGCTACAGTAGCCTTGGACAAGTCACTTAACATATTAATAAGGGGGCAGCAATTTAATTAGTTTAATTAGGTTTAATTAGTTAATGCTATATGAGTGGTAAGCATCACTGACTAGGATGAGCTCTCTCTTTAAATGGTTGCCAGGTTGTCTGCACTGCCCTTCAGGGCTGAAGAGGTGTATAGAGAGGTTTGAGGTTTTTACATGATGGCCTCTGTTTGATCAGAAACTACTACATAATCACTGGCTGGGAAGTCCGAATGCTCTTTTTCAGATGTGTGAAAATACATCTGAGTGAATGACATGGGTTCTAGCACTGTGGAATATGCCGGGTAGCTGCATGGGCTGTGACTTAATAGTTACGTTGCTTTGAAACTCTGTTTGGTAGCGGGAGAGTGGGGAAAGTCTTGTTCCAAGAAGTGCAGTTATGCTGGAAAATTGCATTTGGCCTCTGACCTCTGGACTGGGCAATTCATACAAGGTCCATGGTGGTCGAGGTGTAGGGTATCCAGTGTAGTTGGGCATTTGCAAAGAAAGGGATTTTGTCCTTTCAGGGCACTGTGTAAGGTCCCGCTGTTCAGGCAGGTTGAGGATGACTTTTGGACAAGTGATGAGAGAGTTACAAGCTACTGGAGTCTAGTACTGAGGAATTCATTTGACCACCCTACACTGGGGACAGCTTGTTGTGACATGACACGCAGATGCTATAGTGGCGGGTGCAATATACCTTTGCCTCCATCCCCACTTTATTTTCAAAAGCTGAGAGGATTTTACCAGCACAACTCTCATTAACTTTAACAGGGGCTAAGCTGCTAACTTCTCATGTCACTTTGAAAATTTGGTAGGGATGACGTTTAGGTTCAAGTGTGTTACTCTTCTGGGTTCCTTGTTTTTTGAGCAGGGTTGTGGAATAAGCTGGCGCTGTGGCTTTGCAACCCATCCGCCCCTTCTTTAGTTTCACTTCTTTGTGAAAACAAATAAATTCCTAAACTTTCTATAATACACAGTCCTGTTTCCTTCTCCCTCAAGCACGAGGGGACACCCAGCTACATGACACCTGAATGGGGAATACGTAAAGCAGAAGAGAAAATTATATCTAAATACAGGATCTTTATTTGCATTAATTGCAAAGCAGCTTTACCATCTCGCATAAACAAGGTGTGCCCTGTAGAAAAAGGTTTGTAAAGTCAAATTCTTCTTCAGCTGGTATTAATTTAACGCTGTGTTGCAGAACAGCAGAGAGTCCCATTAATGCAGAAGCTGCCGGACTCTCCTTTTAAATGCAGCTGTTGGAGATACTGCTGGCAGTTGCATCATTTTTCGTTGAGCATCAGCAAAGCCTGTAAAGTTAATGTCTGCCAGCTAAGCAGCTAGACCCTAGACCTTGGTTTAAAATCAAATATCAGCTGTCACAAGGTGACATGGCCGAGGCATGTAACTGCAGAATGCTCATGCGCACTCCTGCATGCACCGTTCCCACAGCTGTGAAAACAGTTGCCTCTAACATCTTTCTGTACTACGCGTGATCCAAATCATCTGGCGTGGACACTAATTCTGCTTGCTTTGCCAATGGAGCGGTGCTAGTGTAACCAGCTTATTTGCTTGTTTCAGTTTCCGTGTCGGCCTACTGTTCCTTCTTGTGCATCGGCTTATAATGTAACCTCATTTGCTGGTATTATGTATGGACATTGTTCTCTGCTGCTGTGGGCCAGCTGTAGTCTACTGACATTTTAATAAATGTGACAAATTAATAAGCCTGCATCTGTCTTGGTCTTTTATTATTTGTTTGTTCATTATTTAAACTTCAGAAATTGTCCTCTGTCAAAAGTCTAGCTATGCCCTGGAAGTTCACCTAGCCAACTAATTCAGTGTACATGAGCTTCATTTGCAGTTGTGCGGTCTCTGCATTCAGACTAAACAAAGGAACAGCATAAGATGATCCTAGCCTTAAAATCAAGGGCCCTTACTGTGCAAAGCATTAAGCATCCTCGGCTTCCAAAGACATCAATGGAAATTGAGGGCACTTACACACTCCACAGGAAGTGCTCGGCACCTTGCAAGGCTGGCTGGATCCTAGCAATGTGGTGCTTTGCCTGCCTTTGGTGGCTAGTCCATGTGCAGAGTCTGCTACAGCTTTCAAGTTAGGGAACCTGGGTTCTTGAGATTAGATTAGGCAGTGATCTGCCTAATGCTGATCCAGATTCGTTTGGTTTCAGTTCCTGCAGACAATGACCCAGCGTCACAATATGTGTGTAACCAAGTAACTGTTGAGTCCTGGTTTAAATTCTGGTTCTGGGGAGCAGACCCTTTCCTACTTTGTGATTAGATGAATTGGAGTAGACTTATTTTCTTGTGCTTTGTTACCAAACTTATAGCAGTGAATAAAAATTGAGGTTGGACACCTTTCTCCCCACACTTTCCCCCACCTCCGTACAATTTTTTGCCAGTTAAGGTGTTAGGTTTTTGTTATTTGTCTTTTAGGCAGTGCTTCCCACTCATATGAACAATAAAACGTGTTTTATACACACGTATTCGTCAGTTGAGAAGCATATGATGAATGTGCATTAATATAATATCTCTGTGCATTGCAAGAATACTATATACGTTGTCTCATTTCTGTTCCCGCAGCCAAGGCCTAGGAATGTGTGAGAGCCTTCATATTGCTCCATACACAAAGGCAAATCTGGCTGATTTGTAAGAGTAAGGTGTAGAGTAAGCTTGTGGATGTGAGTTCCAGTGTCCAGGAGCTTCGGGCCCTTCAAATTCTGCCCCACCATAGAACAAAACTGCAGTGTCTCTGTTGTTGAGCTGGGAGGTAAGATTTGCTCCTTAGAAAGGTGGCGGAAATCGA
Organism: Terrapene triunguis; assembly: GCF_002925995.2. NCBI lineage: Eukaryota > Metazoa > Chordata > Testudines > Emydidae > Terrapene > Terrapene triunguis. The sequence goes on along the minus strand of NW_020664582.1, from coordinate 3,626,530 downwards.
GGGGATATGCAACTCACTGGAGTCTCTTGGATGCCTAAACTGGTCGCTCCTTTCTAACCAAGGTTATGTCTTTATTTGCCTATGCATTTGTGCTGGCCATGGACAAGTTCTCTCCAATGGTAAATTAAAATGGCTAGTTTGCAAGCTCCAGGGAAAGAGCAAACCGACGTTTTGTATGTATGATTCTGTAGCAGAGATGTAAGGGAGAAAGTGAAGCCAACCACCCAGGCTAGTAGAGAGAGGTGCAGACGGATGAATTGGACAGAGAAGGAAAATAGCCATTAGATCGTTTCAGCAATCCTGAGTTTTCAGGAGGGTGGATATTGATGCAAATCTGGGCAGCCTCAGATGTGAGCCCATTTCTCTTGATTTTGGAAACAGGCCTGTTTGCAGTGGCCATTGTTATAATTAGCTGGGGAAAATGCAAATATGCCCTCATATTCCTTCGTTCACCTTCAGGAGGTGAAAACAAACCAATCCAACATGGAGCAACTTAATCTGAAGATTAATTGGTAGCAACAGTTACACTGTCTCCTATGTCTGTCAGAATCCCAGTCCACATGTAAAACTGAACTGAAATGTGTGGTGTTGGCTAATCCTGTCATGTCACTTTCCAACTAGATCGCCTGCTGTAAACCAGTGTGGGGGAAAAACACCTATCAGCAGTAGTCTCTGGTGGAAGGGAGAGCCCACTGTTTTGATAAGTACTTACAAATTGCCTAGCAGACTTTACATGTCTGTCCAGTTTTTTTTGTTTTGTTCCATTTTGTAACCTCCAAGTCAACAAAGGGTCTAAAATAAGGAAAATGTGGTGAGTGAGTGGAAAAATGAAAACAACCCAGCTGTGCAGCGTATCGGACAGGAAACCTGCAGAGCACTTATAAAGTTGCAATGTCAATGTTGAAATGAAACATTTGCTACTGCTCATGAATCTGATTTATTAAAAAAAAAAAAAAAACCTCTTTGAGGGCAAAATTGAGGTCTTAAGTTTCTGGGGTTTTTTTTTTGTTTGCTAAGGTATGTGAAAGGGGTATTTTGGTTTCTAAGGTTTTTTAAAATTATTGATTCAGTCTCCTTGTATTTTTCTCTTGCGTTAACATTCCCAAGGGTAAGGTTTTTTAGGTACTGATGGTATCGGTGTAAAGTTGAGTGAGCACCATTAACTTTTCCATGAAGAATGGAGGGGGGAGAGGGAAGGAATCCCTGTCTTGTTCTTTGGGCTTTAAGTATCTAAAAGAGTATCTAGTATCTCTAAAAGATCTAACCTATGGGCTGGGTCAGGCATAGGGTAGTGTTGAACTCATGACGGCCTCTGTTACACTAGAACCATGGGGCTTTGGCTGAAAACTGCCTAATTAGTTTTTCTGTAGAATTGGCAACTGGCTTTTCTCTCCAGATCCCTCTCTTTTCCCCCTTGGATCATAGAATTTTTTTCCCCCTCCAGGTGTGCATGTGTCCTTTGTTTTGTGCACCTGCCTGTCTAGGGATAGTGGGGGTATCCTGTTTAGAACCCGCTTGGTTTGGACAGGAGATCAGAGGGGTTATATTTTTCACAAGTTCAAGGATTTCCACTAGGAGTTTTTGAGGCCAGTGGCTTTCGATTTTATCTAAAGGTCAATACAGGCTCCCCCCTGCCGAGCTCTGTCCTTTTACTAGCGTCTAAGGTGAATGTGAGCAATTTTAACCTTTTGTAGGTAGGATTTAAAGTACTGTGGGCATCACTTTGAAAGTACTGTGCACAGTCAGGACTGGATAATCTTAGCACCAATAATATTTACAGTTACTCTTGTTAAATCTCCTGCCCCAGTATGTGATCCAGTAGCCACCTGGTGTCAAGAAGGAATCCCTACCCCCTAACGTTGCAAAGTGACATAGGTGCATTATCATTTATGTTTGCCTTTCTCTGAAGCGTTGGACATTGGCAGCCATTGAGAGTGACACTGGAATAGATGGTGCTAAGGTATAATTTATTATTCAAATCCTATGTGCCTACTGGTAGTTGGGTGCACCTTGCAACATTACTCTGGCCATCAGTGCAACTCCACTGGTGTGATTGCTAGCGCAGATAAGGTCCCCAACATTTAACTACGCTGTGGTCTAGACCTCTCCTGAGCATTTAGATAACACTATCGCTACCACCAGATAATGGGAACAGTGGTAAGAAGTTTTGGGGGGGGGAGGCGAATATAGACAAAATAAACTAGTCTTTCACCAATATAAAAATCTCTTGCCACAAGAGCGAAAAGTTTATTAAGTATAGATAGATGATTCCCAGAGAATTAATCCATTAAAAGTATTTCTCCCCACCCCCCTTCCTTCCCAGGCACTCCAGCAGAACAGATCTTTTGTACGCCACAGACATTTTTTTCATCTGATATAATCTAAACCAAGTGCACTGTATATTTCATTTTCCATGAAAATCCATCCAAGAAGGTTGCTGAAAATAGACTATGTTCTGAGAACAGATACCAGAAAAAGCAAGCATATGTGTGCGGGGAGGGAGGTCAGTTGAGGGGAGAGTTCTTCTTTATAATTGAACTGAAATTTTTAGTGAACTTAAAACAAGCACATCAACTCCCATGGAGGTCAGGATTGGACTGTGCCTAGTGTTGAGGGTTAGGGCTGACATGTTTTATAAAACTAATTTTGTTTATCAGCAGATGGGGATCAGCTAGAGATGAGAACAGTCAAGTTTCAAATTTCACGATCTTAAACTGACAGGGGAACAAAAGTTTCCTTCTCCCCTTCAAATAGATAGAGATTCTCATGAAACAAATAAACCCAGGACACACGCAACCCTGTTTGAAAACCCAGTGTCTGAGTGGAATCTACTTGGTCTTAAATGAAAATTATTAAATTTTAAAATGACAATATTTAAAGATCATCTTTTCCATTATCAGACCAGTTCTGGGCTCTGTTTCCTTTGCACCATTTAATGACCTTCCTGGCTCCAAAACCATTCCTTTCACTGTTTCACATGATTTAACAACAATCCTAATCTGTAAGAGGAAAAATGCTGAGTCCTGATCTTGGCAGGTGAAGGAGAGAGAAACGCGTTCAAGCTGTTTGGGCTTCAACATTTACGCACATTTAACTGTCAGCAGTTGAGAGTCCCAGTAAAGTCAACAGGACGTCATAGAAAGCAAGTCAGTACTGCTACTCGTGTGAGTAGGTGGTTGCAAGATCAATTTGAATTGTTTTCTTAAAATATATTTTTTTAATTAAACACTTCCTGGGCAGTGCTGTGAAACCCCTACACAACTGCATTGTGTTGAGTCCATGTGAGCCAGTGAAATTGACCAGATTAATTTTGTGTCCAAGCTCTGTAAAATGCAAAAAGTCAACAAACAAACATGGAAAAGCAAATTAGGTGTTTTAAAGTAGTTTTAATGCCATGAGTGGGTGTTAGTAACACAGGTAAAGATTACGTGTGTAGGATTTTTATCTTAATAGCCATTTTAACGGGATTCTTTAAAACATTTTTTGCAGACCTCACTAAAGCAAAGTGTGATGGTTGGTCTTTTTAACTGTCTGCCAGCACAAGTAGCTTACTCTGATAAGATCTGGCAGTGTTCAGAACAGGTGCTGAAACTGTGTCCTGCTCACCCCTGCAGGATTACCTTCTTGTGGCATGAGCTGTGTTTTGCATTTTCCTTGCCAGGTTTAACACAAAAGTGCATTATATGAGCATGTTGGAAAATTAACCCTTTCTTTCTGGAAGACTAGCGAGCAGCTCAAGTTGTGAAGACAGGGATCATTGAGGAGGAAAACTTCACATCTGCATACTGCAGCTTTGTTTCTCTATGATAGTACTTAGCGTTTCTACACTACAGTCCCTTTATTGCAAGGTTTTACCATCTCTCTGTGAAGTTCTATATTACCCCCATTTTACACAGGGTAAACAGAGGCAAAGGGTTGGGCGATTAACACAAGGTCACACAGCAAGTTAGTGGCATAATTAGAAATGGTACCTAGGATTCCTGGCTTCCAATCCCCCACTTTATCACTAGGCACAGCCTCCTGTAAAGTGTGATCTTTACACGTTAGATAATTACAATGAGATACTGACTTTGTGCTTAGAAAATCCAGTGATAAATTCAGCGGGGTAGCCACCGACAACAAATGAGGTTTCGGCTCCATTTTGCTGGAAAGCACTGCTAGTGCATTCATGACAGAGTCATTTGCCACTGCCTTTGGAGGTGCTCCAGGTAATTGTCTATGGAATGGAGCTCCACAGAGACAAGCGCAGGATGTTCAAAGGTGTAAACAGGACCGATATTCTGTGACCACTGATGACTGAGTAACTTTTTTTGGAGTTGACTTTTTTTTTTTTTAAAATAGAAACCTGTTAAGGTATTTAATTTTCCAGATGTTCTGCTGTGGCCCAAGCCTGCACCCGCTTTTCCAAGTTACCCTGTCCTACTAGATTTATTTAAGATCTGTACATTGTACATCCCTGGGAAGGCATGAGGGGGGCACATGGCCCCGGCTGCAGCCCCTACTGCGGGGCAGGGGCTGCACGGTCCTTGGTTCCAGCCATAGTTGCGGGGCAGCAGCACACAGTTTCACCTCCAGCCTCGGCTTCAGCCCCTGACAGCTAAAGCCGAAGAAGTCACTGAGGTCCAGTAAAGTCGTGGAATCCGTGATTGCCGTGACCTCCATGGCTAAATCGTAGCCTTATTGATAGGTTGTTTATGGAAATCCTTAAGCAGAGCAACACAGATTGTAATGAAGTGCGCTTTGAAGAGGATGGATCCTGGATGCCTGTAATATTGAAAAAGGAGTTGGAAGATACTACATCACAGAAGAAGGTTGAAAGTGTGCGGACCAAGAAATCTGGAATAAAATTAAAATAGATGTGATTGATCTAGCTCTAGACTGCATGTCTGAAGAGGAGGAGCAGAGATCTACCCCAAAGAGGTTGTCTCACACCTCTTCTTCATCACCCATCAGGAGTTCAGTGACAGCAGCTAGCAAAGAAGAGGGATCAAGAGGTGATGGAAGGGAACAACATAAATGGCAGCAGCAAAAGGTGTAGCAGCTCCTTACACACTCTGGCAAACAGGCCAACATCATTGGCTCATGGATCCAACACCAGATTGACGGCGTTTTCCTGGGAGAGCAGTTCTACCACCTGCAGCAGTCAGAATGGAGGACAGTCCTTTGTAAACCAACAATTGACTAGTCAGAGCATGACCAGCAGATCCAGAAGATCCAGACGACAAACACACAGACTACAGCGCGGCACACGTCCTAGTGGGCTGGGAGGAGCTATTTATCGCCATTGCTACAGAGAACCAGGTTTTTGATCCACAACGCCAAAGAAATCAACCCTGAGGAGACACACAAGTTCTGGGTCTCCTGGGATCATTCTGACAGGGATTACACTGGTGTGCTGTTCAGAAGGTCATGTTCTCATTTAAATTCCTGACTGGAGAGGAGAACTATCACTCCGGATAGACTACAACAGGAGCTGTCTCCGGAACAAACAGTGTATTGCCATGCTCAGATGGCACCATACACTGGGCCTGATGCTCTGCCCAGTGCCCTGGATTACGCACAACTCTCAACACGCTCTATGGTGAAAATGTACCATGATGGCTCTTTTCTTCACCACCACGCTTGTATATCTACTGTCCAGTCAAAGCCATTCTTCACTCGCTTTGTCCATATCCCTGTATTTTTTTACTTCAGATACCAAATCAGATATTGAACGGGGGGAGGGGAGACGAGAGAAGATTGAACATAGAGGTTGATTTGTCCTTTTAAATTCAAATTTTACAGAAAATTTTCTGGAAAAAGTTGCCTTTTATCAAACATTTTAAAATAGGAAAAATTAAAGATTAAAAAAAATTGCATCAAATGTGAGGTCTTCCAAAACTAAGCACGTTACATTCCATTCTTAAACCCCCCACACACACACACACACTCACTCACAAACTGTATTTTGCTTAACTCTTTAACCTGCTGTTGTGTGTCTTTTATTCATTATAGGGTGTAAAGGGAAATGTTTACTGGTTCGCTTGTCTGAAAATATTTTTTTATGATAAGCTTTTGAAAACATGCTGTGTTTTCCTAGAGGAAGAAAGTAGGCAGCTCATGGTTTTTAAAATTAAGTAAAATTTCATGATATGACTATAGTGTTTCAGTGTCATTCAATGCTGCTATATGCTTTAAACTTCTGCTAGAACATGCAGATGGCCAGGTATCTGCCTGAAGGGCTGGCTCCTGGAGTTAACGAGAGGGCTGCCTAGACAAATAAGACACTTGAAGTGAAAACTCTATCCCACTAGTTGTCATATGTGAAAACATTGTTTGGAGATTAGATGTTAAAGGATAATAGAGGCTGTGGAAGGTACAAAATGGTACCTCCTTTTATTGGCTAGTACCCAAACTCATTTTGGGCTGTATACCTAACAATTCATAGGACCAGATCAACTCTAACTTCTTAAAGTGGAGCCATGTTTCCACACGGTTTCCAATTTCTATTACTGGCCGAGAGTGGTTGATGTCTAAACAATTTGAGTATACGTTGTGGGGAGGGTAGCCAATAGGACATATTGTATTTTCCTTGGTCTGCGTGAAAGCTGCACTCTGGTACCAAAAAGTCTCCACACAATTTCCACATGAGATGGCTAATGGAATATTTTAGTAAACTTTTTTTTGTATGCTAAACAAGCAGTATGTCCTCACTGGTTCCGTAGGACCTGATCCAAAAGCCATTCAAGTAAATGGAAACTCGCTTTCATTGGCTCAGTAGGGTGGGATTTTCTAAAGGGCTCGAAGTTGGTGGGAGCAGAGTTAGGCCAAGGCTTAGCGCTTTTGGCAAGTCCATCCTTAATTCTGTTCTAAGGCCAGCAAGGAGGAGACCTTAAATCAGTCTTGAAGCTGATCAGTGTTTTCTGGTGTGGGCTTGCTTGCTTATTTATTTATTTATTTATTTATTTATTTATTTATTTATTTATTTGGAGCTGGAGGTTGTTTGTAGCTTAAAAAACGAGTAATATTCTGTGATTCATTATAAAAGAAGAGTCCCCATACTAGTCTGCTTTTAATTTTTTAAAGCATACATGCTGGCCATACCTGTTTAGCAGGAACAGTCCTGGTTTATTTTTTAAGCAAAATATTTATTACTGTTCCACCCCTACCATTCAACAAAGTTGTCCCAAATCCAGCACATCTGCGTTAAACGATTTATCACATTTTTCTCCCCAAATGTCCGTACTTGTAGCTTTCAAAATCTGGCAGGTATAGATTTTTTTTAAAGTGACGCTGGCAAGGCTTGACCTACCTTGACGACGACCCTTTCTGGAAGGGCTTCATTTTTGGCATCCTAACTATGTTGGGCTTTGTTTTGTTTTGTTTCCTAAACTGTTCTATGATGTTGCCAGGAAAATTTTATTGAGTTGAGTATTTGGCTTACTGTAAGTGACCTCCTTGGGGGTGTAGCATGGCAGTCTGTTGTGATGTGTCACAAAATCAACAGGTTGCTATTAAAGGTACTTAAGTTTTCACCAACTTAGCCTAAATACTCAAATGTGGCTAGTTTTGGGTGCCTCTGTTTTGGCTACTCAACTTGAGAGCCCTTTGCCAAACCCAGTTTTCACAAAGAGGGATGCTCAGAACTTTGACATCTGTCCCATTCAAAGTGTCTCAAGTTGGCCACACAAAATCAGGTAACTTTTTTTTTTTTTTTAAGTAGTCCATTGATCCCAAAATGAATATGAAATTATCATCAAAAAGAAACAATTCAGATAAAAATAAGCACTCAGTATAAAGTCTTCAGTAAATCTAAAATGAAAGAGCCCCGGAGGAAATAAGAAAGGAAACAATAAAATAGAACTGAATACAAATTAACGGAGAAGTCCACACTGTTAAATTACTTTGAATATTATTCGGCTTCTATATATAAAAGACTGGTGAAATGCTGTTCTAGCAAGAAAAAGAGCAGAACCCTTTCAGATCTGTGAAAAGCTTCTCTACCTTTTGTTTAAAGTGCTTTGAGATTGACTGCTGAAAAATGCTGTGTATGTGCTAAGTATTAATAAACGGTGGTTGGGGAAAGGTCCAACTTCACATCCTTTGTAAGGGAAACAAAAGTGAAAAATTCCCTGTGATTTTTTTTTTTTTTTTTAGGAGGGGGTGGATTTGAGGGGGTAATGGCAAACTAAGGAAGGGAAATAGTTTTTAAGGGTGGCCTATAAAGTGGGGAAAACGGCTTTTATACCCTTTTTTTGGGTACATCTTTACCCTGAAAAAAAAATTTTTTTTGGGCCTCTTCTCTTTACTTGAAAACATAGGAATATCAGGAATTCCTTGTTATACTGGAGATCTTTAATTGGATCTTTAATAAAAACTCTTCCAAGAGTTTGTTCAGATGTTTGGGTTCTATTGACACTTGTTTCACTCAGAGTCTTAAACAATTGAATAAAAACTGTGTCCCCTGTCAGGTTTCATTTCCTTGATGTTTCTGAAGTCCATAAACCTACTTAATTCTCCAGTTGCCCAAAGAGCCTTTCAGGAAAAACAAGGTAGCTGAGACTGGAATTTCTAATGTTAAAAATATGGGGAAAATAATCCTATAGGCCACCTTCACACATCATAAAGGAGCAAACCGATCCCAAGCATGACTTTCATTTTCCCTTGCAGGTCACCTCCAAGAAACTCGCCCTCCGATTCTGCCATATGCCTGAGTGAATCTCCTACAGTGATGTAGCATTTTTGCAGCTCCTTGCATATCTTTCAGTGCCATTAGGGAATCACGCCCCCTTCTGCTTGGCATTTCCTAGAGCTTAGCGTTTGTGTCTCTTACAGAACTCATTAAAATTGGCTTTAATATACTGCCTTTGCTTGGGGCATTTATTTCAGCACTGCCCGAAAGTTAAAATGTTAAAAAAAATATCTGTGGAAACAAACAGGCATCTCTCTATTATTTTTGTGATCTTTCAAGCTTTCGAAACCTGTAGTCCTGCTAGATTCTTCTTAAACAATTTGGAAATAGAAACGAGATGAAACTTAGCAGAGGCAAATTCAAGGCTAAGGATTGGGGGAGGAGGGATTTTCAACAGAGAGATTTTGTTAGATTGCGAAAGTGCTTCAAGGGAAGAGGTAGAAGTACATGGAACCATGTAAAACTAAACTGGACAAAATATCTGAATGCACAGTAGGGGAACTTTGGTTGGAAGTGGGGTGGCAAGAGGTGGAGACAGGTTAGATGATCCGTAGGTTTTGTTTGTGATTCCCATGAAGTGGAGGTTTTCTGTTTTTGTTTTGCTGCCTTGTCCACTCCCAAATGCAACCCACCCCATCAAGCCCTCTACCAAAGAAGACAAAGTTGTTTTACATATTTAATCCTGTAAACATTTGTACCTATGGATAAAGCTAACTCCTGCAGAGTTGGCAGAGGAGTAACTAACTACGTAGGATTGTGCCTTTGGATTTTAGATTTCTTTTTTTCTTCTGCTTGTAGGAGCTTGCCACGGTTACTGAGCTACATTGTATCTTGACCCCCTCAGTCGCTCTCAATGCACCTTCACTCAGGTCTTGGGCCTTGGGCTGTCACTTCTCTTGGGATGGAATCCCATGGCTTTCCCACTTTCATTCCGGGGCCCGGGTTGCAGTCCACTCTGTACTGACCAGATTACCTCAGCAGGTCCGATTTACATTCAGTACCTGCAGTTTTCTGTTCCTTCCAGGAGCAATGATGGTGGTAACCGGTGACCAGATAGCCATCAAAAAGCAAAGCATTATTTAGTTAGATTTTCAGAGAAAACGGACCATACGCCCGTCTAGCTTACCAGGTGCAAAACTGTCTTCCACATGGGGAAACCTGGCAAGTCTAACCTTCCTATAGACTTCTCTGAAGAGCCTCTATTTGTGTCAGCTTGTCTTCTGAGAGAACCCAAGACAACTGACCCTGCTCCCCTCTTCTCTTGAGGCGGGCTGTTTCACTGTTCTTTTGATCTCTAGTTCCCAGCCTGGAAAAACAGCTGTGTCACTTCCGACTGAAGCCTGGAAGTCCGCCATTGTTTTGTGATTGCCGCCCCCTCTTCCCCCCGACCCCTCCTAAGTGTCTGCTCAGAAGTTGCTTCTCTGAGAAGCCATTGTGCTGCTTTCTTGTGTGTTCTTTCCAAGCCCCAGATCAGTGCATTCCCACAGGAATATACAGTCACTTCCCCTCGTTGACCAGATCCCCCAAAGTGTTCATCAAAATGTACACCTCATTATTCTAATATTATTACGTGGCATTTCCACATCTGTCGCAGAGTTTATGGCAGCTCAGTTTCTGTCTGCTGGCAGTGAGGGAATGTTCGTTTGTTTGTTTTTGTTTGTTTGTTAAAAAACTGCGTAAGCTTTATTTTATTCATGCTCATGTGGGTTTTATTTTTTCCAAAACCAGTTACTATTTCAATGCGGATTTTCAGCTTTTTTTCCCCCCACTCAGGGGATTTAGTGGGAAATTCTTTCCACTGTGTTGGTTCAGCAGAGAACAAAACTCCCCTTTTAGTTTTCTCAATGAATATGATCTAGGATGTTGCAGTGGGTTTTGAAAACCATTCCCCTCCCCCCCCCCCCCCGACACACACACATCTATGCCAGAGCAGTTGTTGGAGAAGGGGATAAATTACCCCACTGGTCAGGATTATGGCTTTCCAGAGAAGGAAAAATAAAAACTCAGGCCATACAAGTTTCTGCAGCTGGCGGCTAATGATTCCAGGGCTGGCTCTGTTCGCTTCCCTGCGTGTATTGTGTGTGTGTGGGGGGGTGGGGATAGACTGGGCTCTTGGAATGCGCTTGGGCAGGCCTGGCTGACTGCAAGGTCTGACTGGAAAGGGGATTCCCTTGATCTGGTATGAAAGGAAACCCCAGGCTTGTGGGTCTGTTACTGCAGTGCTAGGAAACCAAGGGCTGGTTTTACGTCAGGCAGTTGCTTCTGCCACTGCTGGAGAGCTGCAACTGTGCAAACACAAGGGAGGAATGGAAAAAAAGGGGGAGGAGAAGCAAAGCAAACAGTGGAGAGTCTCCACCGTGCAGAAAGTGCATATCAGCCAACCTATCTTCCTATTCTAGCCTGACCTGCCAGAAAGCCAAATTCGCTTAGGGACTAGGCTCAAAGCTTGGAGCCTGGAGCTTTTTATTGACCTTAAACTTCTTGGCTTGATAAGAAAATTGAGCTTGTAAGAATTGTTGCCTGCTGAGGTAGTTCATTTCCGTTCTCTGCTCACCCCGACTTAACCCATTCATTGCCTTATGGACTCTTGTTTTGTATTGTTTAAAATAAAAAACCCAGCAAACCCAAACCAGTCCAACTGACACTAAGGCTTTGAGCGTATGTTTTATGGCTGGCCTTTTCTTAAAGGTGATCTCCTTTTATACTTTTTGTGGGGAAGGGGGAAGCTTTTTATGATGTATAAAAAAGATGTGTGAGGTTCCTTCTCCTCAAACAGGGTTGGCAATTTGTCCCCCCTCCTCCCCCGCCTGAGTGCTTTTGTTTTACTTGTTTGCCCTGGTTATCGCTTGTTTTTCTGGAGGGCTGCTTAAAGGATCAGAGACCTAGACTGTCCTTCATCAGCCCTCAAATAAAGGGGGCACTAGGATGTTTTGACTATTTTAAGAGTTTTCTCCTCATGTCTTTAGCCAGAGTTGGAGTTAAATAGATTCCGGTGGGTGTCAGTGATGAGTACAGCACCTCTAGACAGATACACAGGATGGGCCTAATCCAGTGCCCATCGATGTCCCTTCCACACAGCTTTGGGTCTGGCCCTGATTGTGACCGTGGAGTCACTGCAGTTACTATTGCTGCATTCTCCAAAATAACCATATTTGTGACTTGTTTTCTAGATTTTATTTTGTCTATAAAGGTCCCGTGTCCGGTAGACATGGGTACAATTTAAGAAAACGCCCTCATTAAATACAGACCAAACCTAGAACCAGCCAGCCCACGGAAAGAGGCTGACTGAAGAGATAAGCCTTGCACTATATGGCTGGCCTGAGTCATGTTACTTGCCAACTTCTGAGAAGTGGTGCGTGGGAGGCACATTTTAAATAAGCTGGAGCTTGGGTGGTGGTGGGGGCACCTAGCCCCTCGCCGTTGTGGGTTTGGGATAGGGTTGTGGATTTCAGGTTGCTGGCTCATTATTTCCCAATTTCTTCCTAACCGCTCCCCATCCCAGCTAGAGAAAGATACTAGATTTTACGTGATACGGGTGAACCAGTCAGGGCTTATTTTCTCTTTGGAGGAGCTGTGCCTGGGCTCTCCAGATTACTCAAGCCATTGGGGACCTCTCGGCATCTTCCAGGGCAATGACATTTACATCCTGGTGAGCGCACGTGATGCCAGGTTGGCAAGGGCCTGTTGCTGCAGCTGCGCTGATCTGGCTCCCTGGGAAAGACGAGAAGAGGGCAAAGTAAAGTTAGCTAGGAGTTATTTGCAAAGCGCTGGGTTGTTCCCGCCGTACTAGTACAGATTCTAATGGCCCATCAGACCACTTGGGAGGTGAGTCCCAGACTTGAGGGTCCCTCCCTGAGAGCTCTCTGCTCCTAGTTCAGATGTTTAACTCTGGTGGCTGCTGGCCTGGGTGCCTCAGCTGGGATGGGACATGAGGGGAGAGACTGTTTCTAAGGTACCCGTGAACTAAACCACATTGGGCCTTAGAGGTCAAGACCAATAATTTGGCTTGGACCTAGAAGTAAAATGGCATCCAGGGTGACTATGGAGCACAAATTAGTGGAAGAAAGCAGTCTGGGTAGCTTTAGTGAGATTTCTGGAATCTGTGCTTGAGTTCTTAGCTTTATCATGTTTTCAGTGACGAGTGATTATATTACAGGGTCATTTTCTAACCAGTCTAGCCCATGTTTTATTTCCCTTTTCTCCACACATCACAGAACCTGTGGGATCAAGATGCTATGAAAAGATCAAATGTCGTATTTCTAGATGTTCAGGTTTCTGCGTGCAACATGGCTAATTATTTGGCAGTAACTCATGTTGGCTCGTGGGCAGATCAAACATGAAATCTGACCTTTATTTTCCCTCGGAAATTTATTGTTCGTGTGGAAAATACTGGACTTAAATAGTGCTGGCTACAGTCAGGTATAGTGCGGAGGCTTTTTACTTGTACAGCTATGTCATTGTACCTCAGTTATGACCTGCAACTCTGTTTTTTCCTCCCCTGGACCTTACCAGTGCTGGGCTGGAGAGTGGTGGCATAGTCTCCAAAGGGAAATCATGGCAGCCCCACCACTTTTTTTTTTTAAGGCATTTATTGCTGGACTAGGCACAGCAGTGGAGAATAAGTTTGCAGAGTTGTCTCATGCTATCACCTGTTTTAGGGCAGAAGGGAAACTTATTTTCCAACTGCAGACTGTCCTCTGCTGAGGAATGAAACTGCCTGCATATTTCTAAAAAATAATTGGAGTTAATTTTTTGCTGCCTTTTTACAAATCTGGATACCAAGCAAAGATTTGCAGCAAAGATTTCCAGTTCTGCAGCACTGTAGGGAAAAACCATGCATTGTCAGGGGACTATAGGGGAGGAAGGGAGTAGCCAACCTGTATTGTATGTTTGTAATGGATCACGTAGCTAAAATATTGGAAGGATGGTCTTGTTGTTAAGGCACTGGACTGGGTTTAGAAAACCTGGATTAAATTCCCAACTGTGCTGCAAACTCCCTGGGCATGTCACTTAATCAGTTTGGGGTGAGTAATTGGTTTTGATTTTGTTTGTAAGAAAGTTCTGAGGGTTTTCTTTGAATTCATACATTCATACAGGGCTTATATTTGGTTCATATTTGGAAGGAACTCAGGACAGAAAGGAAAGCTACTATCCATGGAACGTCAAGTAAATATATGTGTCTTCCTTGGCTACCACAGAGCACAACCATGAATTTCTGGTCATTGGGCTATTAGTAGTTGTTGTATAAACATAGCCCTTAGAGGCAGTAACTGAGATTAAGGTCCCGTTGTACGGGGGTATTGCACACACACAGAGTAAAAGATGGTCCCTGCCCTGGATAGCTTACATTCTATAAAGACAAGACAAATGGTGGGAGGAAGGTACTATTATCCCCATTTTACTGACAGGCAATAGAGGTACATATTCAGTGACTTTCCCAAGGTCACACAGGAAATTGTAGTAGGAAGAGAGCCTGAGACATAAGCCCTTGTGTTAGAGGCCTGGTATGAGGCACGACATGCTTACACAGTCTGGCAAGAACGGGGATGATATTGCAGAAATACACATTCCTAAGAAGTGCTAGTTACAGAGTACTTACACAAACACATCCCAATGACAAGTGGTACCAGAACATCCCGATATCAAGGATGGTACAAAAATATTCCCCAAGGATAACAGGAACACACGGGCCCCTCCTAAAAGATAAGGTCAGGATGACAGTACGTAATAGAGATGTTTTGATCGAACCAACATGTATAAGGTGATGGGTGATAACTAGCCATGTCAGGGGGCAGTAAGTAACTATGTCAGAGGGGCAGTACTAACTTGTTTGTATTGGGGTATAAAGATGTATCTCAGAGGGAGTATTTTTGTCTGGCCTAGGGAGGAACAGGAAGTCCCGCTGGTCCATTGTTACGGACATACCTTCATTAGTGGTCCGGTAGAGTCTGCGGAATACTAGTCCCGTGCTTTGACGACAATAAACCTGGCTGGGTGCCTTCCTCCTGTAACGAAGCTGCCTCTGGCGGAACACAACTGAGAGTATCAATTCAGGACAAATTGCTTAGAGCAAGGCAGTTACAGCCCAAGGCTGGGTTTCCTTTACTATTAAGGCACACCAAACCAGCCAAACAGGGAGGACTTCGGTCTCACCCCACTGACTAACCAGAAGTCATAGAAGCAATTCCCTCAGATACTCCAATTTTTCAGTATCACCACCAGCACCACTCTTTATGGGGATGAATGGTTATGAAAACCAATACCCAAGTAAAAGAAAAAAGGTGGGGATTGTATATTGGGAACTCCTTCCTCAAACACCCCAAATTTGGACCACCTGATGCTGATGAGGCACAGCAATTTTGAAGACCATTTGAGTAAGCTTGTGCATTATAGAGCACTTCGAAAAATCATCTGTTAAATTGTAAGCAAGTTTTAACCTTCACTATAGCAGACCTTCTGCTCTGTTACAATCTTGAGATTGTCTAATGGACACCTCCCTTCCATTCACCATCATGTAACGCCTCTGTGGCAACTACAGAAATTGCTCAAGTAGAAAAGTAATATTAGGAAAGTATTTATGTTGTTTTTAGCTGTCTCTTAATGAAATTAGGCAGATGAAAAACGGAGGAGCCAGCTGCTTGTGGACCAACCAGCTTTCCCCAGGCCCTCAGCAAGTACTCTGCAGATCACTGGTGGTCCAGGGACCATGGTTTGAGAACCATTACTCTAATTCTGGTCTCGTACTATTCCTAGTACTGTATATTTTGGTGCACTAGGCAGAAGTTAAAGTATACATTCAGGTAGAACAAATACAAATCAATAAACCCCAACCTCCCTCTAAAGCGAGAGAGCTACTAACACTCATGGTTTAGTAATTGGACCATAGTTTACGCTGTACGTTGGCGTTTTACTATGTAGTGTATATTCTTGGGTCATCAGATGATGGTGTGTGTCTTGGGAGGGGGACTTAACTGGTGATTGTGGGTTTACAGTGTGGACTGAGGATGTGTGTTGTGCATCAGTGTTGAATATGCCCCTAGAGCAATGGATGGACAAATTTTAAATAACCTTAAATGATATCTTCTTTTGTCTTATTTAGCAATGCTGGAGGTTGTAGTTGCTCTTGAACGGTCACATCCCCAGACGCTTATCTTTTCTCATGTGAAATATTCATGTGCTTTGCCTATGTTCATTGTACAGTATTCAGTTAACTTTTTCTTTAATGCAAGCAAGTTTGCTGTTGCGGTTTGTAATTTCTTTGCCGAATGTCGGTAGCTTGGGGTTTCCAAGCTACAAGCCCTCGTCTTGGGGTCTGCTTACTACTGAGTAGCAAACAAAACAAGCTTCCTTTTTATGCAACCAACTTCATCTTGGACTGTTTCCCCTCCCTCCCCCAGCCCTGCCCTGCAGAAACGCCTGGGAGAGAACCCTACACGCAGAGATGAAGGCATCTGATAGGGTGTCAGCATTTCCTGTGTGAATTGAATCTCCATCCCATTCTGTTACACTTCTGCTTTGCGACTACCGGTGTTTACTGTACAAGGGCTTTCTCGTTAAATGGCTAACTGGATGCGGTGGTATCCCTTATCTCTTTCTATCTCGGGTGTGCAATAACAAACGTGATTCTTGCTGCTGCTTCTGAGAGGCCCTGTAAGCCTGTCTCCCCTCCCTACTCAAATTGCAGCTCAGGAACTGCTGCTTTCCACGTGTGACCCTACAGAAGTGAATCAGCTGTAAGGTGCAGAATGTACTCTTGGCTGCCCTGCCAGCCTACTAGGTTAAAAGGAAAGTGCAGAGAAAAGCATTTGTGTGGGTCACCCCTGGAGTTCTCAACCTGGGTGCAGCTCACAGAGTGGTGGTGTTGCATGGCTGGGAGCGCCTATTTATCAAACATTCCCAGCAAGTGGCGCAGTTCTGAAGTATGCAGGGTGGTTCTCCCCAGGAGAAGAATCAAAGATTTTTCCACTCTGGAGCCAACCTTACAGCTTTCTGCTGCGTTCCTGGTGACACTGCGACATTCAAGAGACCTGAGAGTGTAAAAGTTCCACTGGAGAAAATGTTACAGGGAACAATCCTGCACTGGCCCTGGGGAAGGACTGCTGATCTAGTGTTCTTTCCCATCTGGTGCCACTGAGCCGAATTCTCTTTTCACATCAATGTAAATCAAGAGTAACTCCACTGAAGACATCAGAGCTTCACCAGTGTAAAATGTGTGGGTGTGACACAAGAATGACTATTCCCAGACAAAAAACTACATTAGAATGGAGTTAAAGGTGAGAGTAATTTAGGGCTGGGGGGAGCATTTTATAAGGGTATTACAGTTGTCCCCAATCCGAACATTATAAACCAAGGAAATTCAGAATTAAGGTTTCACTTAAAAGAAACCCAAACGTGGTAAGAGATATACAGTTAAGGCACTCAGATGACCTTAACTCTGCCCTGCAGTAACAATACAAATGTGATTGTAGTGTGTTTGATCCCAGATTAATTTAAACCAATTTTTAAAGATACGCTAGATTTTTTTTTTTTTAATAGCATCACTGTAGGGTGCTATTCTGTGTAACTCAGGTGAAACTACAGGAGGTGATGAATAGCGGAACTCCTCTGTCTTCAAGTTGGATATTCTCCAAACAGGTGATCAGACGAACTTGCTTTTAAAACAAACCAGCAAAGGGTTTTAAAGCCAATGAAATCCATCAAAAGCTTTCTCAAAAGCACAGAGTGAAAAGCTGCCAATCTGAAATTGTGTAAACTGTCACTGCAGCTTGAAACACAGCAGATTATCTTTTGTGATGAGTTTTTGAGCCTAAGTGTGGGTTGAAATTTAGTTGGTTAAAATAACAATTTATGTTTCATGGCGTCTTGACGAACAACGGTGTCCCAAAATGGTGCTGTCTGGTTTTCTGTTCTGTGTCATGGATAGGGTGCCATATCCTGGCTGATGATAGTTTGGGGATTTTTGTTCTTTTAATTGACCTCCTGTTTTTTGTTGTTTTTTTCTTCCACCTTGATGTTGGCAGAATCTAGAAAATGAGGCATGTGTCATTTAGTGCAATATAAAAGGAACTGATTCAACCACTCCCTTTCCCTTTCAAAAACTGAAAACCTTACAAAATGAGATATATGGCCTAAAGAAAGCTAGTCATAGCAGATAGATAAGCACCCTTGTGGCAGCTGATGAACATCTATGCTCACATACCTTGGCGAGAGGGGACAATGTCGAGCCAGTAAAGTACTTGTCTTTCACTGTACACTATTCCTACAACACAGTGATTTGACTTGAATGCTACCGGTACTCCAAGCCAAGGTCAGGTCCCTTCTTATTGCCCCACTACTGTTTTCTTTAAGCTTGGGTGAGTGACTGGAGGATGATGGCCTTCATCATCTTCCTTCCTGTGGTGGTGGTCGTCTTTTTTATATGGATTTAATGTGGTGAATGGTACCAAACCAACAGCCACCCTCTCCGTAGTCCACAGAGCAGGTACGTTAGCAGGGCAGTATGTCTTTATGGTCCATGTGTGAGCTATACAGTGGCATTTGATTTTTGACTTTACCTTTGACGAAGTTGGGGGTGGTGGTGGTGAGAGTAGGTCTCTGAAGCGAATGCATTGGGATAGAGAAGAAAGGCATTGTGGGATTATCACTCTATAGGGCTTTGTGGGGACAATCTTGATATGTTCCTTGTTTCACCTTGTGACAGCAGAAATACCTCCCATAAGGGAAAGATAATTGATTCTTAAGGACATTCCTAAGAAGGGGCGGGAGAGAAAGACTTCTTAAAATAATCTTGTCTAAGGGAGACAATGTGGTTTAATGGACAGAGCACTGAACCAAGACTTGAAGACCTGGGTCCTATTCCTGGCTCTGTTACTGACCTGCTGGGGGACCTTGGGCAAGTCACTTCCCCTCTCTGTGCTTCCCCATTCTGTAAAATGGGACTAGTGATACTTTATCCAGTGCTTTGAGGTCTATGGATGAAAAGTGCTGGATGAGAGCTAAGGAGTAGTATAGCGCCACGGGGCCCTGGCACGGGACTGGGGCCCCTAGGTGCTACTGCAGTACATGTGATTTAAGAAACCCCCCCAAGTAGACTTTGTTTAGGGAGGTAAAGCAAAGCAGGACCCCCTAGATTGGAGCTTTTTCAACCTGCTGATGTACGTTTGTTTCTTGTGCCAGTGCTGTTCTTCCTCCCCCTGCCACAGAACGTCTCATCAGAACCCTTTCCTCGGTGTGTATCACCAGCTGGAATTCCAGGCCATGTTGTCCACGCGTGGCTTTGCCAAAGCAGTCTGTTGGGTACAACCCCTATTCAGTCTCCTTCGCGTCACCTGAGTGTTGTGCTCTTACTCCTTTCTGTTGCCAGCCTGAGGGTGTCCATCCCGCAAAGGCAGTTTATTTGGATTGGCAAAGGACTGAACTATTAATATGTCAATAGTAGCAGTATTCCGAGTGCCAGCTCCAAATCTGCCCAGGATAACCAGTCTCTTTAGATGCCCTTAGAGGAGGTCATGTCAATATTTTGCAGCTCGGCTAGTGCACCAGTTATTGCATGTGTGGTGGGAGGGTGGGAAGTGGAGAAATCCAAAGTGACAAGTAAGTGGCAAATCTTTAGTAATCCCTCTGGGTATCCACAGTAATGATATTAAACACGAGGAAACTCTGTTGGTACTCATATGGCTGCTCAATACTCAAAATGCCATTTTAACTTAGTGTAACCGGACAGGGAATCCTGCAGGGCCTCACAGAATTGCAAAACACGGACATGTAAGAGAACCCTTAAGGCGTCACCTGTTTGCTCTGTTTGTCTTTTTAAATTGGCTTGACTTTTAAAAGCTGCTGTGATTGTTTTGCCAGGGAAAGTGGGGGAGCTCAGCATATCAGCTCTGGTCATCTTTACTGTGGTCTCCTGGCATGGTTTATGCAATAAACTTGTACAATATTAAAATTCCACATTTCCTGCTGTCAATGTTGTTTTATGGGATTCCCTCTCTAGGGCAGGTGGAATATGAAGACTCCAGGACAGTAGCCCTATACAGCTGAATGAAATGACTTGCAGGAGATAATTACAACCACTCCCATTAGGAAATAAATTGTGCCGGGCATTGTAAAAAATTGCCCACCTTTTCGTTCTTGTGTTTGAAATTGGTCTGTAATTTGTTGGCTCTGCTAACCAAAGCATTTTATTATCTTTTTAAACCGGATGGCAGAATGTGTCCCTTCTGTGTGTGTGTGAGAGAAGAGAAGGTGGCAAAACAGTTTGTCCTGCCCTGAGAAACACTTATAAAGGATCAGAGGGGTAGCCATGTTAGTTGGATCTGTAAAAACCAACAGAGAGTCCTGTGGCACCTTTAAGACTAACAGATATATTGGAGCATAAGCTTTCGTGGGTGAATGCCCACTTCGTCGGATGCCTTCCACTCTTTGACCTGAGTGGCAGCTGAAGGCTGGGAGAGGGGTCAGTGCTTTGCTTCTGTGACTTAGCAGCACCTACACTGCCTTAAATTCGTAGCCGTGAAATTCTGGTGTAGTCCTTCAGAACGTAGCCTCTGGCTTCCTTCAGTCCCTCCATTTTCCTGTGCTAAAGAAGAACAGTGCTGATCACTTGTTCCGTCCATTGAATGCCCATGTGGCCGTGCAGCCATGGGGTAGTGGTCAGAGGGGCGGATGAGCCTCAGCAACTTTTCTTATTCTTGCTGTTGATTTCAATGGGAGCCAGGTGCCTTCCACTCTTTGACCTGAGTGGCAGTTGAAGGCTGGGAGAGGGGTCAGGCAGTAATTATTTAATGATAGTAAGGTGTTGAGAGTCAAGAAGTTAAAGACTCATAACTGTTAAAACACACATTGTCAACACCACATGTCAAAATATACAAAGTAAATATCCCTAAATCAAACTCTTAATTTCTCAAGCAACATTTTTCTTGCTTTGCGTATCTGTTAATTTTGATGGTTAGCGATAAAAATATTTTTTCATTGGTTTGCGTGTGTATGGTGAAATGAATATTTGCGGACACTTACTGATAAAAATCGGATCCCTCCAAGCCGAAGTGTAACTATTTGAAGGGGATGAAGTTAGGTTAGGAAACTCATCACAGTAAAAAAGTCTCTGCCTCTGTTACTAGTAAGACCTGATGCTATTAATTGAAAAGTTGAACAAGTTTAATTTTTTTTTTTTTGTCGTTTACTCTTTGCATTTGTTTGAATGAAAATAGACAATGGAAAATAGATGAGTTGGTTTCACTTCCTGGTTCTCATTCACCAGCTCTGTGCTGTTGCTGCTGTATGATGACATAGAGTTCATAATCGAGGTTTGAGTCACCTTTTACTTTATCCAAACCCAGCCTTAATTTGCAGTTAGAGTAATTCAAGCACATTTGGCTGAAATCAGTCCTGGTGAAACTCCACTGAACTTACACCAGAGACAAATTTGGTCCATTAATTGGTATCAGTGAGCACCAGGGCTTGGAAGGAAAGCTTGTGTTTGCTGTCAGTTACCTATTTCAGTGCTTCACTATTAACAAAAACATCAGGCTGAAAGCTAGGGTCGTGTCTCTCGAGGCCCATTGAACAGAGATGTGACTCAATCCCTTAGTCTGCTTTGAAAATTTCAATCAAAGTAATTGGTATTTAATTACATGGACCTTTGATTTTTATTTTGGTGAGCGAACAGTTTAGTACTAAAAGTGGAAGGAACAGCCTATTGCTCAGGGAGTTGATAGGGCATTGGAATGGGAATCCAGAGATCTGGCTTCTATTCCCAATTGTCACTTAGCTGCTGTAGCCGCCAGCAAGGCACTTCTATCTGTGTGTCTGTTTCGCTTCTCACTATTGGTCTGTCTTATCTATTTAGATTATAAAGTCTTCAAGGCCGGGATTGTGTTTACTATGTGTATGTACAGGGCCTAGCACAATGGGGTCCCAATCTTGATGGCAGTGCCCAAGCACTACCATACTATAGATAAATAACATTCATTCTTTGCTGGCTTATGAAATCTGGATTCCACAGGCTGAATTCTACTTTGTTACACTGATGCAAACCGAGGAAGTCAGTGAGCCAAATCCCCGCCATCACTCCCCCAGCTTAACCTATGATATGAATCTACTGAGAAACCAACTTTTGAAAATGCAGAAAGGTTTGTTTGCTCTGAAAGACTTTGCTGGAAGAGTTTGACAAGCCCTGAAAAGTCCCATCCCTGCTCTCAAACAGCCATCAGCTTGCGACTCCAGTATGCACATTCTAGTCTTCCTCCGTACAAAAATACCTGTTACTGCAGTTTGGGGTTTTTTTAGTGAACGTTTTCAATGCTGGTTGTTTTTGTTCACTCTATGTTAGAAAAGGGTCTGACCCTCAGGTTTATAGCTGAGCTTTCTCAAGTTCAAGGGTGTTTGGATTTGTGTTTGTGTTTCAGACTCCTCTCTGATCTGGACATTACCTCTGTCCTCTCAATTCTCATCTTGCAGTGTTTATCCCCACGCCCCCTCTGCCGTTAAGTTTTATGGGGAGAACTCAGAACTCAAGTGCACTGAATACTTGTATACCACAGTGAGTGTAGTATAAATACCTAGCTAGACAGTGCGTGAGCGTGTCTAGCTTTGTCATATTACCTATCTTGCTCAGTTCTACTTGCTTCCTCCACAGAAGGAGAAATCGAAGCTTGTGTGAGATGTTTTTGTTCATTCCTTTCAAAAAAGATTCTTCTCTCTGAAATGTGTCTGCAGTTGTGAGTCACCAGTGCTTTGCTATGAAATGAGAATTCATTCACTGAATGCTAATGATATATATATATTTTTTTTTTAAAAAGAGACAGAGCGTGAGAGAATGAACGCCCTGGCTACCGCTGAGAGAGCGTGATCCAGCCATTTGCATGAAAAATTCAATGCATCTTCGTCCTCCCCCACAGTGGAAGCACTGATACTTGTCTGGGCTGAAACTAACTATGCTTTAGTGGACCAAATATGTACTGTGGTGACCCTCTGGACCTCTGCACCTTGGTGCATCCCTTTCTGCTTTCAGGAGCTGCCTGAAACATTAATAATGTGGACCCTGGTGTAGGATGGTTTCCCAGCTCCCAACCCAGGCTGAAATGTATGTATGCAATTAAATTAGAGCGCTCAGTCTTACGGCCTTTTGACAGCAAGTGGCAGGGTCTAGAGAAAGTGGAAGAATTGGGATGTGCCTCTTGCCCTGCCCCCAGCTCACACAGTTTTCCTCTGTCCTCCCTTGGGAGCCCATCTGCCATCTGGACCGTATTCCCCTGCCTTCATCATTATTAGCTAGACGTACTTTGTCCTGCTGGCTGTAGTGTGGCGAACTATGGCAAGTGCAGGCTGTGTAGGCTCCGCCAGGCTTCTACGTAGCTCTGTCAAACGATGCAAAATCCCATAGAAACCTTGACAGTGCACTGCGGGGAAGTCCGGTACAGTCTAGCAGAAGCCACTGTTCTTCCAGATCCCCCTTTTCTTTACAGGGCTGTCTGCTGCATATAGAGAAAAATCTAAACATGGGTCAACCTTAGGTTGTGTTTGCTCCTCCCGGGCCCCAGGTGTGAAATGCAACAGGGAAAGTTATTGTAACCCCTTGATGGCCAGAGAGAAATAAAAACGTTAAGGCTTTAAAATTTGTCGTCTTTGGACTTCCCAGAGCTAGAAGTCAGTGCTCTGTGTGCCATTGGAAAGCTGGTTTTCTGTTAGAGTAAATCCCTGAGGGAACTGGCACATGAAGTGGGCAAACGTGAGTGATAAATAAATTGCAGAGCTGAGTTATAAATGTATCACTTGGATGTCACCTCAGCATTTATAAGCCTGTGTGCGCCTGTGCGTGTATGAATTGAAAATCATCTCTATGACGCTGATTTCCAAAAGTAACTAGGGTTTTTGGGTGCCAGATTTGAGGTGTTTTGGAGGTGCCTGACTTCCAGAGTGTGGGTGCTCAGAAATTTCTGAAAACTGGGCCCTTTTCATATGGCTCAAGTAAGGCACGCAAAATCACAGGCCACTTGTGAAAACCTTGGCGTGTGCATGCATGCATGTGTGTGTGTGTGTGTGTGTGTTTGTATATATATATAATATATATATAATGCCAAGATTCATTCTCTAATGTGTGTGCATGCATATAAATATATAGACTATAAACAAAATAATTTTCTTGTGGGTTGTGGGTGGGAGTACATAATTGCAACACATAATATTGCATAGCCCTATACCTACCCCATTATTCCATCTGAGTGTGGAAACATTAGACTATTAATTATGTCTGAGTCCTGAGGGAACTTACTTATTGCAAGGTGGGGTTTAAGTGTAAAAAGAGGGGTGGGAGAAAGGGCTGATGACCAAATAAAATAGTCAAAATATATGGTTGGAAGGTACTGGAGAGCAGTCTATAGCGAATACCGAGACCAGTATAATTAGTGACTTATGCAAACTCACTGGTGTTTATGGTTACCTTGCCCTTCCATGCTCTGTTTGTCTGTTCATCCACCTATTGTATATTGTCAAAATGCTAGGCTGTGAACTCTCTGGAACTGTCTTTGCACTACTTGTTTGTACAATGGCTAGCATGACGAGGCCCTGATTTGAGACCTGCAGGTGCTACTGCAGTAGAAATGATCAATAATAAAAGTGGAGGTTGTTAGCACCAACTGGCGTTTGTATATTCCAGGCATATCAAAATACTATTGAGATCGGTGGAGAGATAGGTGCTGATCTAAAAGAGGGACACTTGAACTGTTTTTCCAATAGTCTCAGCATTTCAGACCCAGAGGAATCGTATTTATTTCGAGCATCATCCAATCCTCTGGGTACATTAAATATATATAGGACCAATATCCAGAATTCAAGAGCCAGCTCCACCCATGTAGGTACAACTCTTTCCCCCCTCCCACTCCCCCCCAGCAGATGCATCAGAACTCTTCCAAACAATGGACTTTCTGCCTAATATCTTTCCCTAGGAGAAGAATTAGGAAGAACCTCTGCAAAGGGAACCTTCCAGGGATCCTCCTTCCAGCAGGTTGTCTCCTGGGAGGAGCAATCTACTCTGAATTTTCCAAGCATATGCTGTAAAAATATAAGGAAAAATAGCCAGCAGCCGTCCCTCAGGGGGAGTAAATTCTGGTGAAGTCTGTGGCAAGTGTTCAGAGCTGTTTTTAAAAAGGAATTACTTTATGGGTTAGTTCTGATTCATTCATGGCATGTGTACTGGAGAGACTTACAGGGATTTAATCAGATGCCAGTCAACCAGCCAGGTGCATGTGGGGAGAATGGAATTCTCATTTGTATTTATTTCTCAGGAGGTTGCAAGTGTTCTAAAATAAGTTGAGGAAGGATGGTCTTGAAGTCAAGGCACTGGCCCAGGACTCAGGAGATATGGTTCAATCCCTGGATCTGCCACAGACTTACTATGTGACCTTGGGTAAGTCACATAGTCTCAAAGTGCCTCAGTTCCCCTCCTGTAAAGTGATGATAATACTTCTCTGTCTCACAGGTGTGTTGAGAATAAAATCCGTGTGCATGTGTGAGATACACCAATGATATGCTAAAACCCAGACAGAGTTTTATATATGACCAGAAGCTGGCAAAGGGCCCTTGATGCTGGCAATGGGACTCCTTTCTGACAGATGGGATTTTGAAAAGTGTTGGCCTAATTCTGCTCCCATTGAAGTCAATGGTAAAACTCCCACTGGAGCAGTGTTAGGCCAACCTTGAGTTCTTTTAAAAATGTCACCTTTATCTTCTCTCTTGTACTCAAAGGAGGGAAAAACACAGAGCTAGTCTGGGAAGGAAAGTATAAGTGACAGAAATAAATAAATAAAATTAATTCCCTTCTGATCAGTTGACCTTCCTCCCCCTCCAGACAAAGGCAGACAAGCTACGTACTTTGTTAATCTCTGAAATGTTTGTTAACCCATATAGTCTGTTAAAATATAATGCTTGTGAGAGGTACTGTAACTGACAACTCTTCTGATGTGGGACTGTTTTCAGTACAAGCTGGATTTCCAAATGTCTTTCAGGCCATCAAGGTTTCAGGTGAATGAGGGTCTATTTAGTGTAATTACTAGTCTGTCAGGGAATGTGACTCTTCCTTGGATAACAGGGAGTTTTGGATAATTTAGGTTGAACTGTATGAGCAAAGTGAGCGCTAGGCAGTTTAGTCTCTTGTCAGGGTTGTCAAGTTTGAAAGAAGATGTGTATTTTATTGAAATCCAGTAACCTCTGAGTAATTCCAACCCTCTGCTCTGACCCCTTTGCCTTCGCCTGGCTGCACTGTAATGGGGAAATGGAGACTGGTGTTCTGTTCTTTACAACGAACGTTAGGAAGAGCAAAGGAGAAACACGGACACTATTGGGAAGAATTATCATGGGGTAGAAAAGGAAATGAATTCCAGTTTGGTCTCTAAAGTGCACAGTGTTCTCCATGCAACCAGTGTCCTGGAGGCATCATACATCTCACCTCTCTTCCTTAAGATTTGTTAGGCTGTCTCTTGTTGTGTTTGGTACATAGATGCCTTTTTTGCACCCCTTCCAAAGTTCTTGGGGCCTGAGGTGTGTGTATACATGAGAACATGTGGTTTTCACAAAGCTTTCTAGTCTAACCACTCAACCAGTTTCTTTCCAATGCTAAATTCTTGTGTCTGTTTCCAGATCAATAATATCTCTTCTTTTTCTTCTCTCTCCTACCGCGTCTGTTCCTTGGCATGTTGGTGGAAATCGGCAGAACTCCCTGCTGAAGAAGGTAGGTGGAATTATATTGACTCTCTTTCTTTTTTCGACTTCCCCTTCGCTCTTGGAGCATGTCTCTAGGTATTCTGGGAGGGAGCTTAGTGTCAGCTAGTCCCATGGAGACTGCTGGGAAGCTCACAAGGGACCTGATTCAATGCCCATGGGAATATTTTGCAGTGGAGAGAGTTGGAGACCTAAGAGCAACCCCAGTTACATAAAGGCAAAACTTACCTGTATGAGGTTTAGGAGGGGAAAGCAAGCTCACTTCACACTCTTGAGTGACGCTGTCTAGAATCTTGAGCTGAAAAATTGACCTTGAAAATTGTCTCATAAAGGATTTTTTTAACTTCTTGATTCTGGTACAGCAAATTATGGTAAAAGATCATTCTATGGAAATGTTAAAAAGTAGCTCCTACACATATAGAGCATCCTGACCTGCAAGGCATCCTACACTAGACCAGTGCATATCTACTATTATAATAATAATACTTTACACTTAGGTAGCACCTGTCACCTGTGGTTCCCAAAGTACTGCATAAAGATTATAAGCTTATACCCATTGTGTAGGTGAGTAAATTGAGCCCCCAAGGGGTTTAAGGGACTCCCCATGTGTCACATTGTGAGTCAAAGACATTTAAAAATAGAATGCAGGAGTGCTGACTTAGGTACAGATCCTCAAAAGTATTTAGGTGCCTAACTCTCATTGGTTTCAATGGGAATTAGACTCTAAAATACCTTTGAGGATCTAGATTGTATCTCCCTGCTCTGACCGCTAGACTGTTGGCTCTCAGATAAAAAGGCATCTATTGTACACTGATTTGTTGGGGATTATGAAGCAAGGGTGGTGCGATCCTTTTAAGCGTAAGAAGAATAGTTGTCTTCCGCACTAACCAGCATTTATACATCCTGTAAGTCGAGCATGTGCAGTTTCCAACAGTACATGAATGAAGGGAAGGGGGCTGAATGTTAGTCTCTTTAGTTAAAAACAAAACAAAAAACATGCAAACAAACTTAGTTTGGAGGAGGATCCATGTCTGATGATAGGTCAAATTTTGGCTGTGAAAATCCTTCATACTGTCCCTTGAAAGGTGAGTTATATTACTCCAGAAGTTAGAGCAATGCATTGCTCTGCAATGGCAGGCAGGGACCTCAGTTCCACTGAAAGAAAAACCTTGGGCTTTTCAAAGTGTGTGTCTTTTTTTTTTTTTTTTTTTTTAACCAAGGAAACTTCAGGTGCATCAGTTTTTAGTGATATCCCTGTGCACAGGGCCATTCTGTTTACTAGCCATCTGTGATCACCACCAGGAAACACTGCCTTGTTTCTTGGCTGCGTCCTTCCATCCCCATTTGTCTTCCGCTCAGTCCCTGGCAAGGGCTGTAATTCATGCTGGTGGAGTGTAGCATGATCCGGTCAGGCATCAGTATGGGTGCCACATGCTCACCTTTGGAGCTGAGCTGGCAATGATCCGAGTCCTGATTCAGGACAGCACTTAGCATATGCTTTACATTAGGCATGTGTTTCAGTCCCATTGACTTCACTGGGGCGTAGGCGCATATTTAAGGGTGGCCCTGAATAGGGATGCTTTCTTCAGTCAAGCCCACAGTTAGTAATGCCAGTAATTCTAACTTAAGCGTGTCCAACCTCAAAGCAGAGCACAGCCCCCTTGCACCCAAGCAGGCTTAGTAGCTTGAGCGCTCCCAAGTTCATTTTCAGCATCTGCATAGCGCTTATGGTGCTTCCATGTTTTGTTTTGCTAGGAAAGTCCCTCTGGGAGCTGGTGCTGGAGCAGTTTGAAGATCTCCTGGTGCGCATTCTTCTCTTGGCTGCTGTTGTGTCATTTGTAAGTATCCTTGTCTCCTCTCTCTGTGTGTGATGCTCCCAAATAAACAAATACCAGGCAGCACTGTCTGTGCTCTAAAAGCAAAGATAGTGGTTGATGGCCCCTCTATGCACGTGCAAAGGTCCTGACTGTAGTGGAACTGATGCTGCATCAGGAAACGGGACTTGGGGGAAGTCTGTGCAGGTGAGTGAAAAGTACACAGAAAGGAGGTATGGGGTAGGACTGTCAGGCACTCTCTTTGGAACCAAAGGACCAGCAGTAGCAAGATCTGCTGCAACCTCAGAGCTGCAGCAGCAGAGATGTGACTCAGATAGCTAGGGGGCAGAGGATTCCTACCCCCAATATAAGTCTGCTGTGCCAAACCCACCGTAGCGTAGGGGATAAAATTTAGCCCAAAAGAAGGTATGTCTAGAGAGTATAGCACTTTAATCAGAACAGGTATATGGGATGCTAAGTGACTCTAGGTGCTTTACAAAGCAGTTATACCAGCAGTGCAGCGACTGTGCAGATAACTGACAATAGCTTGCACCCAGCTTTGATATTAGGGAATATTGATCAAGCCATTCATGTTATCCCAAAATTTCCTGGGTTCTGTAAATTTCACACTGAATTCTATTAGAGATGGGCAGAAGGACCTCAGGGGTATAAGTGCCACTAACTGAGCCACATGTTATATGTTCAGAGCCAATTCCAATAATATCCATGAAATTAGAAACTCTACAGCAGCTATGTACCTTGAAACTTGGCCATTACCAGGATGTCCCATTGAGTTTAATGATGATTTGGCAAATTTAAACCTTTGATCCAGATAATTCATGCTGAAAATTCATGTCAGACTTCTTAAAAGGCACAGCTGTTTAGCTGCATATGTTTCACAGTGTGCTGTAATAAGTTCCTTCCAAACTAGTTCAATAACTGCCCAGTTAGAAGACTGCGAGCGCATTCACTTAACGTGGTATCGCTTTCTACTGTACTTGCGGCTCTCTAGCTAGTTCCTGCAGAATAGCAAAGTACTGTGGTGTAGTGGGAGACA
This sequence comes from Terrapene triunguis, assembly GCF_002925995.2. Lineage (NCBI taxonomy): Eukaryota > Metazoa > Chordata > Testudines > Emydidae > Terrapene > Terrapene triunguis. The sequence continues at coordinate 3,597,273 of NW_020664582.1, read as the reverse complement.
GTACAGTCTAGAGGACAAGGCACTGCACTGGGAGTCAGGAGACCCGGGCTATATATCCAGCTCAACCACTGACCTGCTGTCTAATCTTGGATAAAGCACTTCATCTTGATAGAGCCATTCATTTTAAGGCCAGAACAGACTACTGTGATCATCTGGTCTGGCCTCCTGCATAAACTTCCCTGAAATAATTCCTGCTTCAAATCCTGTTAGCTGTGGTTGGACTCAAGAATATCTTTTAGAAAAACACACACTCTTGATTTTAAGATGTCCAGTGATGGAGAATCCACCACAACCTTTGGTAAGTTGTTCCAGTGGAAATTTATCTTCACTGTTAAAAAATTGTGCCTTATTTTTAGTTTGAATGTATCTAGCTTCAACTTGCACACATTGGATCTTGTTCTACTTTTGTCTGCTAGATTGAAGAGTCCTCTGTTACCAAATTTCTGTTCCCCATGTGGGTATTTGTACACTGTGATCAAGTCAGCCACAGTTGAATTTGAGATCGCATTGTGCTAGATGCTGTACAAGCGAAATAAAATACCGTGCCTACCCAAAGAGTGGACAATCTCAACTGCATGCAGTTCAGGAAATATCATTATAAAGCATGAATACAGCACAAAAGAGCTATAATCAGTAGGAATTTTAACAGAAGTGTTAAAATCCATGTGCTGGAGGAGCCACAGCAGAAAGTTATTTTGAGTTGCTCTGCACTTAAGTTAAGCTTGTCCCATCCTCCCTCTACCTTCGCCTCTTCCCCCCGCCCGCTGGAAGTTCAAGCCCTTTATATTGACAGATCCAAGAATATGAGCTGCTCTGATGAGTGAGCATGGCAGGCAAATCAGTACATTTATTTAACCACATGAATGTAGAATTAATGTAAAAGCATGTTTTTGAATAGGTGTTGAACAAGAGTAAAGGAGGATAGGATGTGTGTTTAAAGTAGTAGTCAAAGTTGCAACCAAAGATCGGTTAATATGCAAAGAGACACAAATGACATGAATAGATGTGGTAGTTTTTGTGACAGCTGCAGAGGTTCTGCATTCTCTAAAGTTCCAATTTAGCAATGCATTTAAGCATATTGTCACTGTAAGTATGTGCTTAAGTGCTTTGCTATTTGGGGCCTGAGCAGCCTGCCACTGAAGTCATTTGGGCAATCTCAGTTTTGAACCACTGAGTCTCAACTTTTTTCTCTTCATTGTTATCTTTTAATGGTCTCTTGTCCATTAAAACTTCCTTTTGCAGGCCATTAGCCTTGTGTGCAGACTCCAAGGCTAAGACAGAAAAAGCGCCTATAATCCTGTCGCGTACACAGATTTTCCCCTTGTTTCTTGCTAAAAGTTCTAAGTTACTGCATGAAAAGATCATAAGATTGTATTTAGCATCTCCCATTGAGCCCAGGTGTTGCTTAGTAGGTGATGTTCTACTGCAAGGCATGTGTAAGAAACTAAATTCAGCTTCCCTTGTGAGTTGCATGAAAACCGTTTTATCTAGAATGGGTACAATTAGCCACGGAGAGTCTGTCTTCACTGCAGAGTTAACCTGGGCTCTTACTTGGTGGCTGTCCCTAACCAAGCTTCTGTCCCCACACAAAAACTCCTGACTTGAGTTTGGTGATGCTTTCAACCTGGTCTAGCTGGCTATCCTGGGCTATAGGCAAAGCCTGAATGCTGCTTTTCACTCTGGCTGGTAACCAGTGGGGAGACAGGCTAAACCAGTCGAGTGATGATGGTCCTTCAGTGCCTTCTCACAATTCCCCCTGTATGCCCAGAAGAACAGACAAGTTCTCCCACAATTCGTTAGGAAAGAATCGTATTGCAGCTCAGCTTACTGAAGTGCTAAGAACCAAGGGATGTACCCCCAGAAGGCCTCGTGACACATAGGGGACGTACAGAGCCTCTGTGGCCTCACTAACTTAAATGTGGCGTTATAGTGTGGCTGCTCACATCTGGGCTAAGCTGGCCTGGGTGCCGTGATCCACGTGCCAAGAGTTAACTCTGCAGTGAAGACATCCTTAGTGCCAGGAAAAGCGCACATGGGACAAAAAGAATGGAGGGTTGATCTGATCTTCTGCATAGCAGAAGATTCAATGACTTGTTCCGTTCTTCTATTCCAGAGCGTCAGGAATCTATAAGGATGAGTGGACTGCATTTTTGGAAGGGTAGGAAAGTAGTAGTATGGGAAATCTCTGAAGCTTTACTTGGATACCTAAAAGAACATTTTTTTATTATTATTATTTTTGGTGAACAGACATTTTCATGATGTTGTGTGTGAACCTCTTTTTAAGTTGAATGAAGGGATGGAAGTGGGCTGTTTCTCCTTGAAGAGCTGTCTATTGGAAGAGGGGGTGAAAGGATTTAGGACTGGGGGGAATGGACAGGGATTCCAGGTATTATGGAGCTCTGTAGGGGAGAGAGACAGAAAAGACGGTTAGGGATGCACCTTGGGCATAGTGGAAAGAGATGAACAGAGTGACTGGGTGCTGGACTTTGGGTCCCTGTGGGGAGATGCAGAGCTATTCTGCTGTTTCTCCCAACTAGCTGGATCAGAAGGGCCTGTGGAGCTCCAGCTCTGGTACATTAAAGGCTTGAGTGGCTTTCTGAAGAAGAGAGATCTAGAGGGAGGGATGTGAAGCGTGGCTGAGAAAATGCCCTTTTTTATGTTGGCAAGTACAATCCTGCGGTAGGGCTGTAGTTAAGTACACAGGCAGAGTGCAAGAAAGAGGGTGAGGCTTATTTTTAAACAATACCCACTGGTGTGATGATGTGGGAACTCTGCCTGTTCAAAGGTTGTGTGGGTTATTGGAGGTGAGACAGGGAACTTCTTATATAAGTGAAGCTTATTTTAAAATTCCACATATTAATCAACATTCTGATCTAAACAGCAGGGACCGAATCCATGCGTTTGTCTGTATCAAGGAAGGAGGAGTCCTGAAATTGTTTACAAAATCTGTTAGTTTGGACCCTCTTGCTTTGAAATAACGCCTCTCTCTTGACAGTTTAATGTCTGGGTGTCTCAAAGCCACTTTATTGCTAGTCAGAGGCATTACATTTTTAATTACAAAATCCAGCGTTTTACATTATTTTTCTCCAGCTAGATTCTTGAGTTGGAATTTCAGCATTATGCCATCGTGTGTAGGAGTTGCTCTTATACCTGCTGTTAGCTTAGTCGAGCCTGTTCTGTTTAAAGAGCCTATTGATGCCAAAGTCATGAGTGAATGAGAGTTTGAGATATTGAAGCAAACTCCACCTTCTCACTGTTTGTGAATTTTGTCCTATTAGGAAAGGGATTTAATGGCATGGCTGAGTCTAATGCTATTTGGAATGTATACATTTGTCTTCTCTTGAAACCGCTACTGCAGAAAATGTTGATATCAGCCAAGAAGCCCTGACTGCAATTGGGGTCCCATTGTGGCACAAATGCATAGTAAGACAGTCCCTGTTCTGAAGAGCTTGTATAGACAAGACATCAAAGGGTGGGAGCAGAAACTGTGGCACAGATGAGGGAAGTGACCTGTCGCAGAGCTGGGACTAAAACCTAGGTCGTCTCTCTCTCTCTCTTCTGTCTTGTCCACTAAACAATGTGCCTCCCCAAAATCTAGGATGTAATTTACTTGACACCAATACCAAAATGTAGTATTTAATTGCTCTATACCTTAATATGGTGCGTATTTTTGAGGATTTCAGTGAGGAAGTGTAGATTCTAGTGGACGTATGAATAGCTTTCGTTATTCTTAGCTATTATGGAGTACTTCTTCATCCATAGATCCCAAATCACTTTAGAAAGATGGGTATGTAGATCATCTCCAACTTAGAGATGAGGAAGCGTCTTGCTGCTAGAGAAAAGAATTTTTAGACTGATTCTGGGCACCCACAATGTAGCTCGATGTCTGTGGATCATGACAGATTTTCTTTAATGACAGCTATGGTGGGGCCATGTGCCTTTCAAGTTGAGATTTCAGCTGTCACTACAAGTGATCCTCTGAAAGCTTGGCAGGCTTATCTGACCTCACCCAAACTTGTTTGGGCGTGCTAGGAGATCCCATGGCTTAGCAGTTCGATCAGGGCACAAGAAGTCAGAACTCCTCGGTTCTGTTCCTGGTTCTGCTCTGACTTGCTGAGAGATCTTAGGAAGTCGCTTCACTTCTTTGCTGCAATTTCCCTCCTCCAGTGAGGGTATTGTAAAGTGCTGCAGGGCACTGTCAATGTGCAAAATATTGTTTGTTCAAAATTGAGATGGCAGCCTTATGACAACAGGTTTTTCGGTGAGATTTCTAGTACTTCCTGGACAGCTTGGAAACACCCCCATAACAGCTTGTGTGGGCAATTTTGGCACAGAAATGAAAAATGGGAGCGCTGGGTGGATTTGGTTTGGGTTTGAGTTTTGGGAGAAGGATTTAGAGTTGGTTGGTTGTTAGCTCTACCTATCACCTTTCTTCTCAGCAAGACTGGCACATCTTTAATAAGAGTCTCTTCTCTCTCCACTCTTCTTTCCCCCCCCCCCCCCCCCCCCCGCTGTATTTAATTTTTCAATGGAAAGCTTAAAAGCCTGTGTTTATTTGCCGGGGTGCAATGTTGATTCATTTGCAACTCCTCTTGCCAGATGCAAAGTGTACTCTGTAACTGAGGCATGTATGCAAACTCGCCCTGGCAGTTTACACATCCTGAAGCTTTACTAATGTGTAACCATCCTCCCAGTGACCTCTCCCACATCTGTTGTTCTGAACAAATATATAGTGAATCAGCACAAAGTCCATACATTAGTATAGCAGTTGGTCTATACAACACAGTAATCTGAATGCTGGCACTCTTGCTGACTCACTTGCTATCAATGACACTTAGGCCTGGTCTACACTAACCCCCCCACTTCGGACTAAGGTACGCAAATTCAGCTACGTTAATAACGTAGCTGAATTCGAAGTACCTTAGTCCGAACTTACCGCGGTCCAGACGCGGCAGGAAGGCTCCCCCGTCGATGCTGCGTACTCCACTCGCCGAGCTGGAGTACCAGCGTCGACGGCGAGCACTTCCGGGATCGATCCGGGGCACTTCCGGGATCGATCCGGGATCGATTTATCGCGTCTTAACCAGATGCGATAAATCGAACTCAGAACATCGATTGCTTACATCCGGACCCGGATGTAAGTGTAGACGTACCCTTAGGCTATGTCTACACTACACAGCTTTTAGCAACATGGATGTGTCGGTGGCACTAAAAGTCACGCAATGTAGCCGCTGTTTGTTGGCTCTCCTGCCGACAAAAAACTTCTACCCCAATGAGTGGCGTTTGCGTTGTCGGCAAAGGTGCTGTTCACACTGACACTTGTCGCGGCAAAACTTTTGTCTTTGGGGGGGGGGGGGGGGTTTAAACACCTCTGAAAGACAAAAGTTTTGTCGTTCAATTGCCAGTTAGACATGGCCTTAGAAACTATATCACTGATTCTCAACATATTAGTGGTGCCTGGTACTGTACTGTGCCACTAATTTCACATACTTTCAGTGGTGCCTAGAAACTACAGTGTTGGCTGCACTAGAAATGTCTAATATCACAGACCTTTTAGATGCTCTCTGGGTAGTATGTTCTTGCCTGTGGAAAAATACACGTGGCTATCTCTTTAAGGCATGTTGTCAGGCCAGATTTGCCTCCACGTTTAGATTGAGCTTTAGAAAACCTGCTCTTGTGATTAACTTTGGTGTGTGTTTGTTTGTTCTTTTATGGTGGTTCTTTCTTTGAATGCAGAAAACGCCTGTGTTAAGAGAATGATGTGCAGGTTAGGCAACTATATCATGCTCTGTTGCACTTATTTGGTTTTGCTGCTGAATAAGGGACTTTCCTGTAAAGACTCCAGGTGGCATGTCTGAAAAGCTAAAGCAGTCATAGGGTCTCAGGACCTGACTTTGAGAGAGATTGCACGCACAAAAGTGCGTGTCCATTTGCATGCTTAATTTGTACCTGTGACTGCCTATGTGGTGGCAGCAATTGCACATGCCAGTGACCACATCCAGCTGGTAATCTGCATGTGCAGTACTTGAAAACCAATCCTGACGTTTGGGATTCTGAATGACAGAGTTTCTGTGAAACCTGCACACAGTGCTGGGGATTTTAGTTGGACTTTCAGCTTTGGCCCTCATCTTCCTTGCTTCAGTCAGCTAAACTCCAGGCTTTTGTAAAATCAAGGCAATGAGGGGGGTGTGTGTGTGAGTGAGTGAGAGAGAGAGAGAGAGAGGCTGATGTAACTGGAAGGGAACTCTGTAAACATAACAGGGATGTCACAGCTACTTCCTTGAGGTATAATCACTAATTCAGTGTCCCTCTGCTCTCAAAGGTGCTTGATTCTCAGGCATTTGTTTAGTTAAACACAAATGATTACACATCTGGATGTATTATCTTGGTCATCAAAGCAGGAAAGGACAGCGAGTTGTGAACTCGTGTTCTGACTCCTAAACGGCCTCTGACTGATTTCAATGCCATGCCTATTAGGGACCCTTCTCTCCCAGTCTCTGATGGAAATCACCTGACTCCCTTTACTAGATTCTCAGCTCCGATGAGTATGGGGACCATGCTACATATACAGCTCCACTTTCCTTAGTGGACAGTTGCCTTACGTCCCCAGCTATCTCGTGAATTGGTTTGCTGGTTTGAACATAATAGCAGAGCCCAGAATCATGCACCAGAGTTATTTACTGGCTGAGACGGGGAGGGAGGGCGGGTTATGCATAGATGTGGAAGGAACAGATTTTAATCAGTATATATCAAGGTTCCTTGATTTCTCTCTTCAAAACCCCAGGGGGGAAAAGCTCCATAGCTGCTAATCAAGAGTACAGAGAGGGAAATGTAGAAAAATTTATTATGTTGTACTTGGTAAATACTTGGTGACTTACCCAACCCTGGCTCAGGCTGAAGTTAAAAGGAGTCTTTCCATCAACTTCAGTGGGCTCTGGATCAAGCCCATGTTGTTGTCAGTGCTATCTTTCTCATGTGAGAAATCTCATGTAAAATAGAACTTTGAGATGCTATTATTTCTGAATCCTGACTTGCATCGTCATAACATTTTGAATAAGAAGCTTTTAGTGCCTTTATCTTATTTTCTGCTAGTGCAAAACCTTAAGTGGATAAAGAGAGAATCTAGGGGGAAAATAAACAGATCTGATGGAATTCATTGAAAATAACCCATACAATATTGATTCCTTCCAAGCCCAAACATAGGTCAGTGAAGCATAACATGAGCCATTCATGAGCTGGTGAGCTAACAAACTGGTTTCCAGTCCACTTGAATAAGCAACCATCTGACAAATCTCCTACCATCTCCCACCTTCTCAGCTTTGTCATTTTTTAATAACGGCATTCTATATCAGCCGGTAATTGTCTCGTGAAAATGACATGTTATCGTGCCACACAACAGGCGAGCAAATCCTGGGCAGCTGCGTTTTAAGCCTGACTTTGCACCTCAGGACTGCTGGCAAGAAAACCAGTTTGCCTTGTAATTGTCCTTCAGCAGTTCTAGGTGGGGCAGGTTTCTAATAGGAGGAATTGTAGATGGACTCCCTCCCGAAAGATCAACATGGGAGTGGGAACTGCTGATACATACATGCCTTTGAACGAGCTGATATTTGAATGCTTTATAGTGGTGTTGTGGCAGTGCTGTGATCTTGGCATACAAATGCTTTGACAAGCAACTCAAGGGAGTGAAAATATGGGCATGAGGGATTTTTTTTCACAGCAGCACTTGTGCTTTTCTCACCTGGTCATCTGATACATAGCTCTGGGTGCCTCAGGGCTGTAAAACACTAATCCAATTCAGCAAGCTACTTCGGCAGGAGCTTAACTTTAAGCACCTGAGTGGTCCCCTTACGATTGCTTGCACTGCAGTCAATGTGTGTTTTCAGTTTAAGCACATGCTCAGATACCTTGCTGAACCAAGGCGTTTAACACTAATGGCATTCACACCCATGATGAAGGGCCTAATCCAAAGCCCAGGGAAGGCAAAGGAAGGACTTCAGTGGTTTGAGTGATGCCCTAAACAGCTAGCGGTTCCTAGTTACACTGTGTCTTGCCACCCTGCAGATCCTGGCCTGGTTTGAAGAAGGTGAAGAGATCACTACTGCATTTGTAGAGCCAGTTGTCATCATGCTGATTCTCCTAGCCAATGCTGTTGTGGGGGTGTGGCAGGTACGTAACCGCTTTTGTCTCCCTTCTTTAATTCCTACAAGCACTGAGGTTTGTTTGGGAGCAGTGGAACTATTGGCCAGGCGCCTGGAACTGTACAACCTGCATGACACAAACGGAAGCTCATGAGCTGGAACCATGTGCTAGGTTTGCACTGCAGAGTTAACTCGAGTTCCCTACAATCCAATTTACTCTCTTTTGAGCTAGCCACACCCAAGTGAGAATGGTTACACTGTGAAATAACACTCAAGCTGCACAGTGGTCTTCACTCAAGCTGTGGCCTTTACCCCCTCTCGAGCCAGCCAACTCGAGGCAAAAGCACCAGCATACTCACATGAAGGGGACTCAGGTGAGGGGTAATACTTGAGTTATAACTCGAGTTAATTCTGCAGTGAAGACAAGCCTGTGGTGAGGGAAGTATTGTGCGGCTGTCAAAAATAAAAATAAGACTGTGGAGCATTGGGGGAATGAAGGGAGAAATTCTGGTAAGGAAAATGTGAACCCGACTTGAGGTTGATGAAAGCAGGCTTTTAAATGCCAAACAGTAATGAAAATGAGGAGCCAGACACAGCTGGAGCCTGGTCTGCACAAGGGAGAAAGTCCCCCAAAAAACAAACAAAACGCCCCAGTGTTGAGAACAGTGTGTTCAGTTGCCAGGTATTGGCAAAGTTGGTAACTAATGAGTAGGGCATAGACCCTGTGCTGGTGAATTCTCTCTGTTGAGCTCACTTTAAAAAAAAAAAAAATCATCCGTGAGAACTTTACAAGGATATAAAATGCCATCCTGAATAAAAATAGAACAAGAGTGACATTTACGATATGTAATCTTTATTTGGTCATCCCTTAATCTTTATTTGGCAAGTTGTATAGTTTGAAGTTTGGGGTGTCACACTTATTTACCACTAGGTTAAACACCACTTATCTCTTGGAAGTGGCCAAATGCATTTTCCTTAAGCAAACTACTTAATGCGCCCCCAACTGAAGTAGCATTCATTATCAGATGCTTTCATTTACCTGTTGTTTCCTGGAACATGTTGCAAGATAGCATCCATTCTGATTAAGTGGAGGACACTAAGGTCTTTTTTTACTTAATATTTTAAAGCTGCTGTTTAACTTAGTTTCAAGCTTATTTGAGATATTCTAATTGCTGCATCCAGTGCTCAGTGGTGCTGCAAGTTAAGGCAAAATGTGTCTGGGTAGAAAATCCCTGTTCTTAAAAGCAAGACACGATTAGGCTGACGGATCATTTGTTCTAGGTGTTTTCCCCCCAAGATCCTGTTGTTCCATTTTGACGTAGTTCCAAAATATTAATGCTCCTTTGTATGTTCAGAACACTTCCCATGCAAGAACCTCAAAGCGTTTTCCAAACACTCGCTCACTAAGGTCCACGACTGTAGTGCTCTAGGCAAGCATTAACCCTTATGTCACAGATAGGGAAACTGAGGCAAGACTGGGTTCAATGACTTTTTCCTATGGTCTCAGAGTGAGTCCACAGCAGAGTTCAGTCTAGAAATCAGAAATCCTGAGACTCCGTTGTTCTAACCATTAACAACTCTACCAGTTCCTCTCAGATGGTTCCATGCCCCTTTGCCTCTGGCACATCCAAGACTCATCACAAAATGTAGTACTTCATATACTGCTTTGAAGCCATTCGCTACCCCTCCCCGTCTGACGTAGGTAAACATGTTTCCCTTTAGCCATGGGGACAATGAGGCATAGCAAGGTTAAATGACCTGCCCAATACCACAAGACAAATCGACTTCAAAGCCAAGATTAGAATTCAGGAGTTCCTGGCTCCCAGTCCCTTGTTCACACAACTAGTTCATACCTCTGTCTAGGCAGCTGAATAGGGGAAGGGCTGATTATCAACTACTACTCCCTCCCCCCCCCGCCCCACCACCATGCATCACCACCATCTAAACGGTACAACTGCCTGAAGCTCTGCTGCACGCTGTGTTTACAGGAGAGAAATGCGGAGAGTGCTATCGAAGCCTTAAAGGAATACGAGCCAGAAATGGGAAAAGTGATCCGTGCCGACAGGAACGGAGTCCAGAGGATCCGGGCTCGAGATATTGTTCCTGGAGATATTGTGGAAGTGGCAGGTATGCCAATGATCTCTTCTCTCCCCCCCCCGCCCCCTCAATCTCCTTGGCTGTATGCATAGGTATGAAAACATCCTGCTGGGCTATGGGTTAGTTCTAAACTAACCCCCACCCTGAGTGAGTTTAGAACTGAACTGAAAATGCGGCGAAACTCAACCATCACCCTGGTTCTTTAGTTTGGAGCAACTTTTGTTTGAAGCAGCCTTGTCACGGAATAGTGAGCTGAAACCGGCACCGCTCCAGCATTGTGTGCTGGCTTAAACTGAATATCCAGCACTGTGCTGACTCTGCTCGTCTGAAGTAAGTTAGGCTTTGGTCTGCATGGCTTTCCATGAAAGAAAACGGTCTCTCTTAAGGGTTGTGGGATAACAGTAGCCATCTTGGGGTGGAAACTGAAGCCCTCATGTGTGCTTTTATTTTTGCATGTCTAAATTCAAAGCATGCTAAGACTGGGGAGGAGAGATGAAGAAGAGACCGCTGAGTGATAGTGGACATCCAGTTAGACATGAGCATGCAATGGTATGTGGTACCAAAAGGTGCTAGTAGGACTTTAGGCTGCAGACACAGAGGCATTGCACCAGGAAGCAAAGGTGTGAGAGTTGTTCTCCATGTGGCTCTGGGGAGGCCGCACCTGGAGTAATAATACTTAGATCTTAGATCCCTGAGCTCTGTTCAAGGGAAGATGAGTATCATTATCCTTGTTTTACAATTGGGGAACTGGACACAGAGAGGTGAAGTGACTTGTCCAAAGTCAGGGAATGTAGAACCCAAGTATCTTGACTCCCAGTCCAGACCCGTATCCATAAGAACATAAGCTGTCATGGGATAACAAGGAAGGTCCTCTCATGGATTGGTAACTGGTTAAAAGATAGGAAACAAAGGGTAGGAATAAATGGTCAGTTTTCAGAATGGAGAGAGGTAAATAGTGGTGTCCCCCAGGGGTCTGTACTGGGCCCAGTCCTATTCAACATATTCATAAATGATCTGGAAAAAGGGGTAAACAGTGAGGTGGCAAAATTTGCAGATGATACAAAACTACTCAAGATAGTTAAGTTCCAGGAAGACTATGAAGAGTTACAAAGGGCTCTCACAAAACTGGGTGACTAGGCAACAAAATGGCAGATGACATTCAGTGTTGATAAATGCACATTGGAAAACGTAATCCCAACTATACATATAAAATGATGGGGGTCTAAATTAGCTGTTACCACTCAAGAAAGAGATCTTGGAGTCATTGTGGATAGTTCTCTGAAAACATCCACTCAACGTGCAGCAGCAGTTCAAAAAGCGGACAGAATGTTAGGAACCATTAAGAAAAGGATAGATAATAAGACAGAAAATATCATGTTGCCTCTATATAAATCCATGGTACACCCACATCTTGAATGCTGCGTGCAGATGTGGTCGCCCCATCTCAAAAAAGATGCATTGGAATTGGAAAAGGTACAGAGAAGGGCAACAAAAATTATTAGGGGTATGAAACGGCTTCCATATGAGGAGAGATTAATAAGACTGGGACTTTTCAGCTTGGAAAAGAGACTATTAAGGGGGGATATGATAGAGGTCTATAAAATCCAGGCTGGTGTGGAGAAAGTAAATGAAGTGTTATTTACTCCTCCTCATAACGCAAGAACTAGGAGTCACCGAATGAAATTAATAGGCAACAGATTTAAAACAAATAAAAGGAAGTATTTTTTCCACACAATGCACAGTTAACCTGTGGAACTCCTTGTCAGATGATGTTGGGAAGGCCAAGACTTTAATAGGGTTCAAAAAAGAACTAGAAAAGTTCATGGAGGATAGGTCCATCAATGGCTATTAGCCAGGATGGGCAGGGATGCTGTCCCTAACCTCTGTTTGCCAGAAGCTGGGAATGGGCGACAGGGGATGGATCACTTGATGATTACCTGTTCTGTTCATTCCCTCTGGGGCACCTAGCATTGGCCGCTGTCAGAAGACAGGATACTGGGCTAGATGGACCTTTGGTCTGACCCAGTATGGCCGTTCTCATGTTCACACCTGCCACCCAACAACACTGAGACGAAAGACCAGGCCACAGCACCCCTCAGTACCTTCTTACAAATGTGCAGACAATGCAAGTGTAACATTTACATGAGCTGGGCTTTTAATGTCTTGGGAAATATTATTTGTTCCGTCTGTGTGGGCTGGAATCCTTGGTAATTTTGGTTTGTTATTCATGGAAGACAAGTAGTGCAGGGGCGAGAGAGGCTGAGGGGAAAGCATTGGCTTGCGAGCACTGGGGAGACTTGTGCTTTTGGATCTGGGTTTGGGTAGCCTCCATCTGCATTTGTGTACTTCATCCTATGGCTTATCCTCCTGTCCCTCCTCTTATTTGTAGCTATATTCCAACCGCATTGAGCTACCTATGTATTTATTGGCCTTCAGGGGCATCACAAAGATCAGTGAGTTCATCCTCGCTGCGTCCCTTGTACTATCCCCATTCTATGGATGCAGAAACTGAGGCACAGAGAGACCCCCAAAGGTCACACAGCCAGTATGTGGCAGAGGCAGGAATACAACCCAGGTTTTCTGGGTCTCAGTCCAGTCCAGTCCTTTAATCCTTCCTGTCCCCTACTCCTCTGAGCAGAGCCAGCCAGAATCTAGCCCTATATTTATTAGGACTCATTGTAGGATTGTGTTCTTTACCTTTCAATATTGAAGGCTCTGTTGGAGGATTAAATAAAAAGCATTTGTTCTTCAGGCTCACTATGATATTCTTTATATTGATTAAAGTTCAGGGTTTGCTAAACCACACCCCTCCCCAAAATGGCACATTTCAATTAGCCAGCACTTTAAAAAAAAAAAAAAAAAAAAAAAACCCACCTTAAGCCTCCAAATCCCTCAGACTCCTCTGGTCTTCTCGACTTCGTGGACTTGCTAGTGGAAAAATGCTGCGGTTCCTTGTGCACTAATCCAATTCTTTAAGTCTTCCTGTTGTACTTCATCTGGAAGATAGATATATCTAAAAATAATGCACAGAGGATAAAGGAGATGATCATGGGCCAGCTCCTCAGATGGTGTAAATTGGCATAACTCCAGAGTGCAGCTATGTCGATGAATGCCAGCAGGGGCTCTGGCCTGAGGTTAGCACAAACTGTCTTTGAACTGTGTATGAATAAAGAACTCAGATTTGGTCACATGGCAGGTGAGGTCTGATTCTGCTAGGTCTGAAGACATAGATTGTTGTCTAGATGGTGTTCAGGGGTCTCCTCTGTATTCTCTGTGTGGGTGGGAGAGAACAGGGCATCAGGGACACGTGCAATGAGTAAAGGGTTCCTCTTTGTAGGCTCCGCTCATCCAATCTGGTTTTCTGGGGCGGTCCTTTGGGGAAAACAGGTCAGGGCAGTTTTTCAGCTCCACAAAGCTCCCTTTCTGTGTGGGCAAAGTGAGCCCGTGGGGATTGGCTGGCCAAGATGCTCTCGCGTCTTCCTCGAAAAGAACAAATTGTAAAATGCAGCTCTCGCAGGCCAAACAACTCAAGGATTTTTCCACCGGGGGAAAACGTCCTGGCCAGGCCTGCCCGGTTAGGCTCCCGAGCCGTGTGGTCTGGCTGTCTCTGTGGGATTTTAGGAGAATGCTGACTCGAGCGGAAGTCATTAACGTACTTGGTGCTGAAAGTGGGCAGCTGCTCAGCTTGGGCCCTGTCTCGGTCTGTCTCCTCCTTTGCCCCCAGGAGGAGCACTGACCCACCCCTGCGCTGGAAGAAAAAGAATTAAGCTGCTTTTTCTTGAACAAGAATTTCAGAAAGAGACCTTGAAATAAACAACAAAGAGAAATGAAATCAGGGTCCATTGGACCGTCCACTCTCTGGACAAGGAGATCTTTTGTATTATGCTTGTTTACGTGCCTGGCACAATGGTGCCCTGATCCCTAATTGGGACCTTGTAGCTGCTACTGCAATACAAATTATTGTTTTATCACTGCCCTAAACTCCCTGTGCCTGCCTGCCTGCCTTCCACCAGCCTTTCAGCCTGCTAGCAACTCCCTTCCCCTCTAACGATATAGGGCAGTTAGTTAAACATCTTCATGATACCTCCTCCAGCCTCCCTGCCCCCCAAATCAAACGCTTATTGCATGCATCTGAGCTGCTGACTTTTTTAATTTTGTTTGTTTTAATTACACCATCAACATCAAAAGTAGTGGAGAAACAGCTGAGCCGTTGTCTGGGGATTCATGATTTAACTGAGACAGACTTAGCAAATTCTAATACCTAGCAAGTACGCTGTCGGATTGCAAATACAGGAGTGTGTGAATCCAACATGAGCGCCAGCTTCTATAACTTTAGGGCCTGCGGGGGCATGATTGACACTGCTGTGTAAAATGACACACACCCTTAGACTCTGGTCGCTGACACATTTGCACATCTAAAGGGGAACATATGTATATGCTCCCTAGGACCAAACTCCGTATTTTTTCCATTGGCAGTGGCATTTATGTGATGGTTGAGGAGGGAAAAGTGAAAAACATAGTTACCTGACCAGTTATTCAATGCTGTGCTAGGATATGGGGGAAGGGGGAAGGGTATGTGTGAGAGAGAAATTCCCTCTTGACCCCTGTTGCAATTAGCTAATGCCCTGAAAGGTGATATTTGATTACCCCAATTTAGCAAGTAAAACGGTGCATTCTGCTTTTGATTCTAATCCATGCCACCATATTTAATGCTCTGACCTCCTGCAGTAGTGAATTCCATTGGCTTTGGCTAAGTTTTCCAGGCATCTGCACGCCCTGTTAATGAGGTGATTCTATCCCTGAGTGAGTAACCGTGTGTGTGTGTGTGTGTGTGTGTGTCAGAAAGAGAGAGGTTGGGTGTAATGTATGGAGGACAGATGGGTGGGAGGTTGGAAGACTGAGATTAATGCAAACTGTGTGTAATTAATTGACTTCTTTTTTTTAAAGATTTGTTGTTGTTTTTTTTTAAAGCTTGGGATCTACCAAGGAGGAAAAACCCCAAATCGATAATGGAATGACTGTCAATTTTAAAATGGAAAATAATGCTTTGATAGCTTAGAATGATTCTCTCTCTCTCATATTTTTGCCATGACCGTGGAACATTAAACTGTAACTATCAGCTCATCATGGTGAGCCGTTGTCACAGCCCTTCCTTGGCCCAGGGGGGAGTGGGGAGGAGGTAACCACCCCCTGATTTCCCTTTTTGGATTGTGACTCCAGCGACAGCAGGTAGAGCAGGGGCTATGCGCCAGAAACTCCCTGTTCTGCAGCCCTGTGGGTGGGGAAATGGGAGGAGCCCGGGCTCTGCCTCCAGCACTCACTGGCCAGAGTTAGCTGATCAGGAGCATACGAGAGAGCAAATTGCTCCCTGAGGAGGGGGTAAAGTAGCTTAGTGGAGGGTTTGGGTCCATTAAAATCATTGCCTGGTGGGTAAAATGAAGAACAAATTAAATAATTTGTTAAAATAACATTAAATATGGCATTTTGGTTTGCCTTCGTAGCAGATTTCTTAAAGCTGGCCTCAGCTCTTCTCTTCCAGGCTAAGTATGGTAATCGCCTGTCTCTTTTGGGGGTGGTGGAGGAGAGGGGTGTTAAAGTTCATGTTAGAAATTAACATGAATACTGGTGCAGAGAGCCAGGATATCCCTGTGGTTAGGGCACTAGCCTAGGAGGTCAGAGTTCAAATCCCTGCTCCACCACAGACTTCCTGTGTGACCTTGGGCAAGTCACTTAGTCTCTCTGTGGCTCAGTTCCCCATCTGTAAAGTGAGGATCATGGCATTACGAGGAATAAATACATTAAAGATTGTGAGGTCTTCAGGTGCTGTGGTGATCAGGGCCATATAA
Source organism: Terrapene triunguis (assembly GCF_002925995.2). Lineage (NCBI taxonomy): Eukaryota > Metazoa > Chordata > Testudines > Emydidae > Terrapene > Terrapene triunguis. Next base: position 3,581,192 of record NW_020664582.1, on the reverse strand, counting down.
GTACCTTATAACAACAGCAAAGTGATAACTGGCAACATGTTAGATAAGGCGATTCATTGCCCCTGCTGTTGACAATGACCCTCATCCTGCTACTGTTGTTCATGCTGAGTAATACCTTATTCTACAAGTCCCACTAAAATCAGTACCTACTGTCTACTACGTTTACGTAAGTACCTACCACAGCGCGACCCCGGTCTCTCAGCTGGAGTTTCTGGGAGCTGCTGAAGTACAAAATCAAAGATTGGCTTGAGCCAGCCCTGGCCACAAGACTTTTTGCTGAGCACTGCAGAGAGAGGCAATGTCCCTTGTGAGATTTACTAACCAATTCTGACCACTTGGTGCCAATGTTGTTCCCATTTTTCTTGTGCCCGAGCCACGTCCGTTCATTGGCTTCAGACAAACTTTTTTCCTTTGGCCTTCACCGCAGTGGAAACCTGCAGCCTTTGATTTGGTAATGATTAGCTTCTATTTAGTAGCTGTCTAAGGACAGTTGATGCCTGGAAGCAAAACAGCCCCTTGCTAGCACGGGGAGAAGAAAGTTTGTGTGTTTAAATAAATAAGCTAGTTATAAATCTCTCATCTGAATGAGCCTTAACTGTTACCAACCCAGTGGAAAAAACTCGCTAGGCAGGTTGCACTGATCCTGTCTTCGTGAAGCTAGTTCAGTTCCCACCCGGCGATTGGCACCATTGGCAACCTCAGAAGCTTTAAAGATTTCAGTTCTTTCTCAGCACTCAAGGCAGGTCCAGCAAGGTCAGCCCTGATGCTCATGGCGTGAGCTTTGACCCCAGCTCTCAGGGATCTATCGCGCTCCAATCACCATAGTATAGATGTACCTGTTCTCTTCAGATCCTGCTAATAGATTTTAGTCCCCACAGCTGGCAGTAGATTACATCTCACAAATAGATGACCCTTTCGTGTAAGGGGAGTAGAGCACTTTGGTACATCTTAAAGATGGTCCATCTATATGGATGCTGTATGTGTGTGAATAAAATCTCTCGCCGAGGGGGGTTTCGGTTCTCATTATCTTGCTTTCTTTGATTCAGGGATATAGAAATAGCTGTGGCGCTGCCTGGTCGTTAGGAAATGCATATTCATACCTAGAGGCAAGGAGCATGAAGGTCCCCTCACTGGGAGGTGCACTCTGTGTACAGGGTTCTAGAATGAGAGGACCAGGTTCACAGCAATCTACCCCAGCTGAAGGTCTGGAGAGATTTTTATCAGTGCTCCTGCTCCACTTGAATGTCTAGTGGTTAAATAAATGTAGGAGGCCAAGGGTCAGTTGTTGTGTAATGTGGGGTTACTTACTTGTGACCAAGGACTTTTAACCTCCGTATTTCCTGAAGAAACTAATTACTGTGTTGTCCAGATGAGAAAGGAGTCAAATGGAGTAACTTACACCCTGGGGGGCTGGAAGAGAGGGATACAGCAGGAAAAGCAACTTAAGAGGGTGTAGGAAGGACCGTTTTTAAAGTAGGACCACACACTTTATCTTCTGTCCCCTTGCAGTGGGTGTTCTATCATGTACTGCATCCTTCCTTTGGGCTGGCACTTCGCAACAAACTTGGGTGTAACTGACATCAAAGGCCTGATCTATACATAGTTTTTATACCAATGTAACGCTTTTCAGGTAGGGGGAGATTTTAATATGAATTATAATTAAAGCAGTACAAATGCCTCTAGTGTGGGGACAGTTATACCTGTATAAAGGTGCTTCTCCTGAGATAGCTTATTCCTATACGTTTAGGGGAATAAGCTGTACAAGTCTACAACAACTTTATACAGCTATAACCATGTCCACACTAGATGGTAGCACTGTTTTAATGGCATCAGTTTCTAAACCAATATAGACCTAGTAGCACAAAAATGGTAGGTAGACAAGCTACAAGATTTTTGGAGGGCGGTTATCTCGAGATGAATCAGGTACATGAGTATACAAATGGGTAATTTTTGTGTAAGCGTCCGGAAAGGCTGCGGAACTCCTAGCAGCTGACTATGAATGAATTGGCTATCAGAAGTCCCCTTGTGCCACCTTCACATGACTAGCACCACGGCTAGCGGGAGTTCCTCTTAGTTTGGAGATTTTCTTTTGCTACTAATGCTCATTCTTTCTTTGAACATCCTTATGGGGACTGTAACTGGCATTAGGGGATCAGAACTAGACCTTCAGAAAACAGAAATTTGTTGGCTTCCTCATGCAACTGTCATACGTTCTCCTCTATCTTATAGTAACTGCACGCACATAGAGGATGCTGCCTTTGCCGCCTCTTTGCCCTGCTGTTCAGGACCCACAGAGAGCCAGACTATCGGCTTTCTCAGTCTTTTGTACCTCTGGATTCCACCAAGGACCAAAAGTAGAAAATCCAACATACTCTGAGATGTTGTGCACATGGTTCTTTGCAGCAGAAATAGCTCAAAACCTTGTGACAGAACCTGTTCTCCTAAGGTATCCCAGCCGGGGTGGCAGACACAAGAGGGCTAGTAAGAAGCCACACATGGGAGACTTACCCCAAATAAATCTTCAACGTTAAGAGATTCACCCCAAAGGCCTTGACTAAATAGTGTATAGTATGTCATCTGGCATTCACCCAATAGGTCTTGATTCAATGCCCATTCAGGTCAGTGGAAAAGACTCCCATTGATTTCAATCTGCATTAGATCAGGCCCTTAGCTCTGAAACAGCTAGGAAGGTGGCAGGAGGCCAGTGGTATCAGGTTTGGTGCATCTCCATTTGGGATATTGATTACCTCTTTCTGCTCTCCCTCCTGCAGACAGTTACTTGTGTTGACTCCTGAACCATCCTGGCCTACACTCCTGTATGGGAGTTTATTATAAGTGTGTATTACACCTGATTAGTCATTTTCTGTTTAAAACAACTGGTGACCAGGCCACCCTTATTTCCAAGACTTTTGTTAGGAGCTGTGCCAAAGGAACATTCGTGTTCATCAACTCAGGTTTCTATAGCCAAGAGTGTGGCTAAGGAACTGGATTGAGATTCTTGACTCTGCCACAGACCAGCTTTGTGACCTTTGGGAAGTCATTTAATCTCACCATTTGTAAAATGGGTGGTAATGCTGTCCCTCCCAAGGGTCCTGAGGATAAATATGTTTGTGTGGGGCTCATGTACTGTGTCAATGAAGGCCATATGAGTATCTGGATTATTTGTATCACTATGTATGGGATCTCAAGAGTTAAGAGGGGGATTTCAGTGTCTGTGGTCCATGCAGTCATTGGCGCCTTTGCTGAGAGATTTAACAGAGGACTGTTGGAGGTGGTTTATCTTTGACGTGGACATTCATCCATTAGAGACAGAGAGCACTCCTTCTCCTGGTTCCTCCGAACCCCTTTTTTCTTTGGTCACCAAAAGCCTTCCAGTGTTCACTTAATGACTTTCAGTCCTATTCTGATGCAATAAAACACTTACAGGGTGAAGACCATTTTTTACTTGGTTTCTAATGGCAGTCCAGGGAAGAGAACATGTTGCATTTAATCTAACTTGGTAACTGTCATGGAGAGGGTTAGATCATACAGATGTTTCAACTTCAATGATTTAAACTGTGTACACAGAGCAGATTTAGATTTGCAGAACACCTGCCTGTTGCACTAAGTGCTATTTTATGCATTACAAGTACAAAAATGAAGATAATCCCCCAACTGTAATACTGATAGCCCAACCCAGGTATCTCAAAAACCAATCACCCACAAGGAGTTTGTACAGCGCAAGGGGGTCCTGGTCCATGACTAACGCTCTTGGGTGGTGCAAGAATACAAATAATAAAGGAGAAGCCAATAATAATTGATAACCATCCACCTACCCCCTTATCAACAGCCCAAGGAGAAATGACTGGTCTTGGAGCATGACCTGAAGGTTCATAAATCCTGTCTCTGGCAGAGCTAGGCCAGGGAGCCTGCTACAGAGACAAGGCCCCTTTATGGCAAATGCCCTGCCAGCAGCTTCTTTGAGAGCTCAAGCGCTCCAGTACCAGGTAGTGCTGTGTGGTGAGAGATACTAGGATGTTCTGTTTTTCTGCAGAGACTGTCACTCAAACCACAGCTTCTTGGTTGTCTTTCTCCAGCCCAATCTGTTGGCTCCTGGAAGAGGCTTCATAACTGTACTAACTCACTCCAATTTCAGGTATTCCAGCGTCTGCTCTTCCCCACAAGCACACTGGATAGAAGGGCTGGTGTCAGAATTCTGTCTTACCCAATAGTGTACTAAGGAAACTTATTTGGGACAGAAGGGGTTAATTACACTTGGGTGGGATTCTCTCTTCCTTTTCCCCCCAAAAATGCTGTGGGACTCACTCATCCACACAGTACCTGGTGAGTTCTCCAGGTCTTGTCCTGTATCCCACCCCCCTGTGTCTCTCCATATTCAAGCTGAACTTTGCACATGGCGAAGACAGCTGCAATATCCCATAGATCTGAAAGGAGACAGGGAGGAGATGGAGAAAGAACTTGCTACACCATCAGCTGCCTCTTGTCAGCCTCAGCTGGTGCCTGGCGTGTGTGGATATAGATATAGATATATAAATAAAATATACATTTAAAAAAAAACTAAATGCCAGCTTCAGTGGAGGTCTCATTATTTTACCAAAAGTGGTTTGCAACTAATTGCATCTCTTTATCTTTTATGAAACAAGAAGTTGTAGACTTCAGAGCCAGAGCTTTGGAAAGAAGGAATTAACAGGCAGCTGTTGTTTGTGTTACAGTTGGGGAGATTTGTCTACAAGCCCTAAGATTGTGGCCCAAGTGTGCCAGGTGCTGCATATACACGTAGTAAGAGATGGTCCCTGCCCTGAAAAGCTTATGATCCAAATAGAGGAACAGGAAGTAATGTTATCCTCATTTTAAAGATTGGAAACTGAGGCACAGGGAGATTAACTGGCTTGTTGAAGTTTGTGGCAGAGCTCGGAATAGAGACAGTTCTTCTGAGTCCAAGGTCTGTGCATAAACTGTCCTTCCTCTTGCTAGTTCCCATGGTTAGTTCATGTATCTCCCTTACTGTGGTGGAGTTCAGTCACAGATCAGACCAAACCCTTTTAACCTGTGGCATTTCTCTTCTACTTTCCCTCTCTTAGTTGGTGACAAGGTGCCAGCCGATATCCGGATCATCGAGATCAGATCCACGACGTTACGGGTTGATCAGTCGATTCTCACAGGTACGGGCAGTGGTGGGGGGTTGTGCTGTTACTCTGAGCATGGCGGTCTTGCACCGAACGACTGCTACTGGAACGAGTCCTGGGTGGGGGTCGAGGTGGGTTGTGTTGGGCTTGGTGCTCTAAGAACCTTCACACCCACAGTGAAATTTGTATCAAATGTTCTGTGTTCTGAAAAATCTAGGTTCTCCTCTTAACGTTTTCATTTTCACACCTGTCTGGTGAATCTGTGGTGGCCAGCTTCTCTCTAACACTTTCCAAAGGGGTCACCCAACTAATCCAGATACTTGGCAAACCAATCTGTACCATGTCCCTGTGAGGCTGATTGGTTAGCACTATTATCAGCCCTTTTTACAGATCGAACAATTTAAGACCAGGGATTAAGGGTGGGGTTTTCAAATGCGTTCAGCATTGGCCTGACTGCTCCACTGAAGTGAGTGAGCATATTCAGTGGGAGCAGAGTTGGGGTGAGATTTTCAAAATTGCTTGGTTTAGGACTACGTGACTTGCCCAGAAAGGGAATCAGTGGCAGAGTTGGGATTAGAATTCAGGAGATTCTGGCTCCATGTCTCATGTTCAGACCACTGGACCACAGCTAAGTCTTGGCAGGAAGTGCCCAAAATCTTGAATGTGTGTGAGATTTTGTTAAGAATCAAGCCTCCAATTAATGATGGCTACACATTTTACTGCAGAACAGGGTATGTGGCTGTCTTACACAGGTACTGAACTGTGGCTTGAAAGCAAATGTTGCTTGATTCATGTCTATCTTGTTGTGTAGCAATTAAAGAGTTAATCATTTCAGATGTGTGATATTTGCTAGAATTGGATGTTGTCATTGAGGGGAGGGGAATTTTTTTTTAAATATGAATTAAAGAAGTGTTTGAAATATTACATATTAGCTTTAAACATTATATCACTGCTATCACGGGGAAATGGTAAGTATCCTTTCTTTTCTATTTAGATCAAGGGTTCTCAAACTGGGGGTCGGGAGCCCTCAGGGGGTGGCGAGTTTATTACATGGGGAGGTCACGGGCTGTCACCCTCCACTACAAACCCCGCTTTGCCTCCAGCATTTATAATGGTGTTAAATATATTTTTAAAATGTTTTTAGTGTATAAGGGGGGTCGCACTCAGAGGCTTGCTGTGTGAAAGGGGTCACCAGTACAAAAGTCTGAGAACCCCTGATTTAGATGAACCATTAGTCTAAACTCCAAATCTCCTTTTGACATGATTTTAAAAATTCATGAGCTTGGGATACGGCAAAAGGGAAGGGAAAACAATTGCAGAAATTAAATCTACAGGGACACCAGCACAGTCTCCCCGAGACGTGGTTTTGTGCTAATTGAACTTTCTCCTGCAAGGTGACAGGAGATGCAGCGAAGGAACAAAATTATTTTTGTGCTCAGAGCGCAAAATAAAGACCTTCAGGAGAAGCCCTCTTGATACTTTCATTACGTTCCACAAGGTAGTCCATCTCCTCTTGAGGCCGTTGATTAGCTTTTGTGGCTTTGAGTTGTCCTTGAATAAGTGGAACTGCTGCCTCTGATTTTAATTCTTGTGCCCTGAGGAGAGGGGCTTTTCTTCAAATCTTGGAACTGGCTGTTGTAAGCTTCCCGGAGCAGGGAACCATCTTTTGTCTAAGTTTGTACAGTGCCTAGCACAATGGGGTCCTGGGTCGTGACTAGGGTTTCTAAGCACTACTGCAATGCAAATAATTACTAATCGTAATGTAGCCAGTCTCCATGCCAATGCAGGACTGTTCCTTACAAGATGCAGAAGAAGGTTTTTGGACTAAAGAGGGTTTAATTTTAGAAGCCTTTGTTTGTTTTTTCAGGATATCGTCAACATACAAAGCAGTTAGTATAATCTTCGCTGTCCCCCTTATGAGTAACGTTTTCCTGCTGTCGCGAAGCTCCCCGCCATTTAGGATTCGTTTTGGAGCCCTTTAGACCCATCCCAACGAAGCCCGTGCACAAAATACGAATCCCGGTTCCGTTTGACTCTCTCCTCACACAATTCATGCCAAGAAGCAACTTGGCTGAGATTCCCCAGCACTACGCTTGGGCTCTGGTGACCGTTTCTCTGTAGAAGTCTTCACTGGGTAGTTGGTGGCAGTTAAAACCTGTCTGGAACCCAGAAAAACTTTTCTCTGTGTCTGTACCTTGACTAGCCCAGTGGGGCCGGGGCCTCCAGATCCAACTACAATACAAACCACAGTAATTCAGACAGCAGTGTTATCGTCTCTGGAGTATGAGGAGGGCAGCAATTGGTGGGTGAGACCAGGGACTTGAATTTGCCAACTTGTATCAGGCCGTCCAGATGCCTAAATATGGAGTTAGGTGCCAAACTGTACATTTTCCGGCTCAAAATGTTGGCCTAACCCTGTTAGGGTATGCTGTTAGCTAAGCGGCTTTTTGGCTCTGGTAATTTTCACTTGAGTTTAAACTAGTTATTTTCCTATAACTCTTCTCTCCATAGTGAACAGATGAATGGGCCAGCTGTAACATCTCATTGATGAATGTCCAAACAAAATGACCTAGTGCCAAAGATCTATTTTCAAGGCTATGTATTGTCACCAACAGAAGCTTCCAATCCACCCTAATAGAGGCCTTTGCTGGAACTGGATCTGTGTTGAGAATCTCAGTAGGAAACCCTGTAAATGTTTTTTCTCCCTCCTTTTGTCTCTACAGGTGAATCTGTGTCTGTGATTAAACACACTGACCCGATCCCTGACCCCAGGGCTGTCAATCAGGACAAGAAGAACATGCTTTTCTCTGTAAGTTTTTTCATATCCGTCGCCACCTCTCTTGGCTCTTGTAGAAACAGCCACAGGGTAAAAACCTCATAGGCAGGTATCAAAGTGTATAAGTTTTTGAGCAGTACATTGTAATAAAGGATAATTACTGTTCACTGAAGGACACAATTTAAGGTGCTATTGTTAAAGTCAATGGGAACAGAGTTAGGCCAATGCTGAATGCTTTTAAAATATCCCACCCTTAACAGTCTACATATTGTCAAAAGTTGGCCAGTCATCTACTCACTGGACAGGGACATCTGAGTCTTGGTTGTGCTGCAATGTAAAGTCCTTACAAAGGAATAACTGGATGACATAACAGCATTACAACCCATGCGACTAGTGAAAGGATATTCCACAAAAGCTTATTCACTGGGGCAGTTCTCACTTTTGTTTGTGGCAGAGATTTTCAAAGAGAGCAGCCTAAGGGAGTTTGGTGCCCACTGAGTTTTGGCATCTAACTCCCTTATACTTAGGGCCCTACCAAATTCACAGCCATGAAAAACGCGTCACGGACTGTGAAGTCTGATCTCTCTCCATGAAATCTGGTCTTTTGTGTGCTTTTACCCTATGCTATACAGATTTCACGGGGGAGACCAGTATTTCTCAAACTGGGGGTCCTGACCCAAAAGGGGGTTGCAAGGTTATTTAGGGAGTATTGCCACCCTTACTTCTGCGCTGCTTTCAGAGCTGGGCGGCCGGAGAGCGGCAGCTGTTGGCTGGGCGCCTAGCTAGAGGTGGGTGGCCGGAGAGTGGCAGCTGCTGACCAAGGTTCAAGCTCTGAAGACAGCAGAACGGAAGTAAGGGTGGTAATACCATACTATGTCATCCTTACTTCTGCACTGCTGCTGACAGCGACTCTGCCTTCAGAGCTGGGCTCCTGGCCAGCAGCTACCATTCTCCAGCCACCCTGCTCTGAAGGCATCGCCAGCAGCAGCGCAGAAGTAAGGGTAGCAGTACTGTATCTCCCCTCCCCCCCCCTACAATAACCTGGTGACCCCCCGACAACTCCCTTTTGAGTTAGGACCCGTACAATTACAACACTGTGAAATTTCAGATTTAAATAGATGACATCATGAAATTTATGATTTTTAAAATTCTATGACCGTGAAATTGACCTAACTGGACCGTGAATTTGGTAGGGCCCTACTTATACTCCTTTAAAATCTCAGCCTTTGTGTTTATGGTTTTCTTCTGAAATCATGGACTAGAGGTGTAGCAGGCATTCATGATTAAACATGCAGAACTTGAAACTTGTGAGGTGCAAAGAACTCTCAAACAGCAAAACTAGAGATGGACTCAGGTTGCAAAATTTGTATCTGGAATTTGAATGCTCCAAAATTCAAAGGCATTTGCAACATGGAGTTTTGCTTCATCTTATAAAGATTAGGGGTTATTTAAAACAATTTAACATTTTGCCAGTTTTGGAGGAGTTTATATATGAGGTTTTGTTACCGACTTTTGAACCTGAAGCAGGAAGCAAGTAGCTCATTGTGTAGGGAGAGAATGTAGCCTGCCAATTAGAGTACAGGATTAGGCGTCAGGACTCCTGGGTTCTTTCCTGAAACCTGTCACTGACTCAAGGTCCAATTTCTCTTACCCTTTCTGAACAAAACTGGTCAAAGTAATTTGTGGAGCAAGACTGTTATACCTTAAAATCCATTAGAGAGGGGTGTGGGGAGGGAAAGGGGGCAGTCCTTTCATTTAGCAGTTTCTACTGGACCAAGCATCTTCAACTTTTCTATGCTCCTTAGGAATAAAGGGTATGCATTGCATCTGGAGATGCTTCTAACTCAAAAAAAGCCCCAAACCACACAAATCTTGAAGACCACAGAAGACTCAGTAGCTACTCATAGGTCTGGAGAAACCCCTGTTTAGGTTTGGTGGGATATCACCAAAAGTAGAAAGGCCTGTCAAGGGGTCACAGGAAACAGGAATTATTGGGTTCAGGCTGGAGAGAAATTGAACAGTAACTCAGTGACAGGTCTCAGGAAAGAACCCAGGAGTCCTGACTCCAAATCCTGTACTCTAATTGGCAAGCCATCTGCTCTCCCTACGCAGTGAGCTACCCATTTGCTGCTTTAAGCTCAAAGATCTAATATTTGTATATTCTGTACATACAAATGACTTCTTTTCCAGGGTACCAATATTGCGGCTGGTAAGGCTGTTGGCGTCGTCATTGCTACCGGGGTATACACAGAAATTGGGAAGATCAGGAATCAGATGGTTGCAACTGAGCCAGAGAAGACCCCATTGCAACAAAAGCTGGATGAGTTCAGCCAGCAACTCTCCAAGGTCATTTCTGTGGTCTGCATAGCTGTCTGGGTCATCAATATCAGCCACTTCAGTGACCCGGTCCACGGTGGCTCTTGGTTTCGTGGGGCTATCTACTATTTCAAGATTGCGGTGGCCTTGGCAGTAGCTGCCATCCCTGAGGGTCTCCCTGCTGTCATCACCACTTGTCTGGCGTTGGGCACGCGCCGTATGGCCAAGAAGAATGCTATTGTGAGGAGCCTTCCTTCAGTGGAAACGCTGGGCTGCACCTCTGTCATCTGCTCTGACAAGACCGGCACCCTCACCACCAACCAGATGTCTGTCTGCAGGGTGAGTTCTTGAGCTATGCAAATGTGTAAACACCATGTTGCTTTCCCATAAGGTGTGCAGGGTCTTGAGGCTAATGCACGGGGTTGGGAGATCTGAGTTTTATCCCAAGGCTGCAGAGCTAGGAATAAGTCACTTTCCTGCTGTGCCTCAGTTTACCCATCAGTGTAGTAGGGATAACAACATTTACCTTCCCCACAGACATATTGCAAGGCTAAAACATTGTCTCTTCTGGCAGAAACTTTGCTAATTTGAAGGAGAGCATGAAAAAGCTTTGCATTATTGCAAACCTGTATAAACATGACCTTCCTTTCCTCCCTATTGGTGGTGAAAATCAGTTTATTATTATTTTTGCATGGCTCTAGGCTGCAGTTATATAGCTCGCTCTTGCTCCTTGCGAACAAATGAGACACCTGTTTAAAGGTGTGGCTTTTCAGAGGTTATTTTAAGGACTCTTCTATCTTGGTGCTTTCCTCTGTGGTGGGGATCTGCTTGAAATGAGAGCTCCTGGAAGCGTATGTATTTAGTCTGTTCTCTCCCATGCTTGTTTAACCAAGCTGGTAAGAGATGAGAAACTTAAAAGCTGAACTTCTATCAGAAGTCAAAACTGGGATCAGTTTAACTCCCTGGTTTTAATACATAAGAAGGGATCACCCTGAGAAATCCAGGGGTCAAGATAAGATTAATGCAACCTGGTTAATCCATGCTTTTTTTTTTTTTAAATCCATGTTTTGTTGTTGGAAAGTTTTGGTCAGCAATCCCATACAGCTGAGTTTGGAATCTAAATATACTATAAACACATATTATTGGGTAAATGCCAGGGGCACCACGGCTGAGGAATGCATCAATTTTATCTGCTATAAAAGAGTGTTATTTTCTGGGGAGCATCTTCCATTCCCCTGCCCTGTGGGGCTTGGCTATATTTGGATTGACAAGAATAGAATAGGACGGGAAAGATGGGATAATCCAAGCACTCCTCAGTTTCCCTATTAATCCTCATGACTAAGAAAAGATTTTTCTTGGTACTGGCACTCAGATTTTATAGGAAAACCTTGGAAAACAACATTTCACCAGAGGGGAAAAATAAACTTGCCCAGCATCTCTCCCCCGAACCTCCCAGCGTTTATACTTTGTTAGAACAGTCCAAAGTAGACAACATGTGTAGCATGGCCATGTACGCTGGGAGCACTGACTGGTTAACTAGACATTATTAATACTGGGAAAGTCTGAGATTTCTGCTCTATATATTATTTAAAATGAGACCGCACTGGAGCCATTTTAAAAAAAACGTGTCATTTCCATGTCTTGCTTAGAAAGGATGGACGGACGGACACACACAATATCTTCCTATTATCCCTTCTGCAAAGCAGATATGTTGGAAGACCAGTGATTCTTCCCATTCCCTTCTACAGGCAGCCAGCTAAAGTAACATTTGTGTGACATTCTGCCTCAGGAGTACGTCTGGCAGGCTGTTCCTGTTCTGTAGCGGTTCTTCTAGTTTCCTTAGTGATATGGCAGAGTAAGTGGCCCATGTTCATCTGCATAATGAATGCGTGGGAGTCTAAAGGCATTAAATGCCAAGTTGATGGTTCTGCGGACAGATATGGAAGCATCTCTTGCTGATCAACCTGCTAACATATAGAGCAGGCGAGACTTTTATCTTTCCAAGAACCTGTTCACACAAGGACAGCATTAAGGTTGCTTTCTCAGCTGGCTTCTTTACCAGGCAGACCACTGATTTCTTTAAGTCTTTCCCTTTTTATTTTCGGACTCCCAAGATGAGCTGTGCAAATTGCAGTTCATTAAGGCTGCAGGGTTGCAAGCAGACTCCTTCATCTGGTTTTCGTCCATGTGCACGCAAACATCCTGTGTTTGGACAAACCACAAATTCAAAGCCACTCTCCACCAAAGCCACTCAGGTGTGTTTCTGGCTCTGGGTAAGAAGGCGCCTGATTCATTACATTCAAGTGTGTTCAGATCCGGGATATCGATGCAAGCCCATCTCTGAATCAGCGCCATGGGGACTTCTCTTGGCTTCCACCTAAAATCATAATTTGGTTCAGATGATGATTGATATAGTGCAGGGGTGGCCAAGCTTACTGACCCTCCGAGCCACATAAGATAATCTTCAGAAGTTCAAGAGCTGCAAAACATGCATACCCTGCCGCGCAGGGTGGTGCCTACCCAGGCGCGGGGCTTCTGCCCAGAAGCCCCTAGCTCCACCACCCCACCGCAGGGCAGAAGCCTGAGCTCCCCCCACCTCCAGTCTGGTAGCTGCACGTTAACTATAAAAGAGCCCATGTGGCTCATGAGCCGTGGTTTGGCCACCCCTGGTATAGTGGTAGCACCTAAAAACTTCATCCAGGTTTGGTCCCCAGTGTGCTAGGTACTGTACAAACATATATAGTAAATGTCAGTCATCTGTTCCTACTGAAGTCAATGCAAGAGTCCCATTGATTTTAATTTTACAGGATCAAACCATAAAAAGCAAGACAGAACAGGGGTGTGAAACAAACAAGCCAAAGTGTGTGTGCGTGTGCACGGGGGGGGACAACGATGACACAGAGCAGCAATAACAACAATATTTAATATCTGCAATAATCACAGCTCTCTCAAAAAGAACAGGAGTACTTGTGGCACCTTAGAGACTAACAAGACTAAGGTGCCACAAGTACTCCTGTTCTTCTTGCGGATACAGACTAACACGGCTGCTACTCTGAAAGCTCTCTCAAAACTCAGCCCAAACTCTCAGCAAACCTAGCTTGAGTTTATAACGTAAAATCAGTTGCCATATTAATTCACTCCTTTTTCAGTATCCATTTAATCAGTCAGCAGAAGTGGGGATCTCTTGGATAACATTATTCCAGGCCCAGTCAGCTTGAGGAGAGACAGAAATTTTGTGTTAATGTTTAACCTTCGGGAGTTCCCTGGTTAAATAAGGTGACTGCTTAATGGAAGGAATATGGATATTGTTCACAGATTTGCAGACTGTTAAAAAGGCAAATATTTACGCTGGGTGGTCATGACTGCTATTGAGCACTTACTTATCTTGTAGGTGTTCACTTCATTAAACAGACCGGCTCTGTCTTGAGAGGGAACTGTATAAAGCCTGTCAATATCCTGGACAAAGGTTAGGCATTCATTTGAGGTTAGCTGGGGCATGCAGCCTTTTATTAGGAAGATTTGGGGACCTGGTGTCTTCTGTAATGGTCCAAAGAAAGCTGTTGTCCAAAGGACTCTTTCAGACCTGTTTCAAGAGGTTTTACACATGAGAGAGCTCCTTTGCTAACAGAGACCTATGGCAAGAAACTGCATCCCTGTTTGCAACTCCTTCCAAGTCTGAAGGCTCTCTGCTTTTTCCCATCTCCCCCAGTTTTGCTTAACTCCTTCACTTGGGGCTGGATGGGGAAAAACTTTTGATTTGTTGTTTGGATCCCCCCCTCCCCCCGCCCCTTTTACAGCTTTCAAATTCAAAAAGTCTGAAATCCAACCAGCACTCTCTGGGCAAAAATGGAGAAAAGATTTGTCTTAACATTTTTGTTTAAAAATTCAGATTTTGGCAAAACCTTAAAACAAACGAACAAACCAATGATAATATTCAACGCTTCTGTCATGTAACTCCCTGACTTTTCTTCCCCGTCGTGTTACTGCACAAATGATTTATTTGCCCACCTTCTGAACACCTTCCTGGTAGAAACCTTTCCTGGATTCTCCATGAAATACAGCTGACCAAACTTTGCAAATTTTCTCCGGTTGAATCCCACCATTCATGATACTACATGTCTACCTGAGGCCAAGTCTTGAAATTCTTATTCCTTTTTTACTCAGCCGTTACTTGGGGGAAACAAAACTTCTTACTAATGCCAGTGCATAATTAAGGACTTCAGTATTTGGACCTTGATCCATCAAAGCACTTAAGCATGTGCCTAACTAAAAGTGTGTGAAATGGCTTGAAGCATGTGCATAATTTAAATCACATGTTTAATGGTATGCACTTTAATGAGAGCCAAATGCTCAGTAGAGCTTTGCAACCAGCATGACACTGGTCCTCCTTCATGACATGAATTATATGCCTTATACCAGCTTCCGATCTTTATTACTCTCTTATTCTTTCACCACCAAGTTTTCTCTGCCATTGTTTGGTATGATAATTCCAGAACCAGGTGGTCATGGTAGCCTGGGAACTGGCTTTCTTGGCAAGTTCACAGATCCGTTGCCTACTTTCAGTTTCATTCTTGAGAGTCTAGATCAGGGGTCGGCAACCTTTCAGAAGTGGTGTGCCGAGTCTTCATTTATTCACTCTAATTTAAGGTTTCGTTTGCCAGTCATACATTTTAATGTTTTTAGAAGGTCTCTTTCTATAAGTCTATAATATATAACTAAATTATTGTTGTATGTAAAGTAAATAAGATTTTTAAAATGTTTAAGAAGCTTCATTTAAAATTAAATTAAAATGCAGAGGCCCCTGGACCGGTGGCCAGGACCCGGGCAGTGTGAGTGCCACTGAAAATCAGCTTGCGTGCCGCCTTTGGCACGCATGCCATAGGTTGCCTACCCCGGTCTAGATAATTGCTGAGAGTGTCTCTTTTCTCAGCTTGATACGTGCTGCTGTGGGTGTTTCTTTAAATGTTTACATAATCCCATAGGTTGTGCTCAGCATATGGAGCTGCCTCACCTCTAAGTTTTGCCTTCATATGTTCTTTTGCTGTAGAGGAGTGGTTCTCAACCAGGGGCCCGGGGCCCCCTTGGGGGGCTGCGAGCAGGTTTCAGGGGATCCGCCAAGCAGGGCCAGTGTTAGACTTGCTGGGGCCCAGGGCAGAAAGCCGAAGCCCCACTGCATGGGGCTGAAGTCTGGGGCCCTGAGCCCCATCGCCCAAAGCTGAAGCCAAACGTAGCTTTGTGGGGGCCCCTGTGGCATGGAGCCCCAGGCAATTGCCCTGCTTGCTACCCCCTAATGCCGGCTCTGGCTTTTATATGCAGAAAACCAGTTGTGGTGGCACAGGTGGGCTGTGGAGTTTTTATAGCATGTTGGGG
Organism: Terrapene triunguis; assembly: GCF_002925995.2. NCBI lineage: Eukaryota > Metazoa > Chordata > Testudines > Emydidae > Terrapene > Terrapene triunguis. The sequence goes on along the minus strand of NW_020664582.1, from coordinate 3,565,604 downwards.
GGAAGGGGAGCTCAGAAAGAAAAAGGTTGAGAACCCCTGCTGTAGAGAGTTAGGGTACAACACCATGTTAGATTCAGAGGTTTTAAGGTCATAAGGGACAAATATAATCCATGTGACCTGCATAATAAAGGCCACAGAAGTTCCCTAAGTGATTTGAGCATCTTCAACAGAAGTTATGTAATCTCCAAATAGACCCGTTCAATCTCACTGTTCCTTGTTCTGAAGCAATGTAATTGGAGCTAGATAATTCATATTAATCCCCGCTCTCCACCCAGAGACTGAGCTAAAAGCTTTCTTGTGATCAGCAAAACACAGATAGTAGTTAATTAACTTCCCTCTGTTTTTTTCTGTTCAGATCCAGTCCTTGAGATTATTGTCATTTATTTCTGTCCCATAACTTCCTCTAGATAATCTTACTTTTCCCTTAATGATAATTAATGAATGACATGCAGCAACCCCAGCTGGCTTTGCTGGCCTGAATTTCTAGCTTTCAGTTCAAGTCTTGGTAGTTGATTTTTACCAACCTCTTATAATCCCTAATTCACCTTTGACAATCAGTCTCTTTAGGAACTGTAGCATAACCTTAGAGCCCTCATTCAGCACAGCACTTCAGGATGTGTGTAAGTCCCTCTCTAATCAGCAAAGCACTTAGTAGGTGCTGAAATACCATTGACTTCACTTCACTGACGCCTATTTGTAGTACAGTAGCACTTAGAGGCTGTATTCAAGAGCAGAGTCCCATTGTGATAGGCACTGTGCAAATGCATATAAAAAAGCAGACCCTGCCTCCTCCCCCCCCCCCCAAAAGTTTACAATCTAAATAGACAAGTCAGACAATGGGTGGGAGGGTTAATAGACACAGAGGGGGGGAGTGACTTTTCCAGAGTCACACATTGGGTCACTGGTAGAGCTGAGAATAGCACCCAAGGTCTTGTGACTCCGAGTCCAGTGTCCAATCCCCCTAGGCCTGCATGAGGGAAGCCTGCACTCTTCTATGCACAGAGGACTCAGCCTTCCAATCAGTCAGCCCTGGAACTTTTTATAAGCATGACGCTCGCTAAATGAAAGGAACGAGACAAAAAAATTCTGCCAGGATGAATAGGGTCCTTATATGGAATACAGCTAAACCTCCCCTCTTCCTCCCCCATGAGCTGATCAACAGAATGGCTGGCATTCCCGACTTTCCCTGTTGTATAATAAATCAATTGGTGGGGGGTATGCACAGTAAGTGCTTATCGATGCTCCCTAGCCCACTATGGTCAAAGCAGTCTGAATACTAGCTCTAGTCCAAGTTTGCATTGAAACCAGACCTTGGAGGGAATAATTTTAGAAGATTCCCACTGTCTGTCTGGGTTATTGTCTCTTGTATGGCTGCTTTGACAGGGGAGATGATCTGGGAGGAAGCCATTATGTAATTATGTTAACTGCAAGCATTATTTAGCATAGGGGGAGGGGGAGAGAAATGTTTTACCTCTGTCCTCGCAGATCGCTTCCTTTTTATAGAAGAAGATTGCAGGATCTGTGTAATAAGTTAATAACTCTGAATTAAGCTCATCATGGAGCCTTTGAACAACAGTTATTGAAATTGACATTCAGCTCAAATTATAGTCTCTTAAAACTTGGCATATGGCACCCTTTTATGCTCCATTACTTAATACACCAGCAGGCCCAGACGCAGAGGATGACATTTGGAAGTTATGATCTGATGGGCGCATTTGGAAAGATAAGTACATGCCTCGTAACCCGTTGAAACAACATTGGATGAGCTGAACTTCCTGAGGGGACAAAGAATGTGTTCTTATTTTAAAACCGACTGCCTGGCTCGTCCCTTCTAAATAAGGGCAATTGGCACTGGGCTAGGCAAGCAGAATGCTGTTACAGGACCTGATCCTGTTGAGATGCTGAGTGTCCTCCCAGCTTTTAATATCGGTGGGCGCCGAGAGAGCTCAACAGCTTGTTGTAGGTTCTCAGCGCTTGGCAGGACCAGTCCCATAACTCTGCCATTGCTGTGCTGATGGCCAGTTGTCAGCTTTCCTAGTGAGGGGGAGACATTGTGGAGAGCTCCATGTGGACTTTTACCTAGATTGTGCACTGTGAATGCAGGAAGGGGAGAAGGGTGACTCTTAAACAGCTGAGAAAGAGATAGGCGCAGTGGATGTGAATCACCCATTGGATAGAGGAGACGGGTGAATTTGTGTTTCTGTGGCAATCTGTTCTGCAAGCTGACTTCAGATCACTCCCAGGTTGTCTCTCCTTTAAATATCCTGGTTTTGGGGTCTTTTGAATTAGTTGTTTCAGCAGTTCTGATGGATTCTGGCTAACATGCAAACACTTACATGAGTATCCTGGAAAATACTGTAGGCAGAAGAGCTTCCCTAGAGTCATGTGGTTTTTGCTTGAATGCCCCTTTGTTAAGGCCAATCTACAGGACACTGCAGTTTGATTCAGCAGCTTCTATCTAAAACACAAAGCTGCTTTTCGTTAGATTCTCTTGCTCAGGGGTTCCGCCTCCTCCCCTTTTGGATCTATAGGACCTATGACCATTTTTCCAGGTTGCCAGTTTGAATCCAGCCCAAGTTGGTAGTGATAAAGGGACTGGACAGACACTTGGAGATCTTGATCAGCTTCCCAATAAATGTGAAAATGAAAGTATAAATAGATGACTAGTAGCTGATAGGAGTGTTTTAAATCCTAGCAGTTTATTACATTATGGTACTTTGCACTTTTTTACTGCATGTATCCATCTGAAGATCTAAAAGCAGTGTAAAAGTTCTTATCTGTATTTTGCAGATGGGCAAACTGGGGTAGAGAAAGTTACCTCAATAAATAAATCTCAGTAACAGAACTGGGATGCAAACCCAGGTCTCCTGCCTCTTAGTCCTATGACCCTAAGTTCATCCTTACTCCTATGGCATCACAGACACTTGTCCACAGTTTGGGATCCCAGGAAGGTGTGAATAGTTTTTGTATTAATCCCAATTGTTTTTTCTTTCTTCTTGCAAAGTAAACATTTATCATTAGGAACCTTGTCACCGTTATTGATGAGCCCCTGACATCCCATACCACTGTCCCATTTCGGCAGCATTTTTATGGATTTCTTTTCATGTAGGGTAGAAAATATTCATGTTTAAATTAAAAAAACCCAAAACTAACTTTCCTCATCTTGCCTCTCTCCTCTCAAATGAGCCTGCAGCAAAAGTGCCCAGCATTACTTAGAGGTAAGTATTTTTATGATCCAGTTGCTTTCCTAAAAGTTTCTAGATTAGTGCTGTTACCCCGAGGGAAGAAATGAGATTTGAGCTGCAGAAGGACCAGTATGCTTACATGTGTGGGTGGCAAGTTCCTAGGTTGTTGGGTTTTTTTTTTTTAGATCTCTAATACTACATTTTTGACACAAATATGGCTTTAAAAGGGTTAAACGCAGAGGTGCGCTTTGGAGCGAGAACTTGATCTGGGGCCAACTGAGTTTCCTCCTTTGTGTGACACAGGAGTTAGTATGCACCCTCCAGCCTTATAAGGTAAACAGTGCAGTGGTTTATATAGAAGATTTGTTTGGCTGGCTCAGCTCCAGCAGCTTTTCACAGAAAGTGCCATTTAAACTGCTGGTGCAGAGAAGTTTGGGTTTTATACTTTTTTTTTTTAATGAAATGTTACCTATCCTGTTTATGGATTAACCTACAGCTATTTCCTCTTCACTATTTACAGTTACTGCAAACATACCCCTCTATTCCTTCAGGAAATACGCCATAATGTAATAGCGAAAACCTGCTAATACCTTTCAGATCCCACAATCAAAATCCCCCCCCCTTCCACCAATCCATCTTGACTTAATGCCATTGTATTAGTCACTGAGCCCATTCCAGGGTAGGAAATTTAATGTAGCGCTTGGTTGCCATGGGTTACAGAACACCATTTTTAAATAGGTTTAGATTAGAAAAATAAAGAGGTTGTGACCAATTAAAAAAAATTGACCGACTTAGTGTTGTGAAAGTGTTAATTGTTCCACAACCTAGTGTGTTTGAGAAAGAAGACCCCATACCAAGCAGGGAGCGAGAACTGGGTAGGAGGTTGGGGGTAGTTGCATGCTCCAGTTTGCAGACCAATAGCAAGTGCATCTGATGTGAACGTATACAGCCCCTAATATGGGTTCAGTACATGGCACTTAGCTTTCAGAAGAGACCAGTAATTTTTGGTGCCTGTTTTGGGGGAGGGTACTCAACTTGAAGCACCTTAAAAAGGGGCCTGAGTTTCAGGAGAAGCTGAGCATCTACCCTCCAACAAACAGAGTTTAAGATGGGCACCAAAAGCTTGAGGCATCCAGAATCAATCGAAAATTTCAGACATACATGCATACGTCTTGCCCTAAGTTCCTATAGCTACTCTGTTTATCTGCTTAGGCATTTATATAGCTCTCCTCACTGTCGTGTTTGAGCACTTACCACCTTAGATATAACTGACCAGGCAGTGTTCTTGTGCTATTCTATATACGTCTCTGTTTGAGTTTTGCCAGTCGTAGGACACACAAGTCAATCAGCCCTCTTAGCAAAGTCCTTATTGCACTGTTTCTTGAATACCATGCTAGGAGAGGCGGGCTACCTTCTGACTCGAGGAAGGACTAAAAAAAAATTCTGCAGAGGAGCAGACTTGGCTCTTTCACAATCTCCTGGTCAATGGTTCTCTCAGATATCCTTCAGTGGTGCTGAGATATCATGATGATGGTCTGAGAGGAAGAACCAGAACAGATTCATAAGAACATAAGAATGGCCACACTGGGTTAGACCAAAGGTCCATTTAACCCAGTATCCTGTCTTCTGACAGTGGCCAATGCCAGTTGCCCCAGAGGGAATGAACAGAACAGGTAATCATCAAGTGATCCATCCCCTGTTGCCCATTCGCAGCTTCTGGCAAACTGAGGCTAGGGACACCATCCCAGCCCATCCTGGCTAATAGCCATTGATGGACCTATCCTTCATGAACGTATCTAGTTCTTTTTTGAACCCTGTTTTACTCTTGGCCTTCACAACATCCACTGGCAGAGTTTCACAGGTTGACTGTATTGTGTGAAGAAATACTTCCTTTTGTTTGTTTTAAACCTGTTGCTTATTAATTTCATTTGGTGACCTCTAGTTCTTGTGTTATGAGAGAGAGTAAATAACACTTATTTACTTTCTCCACACCAGTCATTATTTTATAGACCTCTATCATATCCTCCCTTAGTCATCTCTTTTCCAAGCTGAAAAGACCCAGTCTTATTAATCTCTCCTCATATGGAAGCAGTTCCATACCCCATATCATTTTTGTTGCCCTTTTCTGTACCTTTTCCACTTCCAATATTTTTTTTTTTTTGAGATGGGGTGACCACATCTGCACGCAGTATTCAAGATGTGGGTGTGTTTTCTCTCTCTCTCTCTCTCTCTCTCTCTCTCTATATATATATATATAGATAGATAGATAGATATAAAAAGAGAGAGAGAGAGACACAATATTATATTTTCTATCTTATTATCTATTCCTTTCCTAATGATTCCCAACATTCCCGCCGCACATTGAGTGGATGTTTTCAGAGAACTATCCACAATGACTCCAAGATCTTTCTTGAGTGGTAACAGCTAATTTAGACCCCATCATTTTATAGGTATAGTTGGGAATTATGCATTCCTTTGCATTTATCAACATAGAATTTCATCTGCCGTTTTGTTGCTCAGTCACCCAGTTTTGTGAGATCCCTTTGTAACTCTTTGCAGTCTGCTTTGGACTTTACTATCTTCAGTAGTTTTGTATCATCTGCACATTTTTCCACCTCACTGTTTCAGATCATTTATGAATATGTTGAGCAATATTGGTCCCAGTAGAGACCCCAGGGGGACACACTATTTACCCCTCTCCATTCTGAAAACTGAGCGTTTATTTTTACCCTTTGTTTCCTATCTTTTAACCAGTTACTGATCCATGAGAGGACCTTCCCTCTTATCCCAGGACACCTTACTTTGCTTAGGAGCCTTTGGTGAGGGATCTTGTCAAAGGCTTTCTGAAAATCTAAGTACACTATATCCACTGGATCTGCCTTTTTCACATGCTTGTTGACCCCCTCAAAGAATTCTAGTAGATTGAGGCATGATTTCCCTTTACAAAACCCATATTGACTCTTCCCCCAACAAATCGTGTTCATCTATGTGTTTTGATAATTCTGTTCTTTACTATAATTTCAACCAATTTGCCCGGTACTGAATTTAGGTTTACCGACCTGTAATTGCTGGGATTGCCTCTGGAGCCTTTTTTAAAAATTGGTGTCACATTAGCTATCCTCAACTCATCTGGTACAGAAGCTGATTTAAATAATAGGTTACATACTACAGTTAGTAGTTCTGCAATTTCACATTTGAGTTCCTTCAGATCTCTTGGGAGAATACCATCTGGTCCTGCTGACTTATTACTGTTCAATTAATCAATTTGTTTCAAAACCTCCTCTGACACCTCAGTCTGGGATAGTTCCTCAGATTTGCCACCTAAAAAGAATGGCTCAGGTTTGGGAATCTCCCTCACATCCTCAGCCATGAAGACTGATGCAAAGAATTCATTTAGTTTCTCTGCAATGGCCGTATTGTCCTTGAGTGCTCCTTTAGCATCTCGATCGTCCAGTGGCCCCACTGGTTGTTTAACATGCTTCTGATGTACTTAACAAAAAAAAAAAATGCTGTTACTTTTTGTGTCTTTGGCTAGTTGTTCTTCAAATTCTTTTTTGGGCTTCCTAGTTATGTTTTTACACTTCACTTTCCAGAGTGTTTGCTCCTTTCTATTTTCCTCAATAGGATTTAGCTTCCACTTTCTCAAGGCTGCCTTTTTGCCTCTAACTGCTGCTTTTACTTTGTTGTTTAGCCACAGTGGCACTTTTTTGGTCTCTTACTATGCTTTAATTTGGGGTATACGTTTAAATTGAGCCTCTATTGTGGTGTCTTTAAAAAGTTTCTGTGCAGCTTGCAGGGATTTCACTTTTGGCATTGTGCCTTTTAATTTCTGCTTCGCTAACTTTCTCATTTTTGCGTAGTTTCCCTTTCTGAAATTAAATGCTACCATTGTGAGCTGCTTTGGTGTTTTCCACCCCACAGAAATGTTAAATTTTATTATGTTATGGTCACTATTACCAAGGAGTTCAGCTATATTCACCTCTTGGACCAGATCCTGTGCTCTACTTAACACTAAATCAAGAAATTGCCTCTCCTTTTGTGGGTTCCAGGACTAGCTGCTCCAAGAAGCAATAATTTAAGGTATCAAGAAACTGTATCTTTGCATCCCATCCTGAGGTGACATGTACCCAGTCAATATGGGAATAGTTGAAATCCTCCATTATTGAGTTTTTTATTTTTATAGCCTCTCTAATCTCCCTGAGCATTTCACAGTCACTATCACCATCTTGGTCAGGTTATCTTCAAGAGCAACCCAAAAAGAGAGAGGGAGGAAGATCTGATGAGCAGTATTAAACATTTTGTAGCTTGTGGCTATTTAGTAGGATGGGGGCACTGAAAATATTTCTCCTCTTTGCATTGTAGGAGCCTTCAGAATGTCCGTTGTATTTATTTACTAGTTTAAAGGTTTAAAATCGACCCCCGTGCCTGGGCGTCATACTCTGTTTGTTTGAAACCAATACACAAGTCACAGAAACTGAAAATACTCCTCCCATGCTGCAGAGGTGGCTCTTGTTATTTAGTATGGGAGTGCTGACGCTGTACACTGGGCTGTCCATCTGACTACTCAGATGCTTGTATGTCTCCCATCACTGCATTATCCAAGCACCTCAGAAAGCGTAACAAACCTATCCTTACAGCATCCCTGTGAGGTAGGGAAGTATTCTTATTGCCTGTTTCATGCATGGGAAAATGAAGGCACAGGTCGATTAAATGACTTGCCTAAGGTCACAGAACAAATCTGTGGCAGATCAAAGAATTCAAACTGGGTTTCCTGAGTCATAAGCTAGCAACCTAACAGAGCCATTCTTCCTGTCTAGCAGCCAGCAACTGAACCCAGATCACCTGAGTACCAGCCAAGTATCTTTGCCACAAGACCATACTTTCTTGTCGATGAATACATGGTCCTTGCCTCAAGGAGTTTACAATCTGAACAGCCAGGAACTCAGTGGGAAACCAGGCTGATGGTGATAACTTAAGTTTTTTTAACTAAAGCAATGGGATCATTGATGGCACTGTCTCATTGTGGGTTGATGAACCCTCCTGGGAGAAGTGGATTTTTCAGGAGGGGTATAAAAGGGGAGAGTGGGAGCTGGCCCGTTGCGGTGGGGAGGTCATTGCTTAAATGAGTAAGTAGAATTCTGGCCTGGGAGACTGTGGTGTTGAATCCTGCCTTCCTTGCCCACCCAAATGGTCCATGGAAGCCAATCAAATTAGCCACGTACTAAGGCAAGCAGAATACAGCCCTACTCATTCAGTGCTGTTTGCATATGTTCTGGGGGAAGCACGTACTGCATAAAAAGCGTGTGTGTGTGTGTGTTCAGTGCAGCATTGAGCTATGGTCATGGCTCCACCTTCCCTACACCAGAACATTAAGCCCACAGCGTCATTATTCCTTTCCATCATTAGCTGCTGAAAGGTTTCACAAGCTGTTTTTTCAACCCATGTGCAAATGATCATTTGATGGCTTTCTCCATTTATCAACACCCTCCCCCACGTGCTCAGGGAGATCTGGAACATAAACCAGGCTTAACCAGTGCTGACAGGCAGTCTATACAGAATGAAATCCAAGAGGAAGTAGCCTGGGATTTGTGGGAGAGAATGACGGGCACATATGCCAAGTTTATAAACACTGGCCTGTTGATGTTTGACTTTGCTTCCTGATGTTTGAAGAACTCTTCGGTTTCTACAGGGGCTAGAAACACTTCAGTGACTAAGCTAAGAGTCTTGTAGAACAGGGCACTGAAATAGGACAGCTTAGGAACAATGTTGGCTGCTGCCTCTCTGAGCAGGCCTGGACTATTTTGGGGCAAGGGAGGTTGGGGAAACTCATGAGAGCATCACAGCTGGCTGCAAGAGGCAGGAAGGTTTGCACTAGGATTAATGCCATTGTAAAGAGGTAGAAAGCTGCAGATGGTTTCTTCTGATGAGCAAAACTACCATGGTGGAGTTGGAAGGGGGTTGCGCTTATGTAATAAGCCAATATCTGTCACCTGTAGGAGCCCAGAGGCCAATTGCTAGTCTGAATTCCTTTCTTCTGGGGGAGCAAACGGAGACCAGCCCCTTGTTTATGATGCAAAATTCCGTCCCTATGGGCAGATGTTGCACTAACCGCTAAGCTATGAACGCCTGGGGTCACTATCTTCCCCTCATCAGTTCATGAGCAAGTGGCTTAAAAACGTGAGGAAGGAAAAATTGTACTGTAATGTTGATGAGCTTTTAAAGTTCATCTAACAGCTGCCAGATGTCAGGGTTATGCCTTAGCAAGGTGAGCAACCAGCTGGGGCAGAAGTGAAAACGAGCTGGGTGTTATGTAGGGTTAATCCTTACTGGATGCAAGTCCACATGTCAAAACGACAGTACCAGACTATTGGACTTGACTGGGGATGTCCCTGAATGGATGGTTAAGCAGGATAAGGTGCACTGGGGAAGTTTGTATGCAACTTTTATCCCGTTGTGCTATACCTAGGCTATACCACCAGTGACAATTCCCTCAATTCCCCCTAACCAGTTAGTGCGTGGGTGGGAAAATGTGCTGTTAAAGTGTTTCCATCTTGCCCAGGGCCGGACTCTCCCTGTTCTCTTTTGCTGATAATGTGTTAAGGCCACTGAGCCATAAATTTGCTATTTTGAGCCTGGAGCTCTCAGGTTACTCATTTGTTCAACTTAACGCCTCGGAATAATGTGTCACAGAAAGCAAATAGCCTGATTGATGGAGAGGAACCAAAGATGAACTGTAAATACAGGTCCCTGTTTAGGAAGTCAGTCAGTTGTTACCATCCTTTGGCCCATTAGGGTACTCAGACAAAAAAGTCAATAGTGGAAGCAACGGATGTTTTAATCGTAAGGTTCCTATTCCAACCTCTCTCTAATGTACCCATACGTAACAGGCATTGTGAAATCCAGCTAAACTGGGCCTGTGCAGGAAATAAAATGTAGGTCTTCCCACTCAAGTCCTGAGCCTCATGTAAGCTGGTGGAATTGCCCTAGGGAAAAATCAGTTGTAGCTAACAAGGTCTATTCCTCAAAGGACAGTGTTTCTAGCAAAATCAAATCATTTAAATGAGCAGAAAATTAATGAAAACTCCCCAGACTGGGCTTCAGATCATTCCTGTCACCCTGGGATTGGTGCTCCGCCTGCTCAAAGCCATCCCCATCCCAGTCTCTCGGGCAGCAGCCACTCCTGTGGACCTTTCTCCTTCCACCTGAAAGAGAGCCCAGCTTGACTCTTGAATCCCAGGATGAGTTTGCAGGGCTGGCAGCAATGGTCTAAATGCACTCATTCATGGTTAATAAGGAAACAACGTCGCTATAATCATGGAAGCTCCTCTGTGCTACTGGCCACTAACTTTTGAGAGCAGAACTGCACTTTAAGGACTGCTCCTGCAAGCTCTGGGTGTGCAGAAATCCCAGTGAAATCAATAGGGCTGTAGGTTTGGATCCTGACAGAGCTGATTTTGCAGCATTGGACCCTGAACCACCTCTACTTTTGACTCTGTGGAAGTTCAGATCCGGATCAGAACTTCCTGGCTCTGGCCCATTTCTAAACAGAAATGCCATTTTAAAACGCAGCCTTAAAATAAATTAACCTCTGTGTGTGGCCGACAGCTTAGATTGGGAGAAACAGGTTGTACCTGTAGCAGCCAGCGTCCTTGAGCGCTGTATGATGGCTCCAGTAACCTCCACCACTTCCCATTCAGGAACCATATTCCTTTGTCAAATGTTCCTTTACTTTGCCAAGTTTCCCTACTTAATAATTTGTTAAAATTAACACAGAAAATCACTAGAAACAGGGAAAATAATCTGCAGTGCATAGGGGTGGGTGGGGAGCACCCTAATTTTGGAAGCATGTGTGATCACAATGCATAGTTATGTCTCTAATGCTGGTAGACACCCACTGGCAAAGACAACTGGAGAAACATGTGATAGGACAGTTGTCAAGGTAACTTCAGTTGTGTGTGTTTGTGTGGATACCACAGTAAACAGACTTGTAAAGCTAATGTAAATTGACAGTGCCTCTAATGGGCACGTTGCTGCTGATGGGGTGGTGAGAGAGACGGGAAGCTATCACTCTCATCAGAGCGATTTCACTCTGGAGGCAGAATCTTCTGCCCATGTTTACAATGGGCTTCGGCCATTAGAAACTCACTTGTTGCTTACATTGGCATGAATATAGCACGTGGTGAATGGTACTGGATAGAGAGCCCTGAAGACTGATGTCCTCTATTACATAAGAGGTGTGCCCCATAGTGATAGTGCAGGCTGTATTATAGTGCTGGAGGGATGGATTGACCTGATGTTAGATGGTATGGCTGGACCAGAATTTCTCAGGTGTCTCCATCAATTTATGGTGTATTTAAGCTTTCATTTAAAATAGTTTCCAGCCCCGAAGAAAAGTTTACAAAGGAGACTTTATGATGAAGTGCTGTCTTCAGAGTCTGCAGAAAGCCTGAAACAACGAGCATTTTATTTAAATGTGATGCTAATGCTGAAACCTAATGATAATGCAAATATTGTTAATTATTTTGCTGCTGAGTGGAGGACCTGAGTTCTGTCCTTTCTGACTGAAGTTCAGTGGGGCCGGGATGGTGTGTAGGATAGTGACAGTTGTGAAGTTATTTTGGCCGCCTGGCAACATGGACTGCAAGCTTGATAAGTGGCCTGAACGGATAATCTAGTTCTAATCTAGCTTGTAAATGCCTCTGTATCCTCTGATGAAATGTTGTTGTGTAACTTTGCTAAAGCAGCTCTTAGTAATTTGACCACAAGGTTTCTCTGGGCTTCCTACATAACATTGCGCTATTCCCCTCTACCCCTTTTCTGCAGTGACAGAAGTACCTCACTGCCTCAACTGCTAACTTCCACCGTCCTGGTATAATAATCATTCTATCTAGCCGTCCCAGCCTGTCTCTGCAGGGCCTGAAATTGGAGGCTCTCCATTAACTTCAATAGCTTTGGTCAGGCCCATAGGGAATAGCCTGTTTAAGTTTGCAGCCCTGTCACGCAGCCTGTAGGGTTATAGTGGTTTGTTTAGTAGGATGGGGGAAGAAAACAGTTACTCATTCATTCTCAGCACTTCTTCTTCACATGAATTCTGTTATAGAGCTGATTATTTTTTCCCATGGATCTGGCCCTAGTTCTTAATGATTTGCTGGCTGGAAGGTGAAAACACTATTCGCCATATGTGTGTGTTCTCATTCTTTTATGTTGCATATTTGATTTAGTTGGGGGTTGGTCCTGCTTTGAGCAGGGAGTTGGACTAGATGACCTCCTGAGGTCCCTTCCAACCCTGATATTCTATGATTCTATGATATGGTGGCCTTGTTGACTCTACTCTGGCTTACGAAGCCAGCAAGTGTTTGGGCGTGAGCAGAGGCTGCAGAGAGCTTTAGCCTGCATGACCATTCAGCTTGCCCTCAAGGGTCACCTGTAATCTGGCCAGCCAAGTCCCAAGCTGGGAGTCAGAAGACCCTGGGTTCTGGTCTCAACTCTGCCATTGATGCACTGCATGAGCATTGTCATTTAAACTCTTTGCCTTAGTTTGCTTAATCTGTAAAAACGTGTTTGCCCCCTTTTTAATGCACTTTGAGAACCTTGGATGAAAAACACGGTGTAAGTGCAAAGACGTTGTTATACATAGAGTAATATAGATTCATTAGTTCTTCCACTGTGGTCCACAGAGCACTTACCTATTGTACAAGGCTAGTCACAAAGCTTTAGCATCTCCTTGTTTCCAGTGCTAAATCGCATAAAAAGACAGCTGAAAAGACATTACTGCTATTAGCGGTATCACAGGAGCATGCAGAGGCCTCACCAGCAATCGAGGCTCCCATTGTGCTAAGTGCTATACAGACAGGTATTAAGAAACCATCTCCCTGCCCTGCAGAGATTTTAATCTAAATAGACAAAGGGTAGTTGCGTGTGCGTGTGAATAGAGGCACAGTGACTTGCCCAGTCCACTAGGAAGTCAGTGACCCAGCTAGGAATAGAAACCAGGTCTCCTAACTCCCTGTCCGCTAGACCATTCTGCCTCTCCTCACTTTCTGATCATGCTGTTTGTGCAAGCAAGCAATTGCTGTAGTGCTAATGGTGATGTCATGGGAGTGTGAACGAGAGGAGTGCAGAGCCCATGCAGTCTATCAACAGGAGGAGAGGTAGGTCCACAAGACCAGCTACATATTAGGGTGAACAGATAGCAAGTGTGAAAAATCGGGACGGGGGTGGGGGGTAATAGGAGCCTATATAAGAAAAAGCCCCAAATATCAGGACTGTCCTTATAAAATTGGAACATCTGGTCATCCTAGCTACGTATTAAGCTGTGCTCCACACTATGAAAGCATTTGAGCACCACTACTATAGTTGAAACCATTCCATGTATTGGGTGTTCAAGAAGCCTTCGCCTGGTTCATTGTAACCAAGGGGAGTGGGTCTTACCTCACCTACTTGTTGGTCTCATCCACCTGCTTTGTCTTGTCAGTTAGATTGTCAGCTCTCTGGGCCAGGGAATGTCATTTGCCATATGTTTATACGGTATCTAGCACAATGGGGCTGTGGCCTTATTGACCTCTAGATGCTACTGCAATATAACTGTTAAGACTAATAATTTAAAAGGTAGAGTCATACAAGAAGCACGAATGGAACAACCCGTATTTTTGTTTAATGTCTAGGGAGTGCTTTGAGAATAGAAAGTTTTATAAGTGGTCTGGAAATTCAGGCTCCTGCCTCTGCCAGTGTTGGTGGCAGGAGCTATCCCTGGCTTACTGATTTCCGCCTTCCCCTGGCTTACAACTGAGTCTCAGACACAGTCCAAATAAACAGTGATTTCCTTAAGACCTCCTCTCCGGGCTCCTCCCCCCCCCCCTTTTTTTTTTTTAAGGAAGCATTTTCCTGTTTGACGTCTTGGTGGTGGTTACCAGGAGGTGGCGCTGCTCCCCAGTGCTGAGATCAAGGGAACCCTTTTAGTTACATGATTTTTTTTTCCTCTAATGCAAATCATAAATAACGATCAAGGCAAATCGAGCATCAACAAACCCTCTAGCAATTCAGTGCAAGGAGAAAAGGGCGCCACCGATCTTAAAGTGAGCAGCTGCCGCTGAAAAGCAGTCGCTGGAGCGGGCAGGGAGAGCAGAGGAGATTTTGAGAGGTTAGGGTTTTTTGCTGTTGCCACATCAGGGAAGGAGAAGTTGGAAGGAGTTTGAAAGACAAAAGTTAGTAAAAATAGAATGTGTGGGCCTCTCACAACTTCCCAGGGTTTTATTAACTGAGCTGTCACATTCACACAGCATAGTGGTGGGTGTAATCCCTGCTCATTAGCAGCATGAGCTGATGGCCAACGGCCCCCCTTGGAAAGGGGCAGCACAGAGGGCTCTTTACCACAGCTGTTTCCTGCTGTGGCTCTTACCCCATCTGAGCTGGCCGCTCTGAGCGGCTTCCTCGGGGCTGTGTGTTTTCCAGAGCAGCTTGGACAAGCTGCGTGCCAGACCAGAAGCCATAACCCTCTCCTTCCCCACTCCAAGAAAAATATGGACAGCTCCTTAGAAGCTGGCTCTGTAGCTGCCCTGGGATCCGGGGGAGGGAGGGGAGAGAGCGAGCTAGAGGAGATGAACATGAAAAAGGCAGGGTATGGCTGGAAGGATTTAGAAGCTGCCAGAAACTGAGTGGGCATTTCTAAGCTCCCTGAGGAGAGCACTGATGTACGCGTGGTATTGGTGGGAGGCTGGCTAGAGAGGACAGGGTTGCCTCTACCCTTAGCAGAGCTGGCTAGTGAATAAAAAATGATCCCATGGCTGCTTAAAGGCTATGGCTCTGGTGCATAAAGTTCCTAATATTGTGTGTCTCTCTCTGATTCCTGCAGATGTTTGTTATTGAGAAGATTGAGGGGATCCACTGCAGCCTACATGAGTTCAGTATCACAGGATCCACCTATACCCCGGAGGGAGAGATGTGAGTACTGACGCCTGGGGCAGACCGGGGTTGGGCTATGCAGAGTTTTTAGCAACTCCCTGGTGCTGAGCAACTGGTAGTCTCTGTGCAAAACTCATTTTCTACAGTGTGGCCTAGTAGATAGAGGACTGGACTGGGATTCAGGAGAACTAGGTTCTATTCCCAGCTTTGCCACTGGCCTGCGAGGCGACCTTGGGCAAGTCACTTCACCTATCTGCGCCTCAGTTTCCCCATCTGTAAAATAAGGATAATGATACTGACCTTCATAAAACACTTTGAGATCTACTGAGGAAAAGCCGTAAATATGAGCTGGGCATTATTATTCTTATTAATGGAAAGCGCTTTCCAGGTAGTATAGCAAAGTGAGAAATGAGACACTCGGATTGTGCCCGTAAATGTGGCCCTGGATGCAGACTAAATGGGAAGGATGATCTTGTGGCTAACTTGCTGGCCCAGAACTTGGGACCAATTCCGGTTCAGTTCCCAGCTCTGTCACAGACTGCACATGAGAATGCTGTAGTCTTCCCGTTCCTGTGTTGATACCAATAGATCCTGTATACAGGGCGAAATCCACCCCAGGGCAGTGAACCTGCACTAGGCCATATGAGACCGTCTACAGTCACTTAAGTTCCATATTAAGGGCTTAGCTTGTACATAGGGCATTGTGCAGGCCCTCTGGATGGTGTGAATTTCACCTGTAAGATCTAATATTCGCCCATATGGGTGAACGTTATTAAGGTTCCACATGGGATACAGTTTGTACTAAGGGGCCATGGGAGTGCAGCATGGAAACGCAAGCAAGTGGACATCAAAAGCTGATCGATCAGTGTTCTTGTTTACATCAACATCCTGTGCACACAGCACATCACACTGTGGGGAGTGAGTCATCTAGCATGTCATCACCTCAGGCAACCTAATGCAGTTTGACTGACTGTCCTGTCCTCCCTCTCTCTGAGCTGAGAAATATGCATAATACAGACTTCCCTACCAAGGTGCACCTAACTTCATGTTAAGAGGTGTTAAATAGATTTGAGCAAACTCTTTGCTTTCATCCTGATGTATGTGTAATAAGCTGCCTGTGGGATAATGCCATATAAAAACATGATCATGCTGGTAGCTTAGTTTCAGCTGGAGAGTGGTATGTCCTACCGGTATGTCACTTGGGAGCTCTTTTAATTAAGACTCAGTGGTGAGGTACATAATTCTGAGCTTTTCTGTCCCCATCTTGTGAGAGTCACAAGGCATTCAATTAGACTCCCAGTACTCCCTTTCTGCTATGAACTGTGCTCATTGTAAAACCAGGGAAGGATTTTCTGGGGCCAAATCACTTTGGGCTGCTGCTCACCAGCCCTGATCAGGAATATGGAGCAGATCTCCCTGCAATGTTACTAGGAAATTAATCATTGTTTAGGAAAAGCAATCCGCAGGAGATGGTGTACTCTGGGGCCACTCTGAATTTAAACTAGAAGAGGGTGAAAAGCTCAGAGTGGATGGCCTGGTGGCTGAAGTACAGGACTGGGAGTCAGTAGATCTGTTCCAGATCATTTGCTTTTTGACTACTGAAAAGTCACTCAGCTTCTCTGTGTCTCTCTTCCCCCATGTGTTAATTGAGTATAACACATCCCAAAATTGCAACACCTGTTTCTTTTCAAGGACTGATCTACACCAAAGCATCTAATGGGAAAATGCACTTGGAACTGGATGATTTTTGTCGCCTTGTCTTTTTTAGCACCTTCCTCCCAGCTCCTTCTGTGTATTGAATGGGACTAAAATCACTCCTATTCAGTTAATAACATATTAGTAATTAAATGCACAAAATCCACCCCCAGTCCTCCTCAGGCTGTCTGGAATGAAATACTTTGAGGAACAACTTTCCAGCCAAGAACTCACAGGACTGGTGCTGCGAGGTTCTCTGGAGCCCTGTGTTCAGTTCTGATTAGTTGTCTTTGTGGCTGTCTTGTCCATAGGGAGCATTCAATTCCCTTCTGCAGCTCTTAAAAATACTCTTGCTTCCATTCAAAAAATGACTCTAACGGCCATATCCATAATAAATGTCCTTCCATTGTCTGAGCAATCAGATCTGTGGGCCTGACTCTTACTTCAATCACAGGAGTCTTGCATTGATGTAATTCTACGGACCCCAAAAGAGTTTATATGTGGTTTACGCCAGAATGAGAGTGAAGAAAATCAGTCTGAAGAGATCCAATTTGGCATACAGACTCCGGGGGGCTTTGAAACACCACAGACAGATTTGGTCCTGTGGGATTCCTTGTATTTTACCTATTTCTGGTAAAATAAATGTAGATGAGTCCACCTGAAGGTTTTGTTGAATGAATTTTCAAGCAGCTGTTGTGGGATGGGAGAAAGGAAGTGTTAATACCCGCATTGACAGATGGGGGAATGTAAGGACACAGAGTAAGTGACTTGTCCAAAGCCCACAAGGAATCTGTGGCAGAGCCAGGATCAGAACCTGGATTTCCTGAGTCCCAGTGTAGTGCCTTATCCACCCTCCCTGTCAAACAAACCAGCAAACAATCATGCTAAGAGTGTGGTTTCATACTGTGGACCTCCATGGTGTGTGTAAGTTCAATGAAAAATGAAAACAAAGGTGCAGTAATTTTGGGAGAGGTTTAATTTCTGTCTGAGGATTATTTTTTTATAAATTTCAAATGTGTGATGGGACTTGTAGACATGTTGAGGTGGGGAAATCATTTTATGTATTTAATTCCTTTAGCTGTTGTCACTCATAGATCTCAAAGCATTTTACAAAGGAGAGCTTGGATCCTTATCCCCATTTTATAGACGGGGAAGTGACTTGTCCTAGGTGTTGCAGGAAGTCTGTGGCAGAGGTGAGAATAGAACACAGGTGTGCTAGCTCTCAGTCCAGAGCTCTCCCACCCCCACCCCCCAGCCATGCTATCTCAAAAGAGATTCTAGCATTTCCAGCTCCAATTTATATTTGAAGTTTTCTTAATAGCTTTTTAAAAATCCTAAATATCATCAAACTCCCTTTCTTTTTTAAATTTCCTTCCCCGCCGCCTTCTGAACTCAGGGTAATCCCGCGTTGTCACTGACCAGGAGAATTGCTGTCTCTGCCCTCGCTGCATCCTGTATTTAAACCGGACAGCTTTTTGTCACTATGAAAACAGCTTTTTCCAACTTCCTTGGCCCCTGCCGGCTTTCCACTCTCAAGCTGTAACAAGGGCTCCAGAATGTTCTTTCCATTAGGAACTTACAGTGGAATAAACTGATGATAATGAATGTCTGACAAATTATTTTTCCAGCTAAAGAATGACCAGCTGAGTTTATACAGCCCTAAACTGCAGTTACCTCTGCTTGAGTTAGGGTAATTTTCCTGTTTCCCCTGAAGACGGCCGCTGACTTTTAACCATAATGCGGCAGCCTGCTCACACAAACAAGAAATGGCATTTGGTTCCTTAAATGGTGATTGTGCAGAGCTGTGACTGATGCCTTTCCTCTGTTGGCTTTGACTCTTGTTCATGGTCACAGGCCATTCGAGAAGTTCAGGGGTCTAGCAGTCACACTGTTCTTCATTAGAGAGTGTTTGAAAGCTGTTCCCATTGGATGCACGTTTGCTGCCCTATGTGAAATGAGTTTGGGGGCTTTTCTAGCAGCTCACCACCAGAATTAATAATACCTAGCTCTTATCTAGTGCTTTTTATCAGTAGATCTCAAAAGCACTTCACAAAAGAGGTCAGTAGCATTGTCCCCTGCAATTGGGATCCTTGCTGGCAGTCTGAGCAGAGAATTTTGCAACTGGATTAGTATGGAGTCTAATGGAACCAGCCTTTTCTAATGCAGAGCCTTTCAACCATGGATGCTGGAATACTTTGACCATTGCCTCACAGCAATGTTAACTCCATTCTACAGGTGGGAAAACTGAGGCACAAACAAGTGACATGTCCAAGTTCTCACAGCCAGAGGAGGGTGTAAGAGCTGTGTAACTCCACACTGGTGATAAACCTTAGGAGAGAAGCAAATGGGATAAAGAATGTTATAGCCATGTACTACTAGGAAAGAGATGGACCCTTCACCATAGGTTCTCTGAAGCCACTAAGGAGTTTTCCAGTCTCTTTTTGATGGAATTAAGATCATCACAGGATCCGGCCTTACTTTGGCCAAGCAGGCGTTTCTATGATTATTGGTCAGATGAAGGAAACTGAAGAATTGTTTAATTATTTTCCTTGTTTTAGTCCTTTCAGTCTTTGAGCATATCAGAATGTGATCATTCACTTCTTCTTACGGTTTCATAGCACCTCTGCCTGTTTAGGATGTATTGTTTGTATTACAGTAATACCTAGAGGTTGCAGCTGAGCTCAGGGCCCCATTGTGCTGGGTGCGGTACAAACATAGCAAGGGACAGTCCTGACCTGAACTACTCCTAGTCTAGGTAGACCTGGCAGACAAAGGGCAGGAGGGGAAATGAATTGTCCCTGGTGATGCAGTGTGTGAGCGGCAGTGGTGAAAATAGAATTGAGATCTCCAGGTGCCCTATCCACAAGACCATTCTGATTCTCATTTAAAAAAAAAAAATACAACCCCCCAGAGGCCTTAGCATGTGTGTACTGATTACGTTCTAATTTGGATAACTGCATTCTGCCCACCTAAACCTGCCCTGATTAAGCAATTCTCCTTCACTTCCTGTCACAAAGTGCTGTGGTTGCCATGTGCGGCCTTCCATGGCTGAACTTCTGGTGAGGGCAGGGTGATTCCAACAGGTGGAGTTTGTAAAGCACTCGAGGCTCCTTTGGGAGGAGAGATGTAGCCACATGTGTTATAACTAGGATGGACTGAATGTAAAAGTCTTTAACTCTCTGGACTTGCTGGTTACATAAACTTCTTCCCCCTCCCCCAGTGGTTTTAGAGACATTGGCTCCCCTTTTATTAGTGAAGTGCTAGTGCATTGCAGCCGTACTTAGGCAGAGATGTTTATGAATGTCTCATCAAAGGGTACAGTTTGTCTCTCTTGCTTAGGAACAGCTAATCGAGAGCAGTTGCTGCACTCATCCTCCTTAAATATCCTTGTGTGCACTGTTCTGCTCTGCGCAACTCTTAAGAAATTGCTTGGGGTGGACGGGAGGCTTTTCCCACCAGTTCTGGGCTCTGTTGGATACATGCAGAAATCTTGAACTCCTTGGAATATTCAGCCTTCACGCTGTTCCCTATCCTGCCATCTGTCTCCTTTACCCCTTCTTTATTCCACCTCTTTGCCCCTTTCTAATCTTCCCTCATCCTTTCTGTGGGCCTGAACTAATGCCCACTAAAGCTTTGGGTCAGAACATGTTTGTGTGTGGATCATCATTGCTGTACATTGTCTTCAACAATGAGGGCAAGGTTTGCAGCCCCTTTCATTGCCCCTGCACATCTGAGGTTATTAATCTGTGCCCTGACTGGCTATGGACTCTTTGAGACCAAACAAGCTGTCTCTTAAACACAGCTACATTCCAGCTGCCCCTGGAGAAAAAGTAGGGTTGCTTTTGAATCCAGATCTCCTATGCTACTGGAATGGCAGAGTCTTTCTCTTCAGATGTTTACTAACTCCGCTGTTCAAACCTGGTTGACAACGACATATTGTGATCTTTTCTTTCCACTCAAAAAAGAGTCCTACGAAAAGTAGAAACTAGGTCAAATTACCAAGGATAAACATAAGGAAGTATGTAGGGACAAAATTAGAAAGGTCAAGGCACAAAATTGAGATTAAACTAGCTAGAGACAAAAAGGGTAACAAGAAAACATTCTCCAAATACATTAGAAGCAAGAGAAGGACAGGGTAAGCCTGTTAATTGGGCGAGGGGTGGAAGAAACAATAACAGAAAATGTGGAAATGTTTGAAGTGCTAAATGACACTTTTGTTTCAGTTTTCACCAAAAAGGTTAGTAGTGATTGGACGTCTAAAATAGTGTGAATGCCCTTGAAAATGAGGTAGGATCAGAGGCTAAAATAGGGGAAGAACAAGTTAAAAATTACTTAGACATGCACTTCTCTCTTATAATGGGCTATACCAGGGATGCAATTGGCTCATTGGGCCTTTTTATGCAGCACATATTCCATTTAATTGCAGCCTGAAGGATGACAAGCCTGTTCAGTGTGGACAGTATGATGGCCTGGTGGAACTAGCCACTATCTGTGCTCTCTGCAATGACTCCTCTCTGGATTATAACGAGGTGAGTGTACTGGATCCTTACCACATTCGCCAAACCAGCTGCACAGAGGTTTTTTTAAAGATGTTCCTGCTGACAATAACTAAAGACCCTCCTCCCCCATGCACACGAGGAGAGATCATAAAGTAATGGAGTCAAGTAGTTAGTTTTGTGTCCATATCAAATTTGTTCCCATGGCCTACTTTGCATGCAGAGGTTGGGATAGCATTGGCCAAGATGTTCCTATAGAGTGCCCCACTCTGTTGTGTTCGACACAGAGGACACACACAGATTTCTGTGCTTTGTTTGCTCTGCAGCGAGTCCTTTTAGCTTCTAGATGGACTTGTAACCTTTATCTTTGTGTAATGGAGGCAGTAGCTGCTCTGTCCCTTCAGTTGAGCGGAACTGAACTACGCATGGGTGGATTTTCAGACGAGCGGCTGCCTTTTGCAAGTACAAATGCACCTGCCTTCATTTTATACCTGGGCTCATATCCTTGCACCTGTGTGGGTGCAAAACAGATGGCCAGAGGCACAGATTCAGAGGTTTGCGCTCCCCAACCCCTGCAATGTATTTGTGGGAACAAACTTTTCAGGCACCAATTGAGCCTGTACCAAAGGAAGCTGGGCCTTGCTGGGCTTGAAAGTATTCCCCAAAACTATGTGCATCATCCTTACAGGAAGATTGTTACACAAACACAAAGCAGGATTATTCTGACTTGAGCAGCAAGTCAGCTTGTATTACAATCTCCAGCATTTAATGCGCGGTCTGAGTTGACTCCAACGGCAGCCCTAGAGTGAGAGCGATGCTGTTGGAATCTCAAGAACAGTGCAGTAAATAAAATCATCCTGGACTTAGTCGTGGAGGTTAGGAGACAGAGGTCATACAGCTCATGGTTTTTCTTTTACTGAATGTTTGTGTTCCTTTCTTACTGCCGGCCAGTCAAAAAAAGCCTATGAGAAGGTGGGAGAAGCAACCGAAACAGCCCTGACCTGCCTGGTAGAAAAGATGAATGTCTTCAACACTGATACAGGCAACCTCTCGAAGGTGGAGAGAGCCAATGCCTGCAACTCGGTGAGTAGGATGAAGGGACAAAACCCATGTGGTCCCTTTCGTCGGGGAGTGAGGGAAGGGGCGGAGGGAGATTGCATGACTGCTTGTGCAAGAATTCTCCCCGAGTTACCAGGATAAGATGTGATGTGATGGGATTGGACTGGACTGACCTATATCTGATTCTCAACCACTTGAGCTCTCAAAGGAAATGGGATACCTGCACCCTAAGACAACATCTCACCACCCAGGCCAGGATTTCCAGAAGTAACTAGTGATTGGAGACTCCATAAAAGTGCCTGGTTTTCAGGAAGTGCTGAGCCACCCTTCCTCTGAAAATCAGACCCTATTAAAGTGGTTCAAATCGGGCATCTAAAGCCACTAGCCCCACCTGAAAATCCTGGCCTTCGTGTCACAGAGTAAGTCTACACATCGAAAGCTGTGCACTGGCTAGCCTACCTGAGCCAGCTAGACTCTAGGATAACAATGGTAGCGGGGACAGCTTTAGCCACCAGTAGTACAAGCCCAGCTCGGACCCTGTGTACGCCTTCAGCTCACTAGCTCCAAAGCCTGCACTGTTTTCACTACTACTGTTACCCGCAGTAGCTTGATTCAAACTAGCTCATGTAGGCGAGCCCAGGCACGGCATTTCCTGTGTAGAAATACCCTTTGGCTACACTACAGGGCTGAGATTTGCAAAGCTAGCGTGGTTAGCTGGCCACTTCCCATGAATTATAATGGGAACTGAGCATCCAAATCCCTTAGTTGGCTTTGACGGTCATCAGCCTAGATGTTCAAAGGCACCTGAACAGAGTGCTCCTTTAGATGCACTATATGGAGCTGGGAGTGTCCGTCTAGACCAATAGGATGCACTGAGCTCCATTAGACCTACCATAAAATGGTGGCTATGTCTACCCTAGGCTTTTGCGCAAAAAAAAAAAAAAAATCCTCCCTTTGCTCCCATGATGGAGCTGAACCATGGTAGCTATAGTGGGTGCGCTGGCCTAGGCAGAGCACCCGCCATCTGCTGGTTTTCTAAGTACCATGTTATCTTACCCTGCTCAGAGCAGGTCTGTATCATACACCTGTTGGAGCACTGTCCATGCTAGCGCTCCCACTGATGCTATCTATTGCCAATGGAGGTGAACCAGTGGTGACAGCGGTGGGTGATTTGGAGGACTAAACCAAGTGTAGACAGGGTTTCTGTGTCTTAAGAGGTGGTGTGAAAGTCATGATGAAACTGGGAAGCTTCTTTTGCATCTAGCTTCCATTTAATGGAGTTGTACCAATTTCTGCTATAAACCTGCACATTTTTGCACAGATTGGAGAGTGTGTTTTTGGCAGGAAAACTGTCCCTCTTTATTTACTTATTTAGATTTAAATAACCATTATAGGTGCCCTCATGATTAGACTTACAATTGCAAATGATGACCATCCAATAGAAAAAACAAATCATAGACAAATAATGAATGAATTCAGCCAAGCAAAAAAAAAATCAAGTCAGCAAGACAGTCATTTAACATCCCCTCACTAGCCTCCCAGAAATGCACTTTCAGGATTCTCCCAAAGTCCTGTCAAATAAATGTTTTTTTATGGGATAAAATCTTTGTTCTCTGAAGGCCAAGCACCTGCCAGATTTGTCTGGCATAATACTAAAGTGATCATGCAAGAGGAAGTGTTCATAAATCTTTGACGCTCAGACAGGAGTGGATCTAATGAGGCCCAGCAACTATCTTGCTGGAATCTTAGCTGTATAAATTTATTTAAAATAGCAAATGCAATAAGATCAGTTATGGCCTAAACAGGTAGAGAGCATGCACGCGTGTGTGTGTGTGTGTAAATACATTTGCTTTAAATAAATAAAATTTTGCTTTAAAAGCGTGTTTGTGTGTGTACATGTAAAATAACATCCCTAAAATACAAAGCCACAATACACTACATGCAAAACCTTCTTATAAACACAGCCTGAGTGCATAAAAGGGCATGAACGCACACTAATATCGCAGATCTTTGTCTTTCCATTCTGAAACTTGGAAGAAAAAAAAATGTGCAAGATGCTTTCTGTGCAAATGAATTTTAATGCTAAGCTGCCACATGCTGCCTGTCAAGACTGTCTGGTGCAAAACCTGTCCCCAAAGGAGCCTAATTGGAAAATACATAGTTCAAAGCATGCACAGAGAAGGCAGGGGAAGAAAAGTTAATTTGGCAAGGGCCTGGTCCAGAACTTTTCAAGTCAATGGAAAGGTTCCTGTTGACTCCAGTGGGCTTTGGATCAGGCTTTAAATGTCTTGATATTTATCATAAGGTTAAAACTGGAGGAGAAGGCTATGTATTTCCCCCTCTCTATATTACAGTAGCTGCAACTGAAATCAAATTAGGCAGTCATTTTTGGGAAAGACTTAAATACCACTGCCTTCCCACCACCCCAGAAAAAGGCCCAATCTTACAACTGCACGACCTCAAGCCAGAACTTAAAATGACTGTTTTGGCTTCAGGAGTGATAGGCATATACAACCAGATCCTAAATATGAAGCCAATGGCAATAATATATAAGAGCTGATCTTCTAGCCCATAACGTGTGTGTGTGTGTGTGTGTGTACGTACACACAGCTTCTATCACCATAGTAATGGAAGAGGAAAAACTGAGCCTTTCTGATAACAAGAGCGTTTGGTTTGAAGTTAAAATATTTTTCTACCTGTTGATTAATACCCAGTGCGGTAAAATGTTGAGTGCAATGCTTGTCTAGCATGGGACTCAGTCTATCCCAGTACAAAGTGGCTGCAAAGGAAGAGAGTTTGATGGTCTGTCCATTTCACTTCCAAATATTGAATGAATTCATGGTGCCACTTGAGCTCAGATTGAAGGAGCAAAGGAGGTTAACGCACCTGGATGCAGTTGAACTTGCAGGTGGCTAAATTACCTTGGGAAAGCTGTGGGGCTGAAAGTCCCCTCTGATGCTTTTCCTATTGTTGCTTAAATTACAGAAGTCGCCTTGCCACCCTGACGAGTTTGTACATTTTTTTTTGACTTGCGCAGTGTGTTGACTCATCAGGCCCATTAGATAAAATCAAGTAGGGCCTGGCCATTGCCAGACTCTTTGCCTGCATTTGACAGAGCTAGTTGCATAGGGTTGCCAGGCGTCTGGTTTTCACATCCTGCATCCCCCTGCCCCAGCTCTGAGTCCGCACCTGCACCCCAAGCCCCTCATCCCGAGCCCGCACCCCCAGCCTAGAGCCCATGCCCCCACATCCCAACCCCCTGCCCCAGCCCAGAGCCCTCTTCCACACCCCAGAGCCTGCACCCCCAGCTGGAGCCCTCCCCCCTGCACTCCAACCCCCTGCCCCAGTCTGGTGAAAGTGAGTGAGGGTGGGGGAGAGCGAGCGATGGGGGGCGGGAATGGAGTGAGCGGGGGTGGGGCCTTAGAGAAGGGGTGGGGCCTCAGGGAAGGAGCAGGGGTGTTTGGTTTTGTGCCATTAGAAAATTCGCAACTCTATAAAGCACCCTGTTGAATTTGGCACGTCTGTCCTGCCACAGGTAATCAAGCAGCTGATGAAGAAAGAATGCACCCTGGAGTTCTCCCGTGACCGCAAGTCGATGTCTGTCTACTGCACTCCTGTCGGTTCCAGCCACAACTCTGCTGGCAGCAAGATGTTTGTCAAGGTAATGGACGCATGCTGCATTGCCTGGTGCAGGGGGCTCAGTGTGGGAGAGCTTGTGATTGTTCCACATGCGGAGTGAGGGTGGGAAGGAGCTAGCGTATCTCTGGGATGCTGCAGGAATTGTTCCTGATCTCACTTTGGGAGCCTCTAGGTGCTACTGTAATATGAATAGCAATAATCATCTTCTTCCCATGTCCACTTGTGCAGTTCAGAGCAGGATTAGGCTTTAATACCGAAAGCCATCATAATCCTCTTTAATAAAGAGGGTGGAACTTCAGTCCCTAGAATGCTGGCATTTCCTAGATGGCTGCTCTGATGGAAGCAGTGTGTGTTCAGTCTGCAAAGGGTAAAAGTTCTGGATATCATTGTGGGCTTCAGGATGTCCTAGGGAGCAGAGCTCCTGAAAGTGCAGGGTAGTTGGAGGGCTCGAGAGCAAGACACTGCTTTGACAGCTTTATTTCAATGCAGGAAAACCGCTGCACTTCCCTCATGGCGGCTTGTGATCAGTAACCCAGCGTTTTGGGTTATCCAAGTTGGTTTTCCTCCCAGTCCCAACCTTATGGAAAACCAAATGTCACTTGTCACCTCGCGGCTATTTTCCTAATGGCCTGGAGGGATTTCAGTTAGTGGACAAGATGATATGGTTAGGAGGGAGGGATAATTGGTTCATTGAAGCAATAACACAGCTGAAGTTTTGGGGTTGCTTGTTACAAGTGTCTTCACTATCAAAAGTTTATGAGGAATTATAGTCCACCTTGTGATGTTCCTTGCAATGCTTAAAAGGAGAGAGAATCTGAGGTGGGATTTTAAGAGGCGCTTCTGCATCTAAACCAGTTAGGTCCTTGTGAACATCCTCCCCTACCCCTATGTGTCCAGTAGGGGGGACCCATTATGTATAACAACGGTGGACTCGGTCAAGCCTTCTTGACCTTGCCTCCATCCAAATCTGAGTTCAGTATTATGGTACCAGGTCAGGTAATTCAGGGAAACATGCAGATCATTTAGGGGAAGTCTGCACAGCAAGCAGCAGCCTGCTTCAGCCTGGGTCAACACAATCGGGCATGCAGGGCTCGAGCTGCCACGCTCAAAATAGTCCTGTAGATGCTGCAGCTCGGGATCCGAAGCCCACCCTGTCCTCAGGCTTCGGAGCCTGTACGTGGCTATTTTTAGCACGGTAGCCTGAGCTCCATGAGTCCAAGGCTGTTGACCCAGGCTCTGAGACTTGCTGGCGCAGGCTGTGGAGATGGTCCCTTAAAGACTAGACTGATTTCTCCCTCAGTCTGGATTCTTCTTTCTAGTGACTTGAACCAAGTCCATCTTACCAGCCACCCCTGTTCCCGGCACATAACCTTTGGTGCTGGAGGACCGAAGCTTTCTGTGGGCATCACTGTCTTTAAACGCTGACGAGATAGTGCCACCTAGAGGAAGCTAAGGATATTGAGGAAGAACCTGTGCAGTGGGCTCATCAGACTATGGCTATACTACAGATCTTACAACGGCATCGATGCCACTGTAGCGCTGCTAGTGCAGCCGCGCTATGCTGACGGGAGAGAATTACTCCAGCCCCTACGAGCAGCGGTAACTATGTCGGCAGGTGAAGCTCTCCCACCAACATAGCGGTGTCCACACCAGCGCTTACGTCGCTCAGGGGGGTGGCTTATTCACACCCCTGAACGACATCACTTATCCCGACGTAAGCTATAGTGTGTACATAGCCTTAGTTTCAGGATGGCTATGTTTTGTGGTTTTGTCTCTTGAACATATTATCTCCTTTTCTGAGACATTCTGCACTCCGTGACATGCTGTCTTCAGTGACTGCAGTATGCACTGAATACCCCAGGGGTTTAAAATTGGCTTTTGTTGATGGTTAGGGAAGTTTTCACTCAGTTGTGCTTTGCTCAGAAGGTAGGTTGCGAGGAGGCATGTGTGAGTGACTCTTGTTCCTTTTGTTTCCAAAGGGCGCCCCTGAAAGTGTGATCGAACGCTGCAACTACGTCCGTATTGGCACTAACCGGGTCCCCCTCACGCTCTCCACTAAGGAGAAGATCTTGTCCAAGATCCGGGAATGGGGGACTGGCATTGACACCCTGCGCTGCCTCGCTCTGGCCACCCGGGACACCCCCTGCAAGAAAGAGGACATGCAGCTGGAAGACGCGACCAAGTTCATTAACTATGAGGTGAGGAAGTGTTAAAAGTGACCCCTGGGGACAGAGCATGGGGGCCATTTCTTGAGAAACAAAGGGTTTGCTCCAGCTCTCCTTCCCCTGGCACAGATGCTGACGGGAAGGGCTCTGAGAGCAGCTGCTTGGAAAGCAGAGTGGGGAGGATGCGTTGGAAATGCCGGGCTCCATGTGCCAGGGGTGTGGTGAAACTCCAAGCTGGGGACTCTTCTGTTTCCTTTCTGCTCATGTAACTTATTTTGCTTCCTAATCCTGATCACTGCCCCTCCAGGAACACGCCGTGCTGGCTGCAAATGCATTTCCTTCTTCTGCTGAGTTTTCCCACCAACTTACAGATGTCTCATTGGAAGTTCTAACAGACTCGGTGGTTCCGACTGGTCTCTGAGGGTGTCTACCGGAGAACCAAGTAGCCCAGTAGTCCTGCTGTTCTGTTGCAAACCATAGCTGCTAAGAACCGTGTGACAGATGCTAGTCATGATGCATAGACCCCAGTTCAGCAAAACACTTAAACATGTTTAAGTCCCATTGACTTGAATCCATTGACTCAAGTACATAAGAATGGCCATACTGAGTAAGACCAATGGTCCATCCAGCCCAGTATCCTGTCTCTTATAGTGACCACTGCCAGATGCTTTAAAGGGATTGAACAGGACAGTGCAATTTATTGAGTGATCCATCCCCTGTTGTCCAGTCGTAGCTTCTGGCAATCAGAGGTTTAGGGACACTCAGAGCATGGGGTTGCATCCCTGATCATCTTGGCTTATAGCCACTGATGGATCTATCCTCCATGAACTTATCTAATTCTTTTCTGAACCCAGTTATACTTTTGGCCTTCACAATATCCCCTGGCAATGAGTTCCACCAGTTGACTGTGCGTTGTGTGAAGAAGCACTTCCTTATGTTTGTTTTAAACCTGCAGCCTATTGAGCATGTGCTTATGTGCTTTACTAAATCTGGGCCTTTATGCACTCCCAGGAAGCATGCAGATACCAAGGTGATGGGCATGGCATAAGAACCTAAACAGAATGCAATGAATAGCAACCCACTACAGTCTGTCAACTGGAACCTCCCCGAAGAACAAATCAGGATTACAGCTGAATTATTTTAAATGGAGGGTGATACTCTTTCGGGCCATAATATGCTCCCATTAGAGTTAGTGGGAGTTTTGCCATTGGCTGCAATGGGAACATGATTAGGCCTTTTAGAGAGGAAAATTTGCCAGCGTCTTTAGATTTTCCCTACGTGGGGTGAATTAAAGGCAGGGAGAATGACATGGCTCTGTCCCTGGAGAGGAGGGGCATAGTGACTGTTAATGTGTTTCTTCTTCTCTTGCCCTCAGACTAACCTAACCTTCGTGGGCTGCGTGGGGATGCTGGACCCTCCCCGGAAGGAGGTGATGTCGTCCATTAAGATGTGCAAGAAAGCCGGCATCCGGGTCATCATGATCACTGGGGACAACAAAGGCACAGCCGTGGCCATCTGCCGGAGGATTGGGATCTTCTCAGAGAAGGAGGATGTGACGGACAAGGCCTACACCGGCAGGGAGTTTGATGATCTCCCCCTGGAGACACAGCGGGAGGCCTGCCGTTCGGCCCGTTGCTTCGCCCGAGTCGAACCTGCTCACAAGTCCAAGATAGTCGAATACCTACAGTCTTTCCATGAGATTACAGCTATGGTGAGTCATACACAGGGCCCCTCATGGGTTTACTCATATTAATCATTTTGTAAGTGTCGCCTCTGTTGTCAAGAGCAGGGGATGGGAGTCAGTACTTCAAGGTCCCAGTCTGAGCTGTAGAGTAGGAGTGTTGCGCTGTGCAAATAAAATTTTTTTATCCTTATCCAATCTGCAAATGTGGTCTGCAGATATCATAGAAGATTAGGGTTGGAAGAGACCTCAGGAGGTCATCTAGTCCAACCCCCTGCTCAAAGAAGGACCAACACCAACTAAATCATCCCAGCCAGGGCTTTGTCAAGCCGGGCCTTAAAAACCGCTAAGAATGGAGATTCCACCACCTCCCTAGGTAACCCATTCCAGTGCTTCACCACCTTCCTAGTGAAAAAGTTTTTCCTAATATCCAACGTAGGCCTCCCCCACTGCAACTTGAGACCATTGCTCCTTGTTCTGTCATCTACCACTACTGAGACCAGCCGAGCTCCATTCTCGGGTATCCACAGATTTGCAGGGCTCTAGTGTTGTCCATTGGTTTGGACCAAAGGTCTGGGAGTCAGGACTTCTGGATTCTGTTCCCAGCTCTTCTACTTACTCTGTGTAGCCTTGAGGAGCACACTTAACATTTCCCATCTATACAATGGGCCATCATACTACTTGCCTACATTACAGAGCTGTTGTGAAGCTGAATGTGAGCAGAGCACTTAGAAATGCACCACAGCAGTGCCAAGTGGTGGTGTTTAAAGAACTAATTGATAGATAGAAGTCCTGCCAACAAACATGTATGAATTAATGTGACCCAGACTTGGTTCTCAGGCTATGTCTACACCCTGAGCTAGGGGTGTGATTCCCAGCTCCCGTAGGCATACCCACCCTAGCTGTCATCGAGCTAGCCTGCTAAAAACAGTAGTGTAGCCGTGGTAGCATGGGTGGTGGCGAGTGGCAGCACAGACTAGCCACGCCAAGTACAAACCCGCTTGAGCCCTGTGGGTACATACTCGGCACAGCTAGCCTGTGCTCCCATGACTACACTACTATTTTCAGCATGTTAGCTCTCGTTGACTACATCTACGCAAGCTGGGGTTTGCGCCCCTAGCTCATAGTGTAGACGTAGCCTTAGTTTCATGCCTAGGCTGTTTCCTTCTATAAAATGTCCTTTAATAAAACACCCATGCTTTGTCCAGACGGGAGATGGAGTGAATGATGCCCCTGCCCTGAAAAAGGCTGAGATTGGCATTGCCATGGGCTCTGGCACAGCTGTAGCCAAATCTGCAGCTGAGATGGTGCTATCTGATGACAACTTCTCCACCATCGTGTCTGCTGTTGAAGAGGGCAGAGCCATCTACAACAACATGAAGCAGTTCATCCGCTACCTCATCTCTTCTAATGTTGGAGAGGTCGTCTGGTAAGGGCTTCCAGTTCACACCTCATGCTAGGATAGTAGGAGGGATGAGAAATATCACCAGGACAGAACTGTGGCACCTTTAAGACTAACAGAAGTATTGGGAGCATAACCTTTCATGGGTAAGAACCTCACTTCTTCAGATTCTTCACTTGCATCTGAAGAAGTGAGGTTCTTACCCACGAAAGCTTATGCTCCCAATACTTCTGTTAGTCTTAAAGGTCCACGGGACCCTCTGTTGCTTTTTACAGATTCAGACTAACACAGCTACCCCTCTGATACAGGACAGAACTGTCCTTTCTGATACTTAAACATATACTCAGAGCTATATCCCAGTTGGTGTAAATCGGATTAGCAATGACGCTATGTTGATTTACATCCGCTGAGGATGTGGGCCTAGATAGCAGCACCACTTTAGGTCCTGTGCACTCTGCCTCAGTTAAAAGTGGCATGGATACTTTCATTCATATTTCTACACATTCAGCGGCTGCTACTAAAGCCAGCCTTTCCCTTGATGTGGTGTGGGAACCTCTGGCTATTTTACAGCATTTCCAATTTTGAGCACAATAAAGGAAGCACCATGAAACACTGCAGTATGATCAAATACCATGGTGTGACAAATATGCTGATCCTTAAGTGACAAGTGCTGCAGCTTGCTATAAGTGCACAACCCCAGTGTGGTGCTGATAGATTCCTGTGAGGGTATTTGTGTCTGACGGGGTGAATGAGAGACTCCATTACAATGCTCACAGCTTCTTTCACTGTGACCAATTTCCTGACAAAGGCTTTCAGAACAAATCAGTGTGTTCTGCAGCAATCCTGGCCATGTACTGATTGCTTGCAGTTATCTTTGGAACCCCTTATGTCAGAAATTCAGCAGGGACATCTGTGCTGGTGACAAAAAGCACATTGAACTGTTGAGATGCCATGTGATGGGCTCCTTATGCAAATTTACGAGTCTGGTCCCCAGTGGTGAGATGGGTTGAAACTGCAACATTCAGATCTGAGTTTCAAATTCCCTAAAGTTTGGAGGTGTTTGAATCCGGGGCTTTGGGGGTGAACTGCAAAATCCAAATCCATGTGTGGATTTTGAACAGCACAAATGTTTAGAGGGCATTTGGACCCCGGGTTTTGGATCACACTCCAGTTTTACAAGTGCAATCCTCTCTCTCCCTGGTGTGTATCTAACCTAGTGAGGTTGTGTCTTTTTCACCTGAAGTATTTTCCTGACTGCAATCCTGGGCTTGCCTGAAGCTCTGATCCCAGTCCAGCTGCTCTGGGTGAACCTAGTGACAGACGGGCTACCCGCCACTGCTCTTGGATTCAACCCCCCTGACCTAGACATCATGGACAAACTTCCCCGCAACCCAAGAGAGCCCCTCATCAGTGGCTGGCTTTTCTTCCGCTACCTTGCCATTGGAGGTAAGAGGCCCTGGCTAGAGATGTAGTGCCATGAATGGACAAAGTGCCGTGTATTACCCTGGCTTAAAACAATTGCTTACTAGCGTGTGTCAGGAGGGGTGGGTCCATTGTGATCTCTGGTAATGAGGAGAGGCTTATTCACAGTGCAGAGAGATGTAGAGATGCGCAATATCCAGGGAAAATATATTCCTCATAACAGACCAGGACTTTCATACAACCAAAAGAAGGCAACCCCTCAAGAATCCATCTCCTCTAAGATCCAGTGCATTGGAAGAGTTTAATCAGCTCAGTCAGACATCAGGCAATAGCTGAGAGATATTTCACCTTCAACTTTCTGATCCGGTGAGAGGGCCAGCTTGGGATTCTTGCAGTGTATGCACTTGACTGCCTCTGCTAGGAGCCATCTTTTTCTTCTGGCCAGGCTCCCAGTTTGAGCTACCCCAGTCCCCACCCACCCATTACCTACGGTTCTCTCCGGCACAGGTAGCAGCATGAGAAGGCATTGTGACAGAGAGCCCATAGCAGCTTTGGGATCAGACAGAAGGCCAGAGTACAGAAGGGGATGGGCAGGGAGCAGGAGGGTCCCCACCTCCTGGGGTGGGGTGGATTTTTGTAGTGAATGTCAGGACAAAGGAAGCAAATAGGAATGTTGATCTAGTGGATAAGGTTCAAGAGACCTGGGTTCAATTCCTGGCTCAGCTACAGAACTCCTGTGTGACCTTGGACAAGTCACTTATTCTACCCTGTGCCACAGTTCCCCATCTGTAAAATGAGGCTATCGCTTCTCTGCCTCTTAATGACCGTGAGGTGCTCTGGTACTACAGTGATGTACCTACACAGCCTGGGTAGAAGGGATCTTGTTTAAGAAAGGGCAGAGGGAGAGACCTTAGCAGGGTGTGAGGTGAAGCTGTGGCAATGCAAGGTGGGGAGAGAGGAGGGAGACAGGTTCAGGTGCAAGTGTTTTCAGAATTATTGCTCCAGGCTCCTAACGATCTGGGATGGAATATGAGGAGTCCCCCTGTGTGGGTCAGAACAGTTCAGATCTCTTTTTCCAATTTGCTGTTCTTCCTCTACCCGAATGAGCAGCGAGAGCCATAGCACAGGGTGGAATCTACAGGTTCACCGTCCAGCACAAGGCAGTGTAACCCTCAGGGCCGGAGGTCCCTATGCTAACGAATAATATAGCTAGCAAGAACCAAGCAATTAATCCAGTGCTTACAGGGCTACACAACCTGCTCTCTCTTTGGTTGCAGTGTACGTTGGATTGGCAACGGTGGGGGCAGCTACCTGGTGGTTCTTGTACGATGTTGAAGGGCCGCAAGTTACCTTCTACCAGTTGGTAAGTTGTGGCAGGGAGGGGGAAGGGAAGACTGTTTCACTCGAACACCACTGCAAACCCTAATATCTAGGCTCCCCAGCAGGATCACTAGAGGATTTGTTTTCCTGCCTGTCCCCCTCTTTTAAAAATTAAATTTCGAAAAGTTCCCAAGTCATTAAAAGAAAATGTGTCAGCTGAAACAACTGCAAAAGCTCCCTCCCAGGTGAGATCCCATCTCCCATCAGCTGGTCAGCACGGTGGTGACTTTACCTAAAGAAACATCCCTCGTGTATCCCCAGACCTGATGGCCTGTAGGTGTGCACTCCACCCATGTCACTGTGAGGAGTCAGAGAGACATTCGTAGGGAGTGCAGCAGGAATTGCAGTTATTCCGCTTGATCGCTGCCACTCTGATCAGGTGGGGAGAAGGCAAAACTTCCCTATCGCTGCTTTAAGGCATCAGTTTTATGCCCCTTAAATAAACAAATCTCTTATTACTCGGTATGTTTCTAGTGCATCTAGTGCCAGATTGGCTACCCTGGAGACTGATTATTGCATTGATAACTCCTAAGAGCTCCAGCCAAGGTTAGGGCCTCATTGTGCTAGGTGCAGTACAAACAGGAAGAGTCATTCCTCGCCCTAAGGATCTTTCATTCTGTATAGATAAGACATGCAAAGAGTGGGAGGGAAAGCAGAGGCACTGGGAGGGAAATGGCCTTGCCAAGTATGTGATAACTGGTGTAGAACAAGGAATAGAAGCCATGTTTCCTGACTTCAGGTATGATTAATGCCAGTTGCAGAGGTAGATTTATTTTTTTTAATGGAGACACTTGTTCACTTGGAAATAAACTGAAACAACTAATGAATCAAGTTCACATAGACTACCTAGAAGCTGTCCTATGATTACTGTTGACCTACTAGATGGGCTGGATTCAAACCTGAAGATGAATGGCTTCATATCCTCTTATCAATTCCCCCTGAGCCAAGAAATATGTAATAGAACCACTGATAACTGGGGTTCAGATCCCACCAGCAATCTGCCACTTCTGCCTGCTTCATGCCTGTTACTCTTTCTTCTGCCAGAGGAACTTCATGAGATGCACAGAGGACAACCCCATCTTTGAAGGCATTGACTGTGAAATCTTCGAGTCTCGTTACCCAACCACTATGGCTCTGTCGGTGCTAGTGACGATTGAGATGTGCAATGCTCTCAACAGGTACAGTACGTATGGGAATATCCGATAAAGCATTCTGCCCTGAATAACATGTGAACCAAGCAAACATGTTACTGTCATTGGAGATGGCAATGTAAATACATTTGGATCTCTTAGTGGACATTTTGGCCATATTAGCAAGCCAGTAATAATTGGATCCAGATCCATTTTGGGTTTGGTGTTCAGATTCAAAACCACTCCGGGCTAAGGGTCAGGCTTGGATCTCACAATGCTGAATTCTCACTAACTCTTCTGGTAAAATCTGGAGCCAGAACAAGCAAATAGTTTCCTTTGCAATTTTGGCTCTGACCCATGGATGGATCAGGGCTTCACGCTGGAGGTTCTGGTATTGGCTGTCACAATGAGTAATATTTTGGTGCTGTATGTGTACCTGTCCAATGAGTCTGGGAATCTGGTACTGAAGGAATAGCATGACATCAGCTATTCTCAGGCTGACCCGAAGAAGAGCTCTGCATAAGCTTGAAAGCTTGTCCCTCTCACCAACAATAGTTGGTCCAATAAAAGATATTACCTTACCCACCTTGTCTCTCCATCTGAATAGTGATATATTGCATGAAATTCACTTCAGAATATTTATTTCCAGAGCCTAACAAGCTTGGAAGGAGAATAATGTATGGTAATGGTTAAGTAATCCTTTTTCTTGGAGAAGGCTTTTATGCAGAGATCTAGCAACATATTTCTACTGATTAAGAGGGCTTAGGGATATATTGATTGATCCAAATTATACTTGAGGACGGGTTATTTAGTGGGTCATTTGATCTAACCTCTGCCCTCTCGTTCTTGCAGTGTGTCTGAAAACCAGTCACTGCTGAGGATGCCACCATGGCTCAACATCTGGCTGCTGGGGACAATTGTCATGTCGATGGCGCTGCACTTCGTGATTCTCCACGTGAAGCCTATGCCTGTAAGCGATGCAGTTAGCACAACACGCAGCTTGTAGGGCTGTTCTTTTGACAAGAAAACTCCGTTGTACGTTTTACTTCCCAAGTCTTTGCTGATTTTCAGTGGGACTTCCCTGCCCAAAGGGTTTCCACGATCGAGCCTTGTGATTCAGAAGGATACAGGACTGGGAGTTAGGAGTCTTGGGTTCTAGTCTCAGGTCGGCAACGGAATTGCGGTGCGACCTTCAGCAGTTACTTCCCCTGTTTGTGCCTCACTTTCTCCATCTGTAAAGTGAATGTAAATGATACTTACTGTCCCTTGCCAAGTTCCTTGTCATTATCTGTTCAAGCCTTAATGAAGTCCCTCTCTTTGCACATATATGATCCGATCCAGAAGGCCTGGTCCCTTGCACATCTCTTACCTCAGTCCACATCCATATGAACAAAAATGGGTCTGATTTTTGTCTCTCTTCCCCCTTCCCTGCTAATAAATATATTGAATTCTTCCTGCCTTGCAGCTGATCTTCCAGGTGACCCCCCTGAGCTGGCCGCAATGGGTGGTCGTGTTGAAAATTTCCCTGCCTGTTATCCTGCTCGATGAAGGACTCAAGTACCTTTCACGCAACCACCTAGAGGGTGAGCACACTCTGCAAAGTAACTGCTGACTGATTTCTGTACCATGGCGCTTGCTTTGTGCTGCTTTGTGCTTTCAGGCACGTGCCA
Source organism: Terrapene triunguis (assembly GCF_002925995.2). Lineage (NCBI taxonomy): Eukaryota > Metazoa > Chordata > Testudines > Emydidae > Terrapene > Terrapene triunguis. The sequence goes on along the minus strand of NW_020664582.1, from coordinate 3,528,779 downwards.
TTAGCGTCTCTGCTGAAGTAAAGATTGGTCCATGCACACGCAGTCATACTTACTTTTCCCCCAGTGTGGTGTATTACAAAGGATCTGTCCTTCCCTATTTTTTTTCTTAATCACTTACAGTGGTTGACACTAAAATCTTGTAGTGCATTATGGACTTGACCACAATAAATTGGAACAGCCTCCTCCATTGTCTATCCAAACCGCCCCCCCTGATTCAACTCCCATTGAATGTTTCCATTGACTTCAGTGGGAATTGGATCAGCCCTCTTTAAAAATCTGTTTCTTCCAAGAATTCTTCTTGCCTTGTTCTTTTGACTCTTTCTCCTCCAAATGATGGTTCTGTCCTGTTTGCTCTCTCTACTGTATGACCAAAAGGTGCTGAGCACCTGGAACTTTGATTGACTTCAGTGGGAGTTGCAGATGCTCATCACCTCTCCGAATATGGCCCTCATGTTGTAAACAGGAAATATTGTATAGGTCTAGTCCTGCACCGTTTACGTCAATTGAAGGTTTACCAATATCTTCAATGGCAGTGGGTTTGAGCCCGGTGCTCTAAAGTACAGTGGATATTTACAGAGCTCTGTGAATGATATTTAATATGCTAATATTTTCTTCTTGTTGTAATGAAATATCGCAGTGAGCAATCTCAACATCCTAAGTTAAATCTTTCCTTTCTTTTCCTTTTATGACAAACACTGTAGTCTTTCAATAATTCAGCCAGTGGCCTTCAAAACTCTGCCCCACTACTTTCCTGCCATCCTCCTAAGCAGACCTCTGGTATTTGTTCCTTTATTAGTTAACTCATATTCTCCAGAACTTGGCACTAAATCAGAATCTGGGGTCTGACATTTAAAGTGACTGGGATTGTAGTAGATGAATGGAGACGTCTTTTTAAAGGGAGTTTACCCAACCCAGCAATGTTGCCAGAAAGAACATAGACATCAAGATGGGAAGCTGTCCCGCCGATCCTTCTTTTCAGAATTCCCATGACAGGAAGAAGGCTGAAGGGGTTCTGGCTGTCACCTTACAAAAGAAGGGAGCCTCGGTGGCCAATCCCAGGTTACTTTTGTTGCTCCTCTTCATTTTTAGCTTGCCAGAAGGTTGCTCTTCTTATCATGGGTGAGTAGTGGATGACCTGGCAGAGTTCTTTGACTGTGTTGTTTTTCTTCACCTTGGGTAGATACTTTGACCATATTAATAATCATTCCATTACAGGCAGCATGTGTCCAGGGTGCCTTTCTTAGTACTTCTTCCTTTTAACTTCTGAAGACAGGTCTCTTCTACCCTGTTGAGGAGGGATTCCTTGGGATTGTAATCATTAGGGGACAGCTTGGTCACTGGTGAGGACAAGCATGTGCCTTCTGAGATAGTGCTTATGAAAAGCTATCTTTTCAAACGCTTTGCTACCATATAGTTTGCGTGGCTTCTTCAAGAACACCTGTGCAGCCCCATTGCTTTCATATTATACACTAACACCTGATCAGTGGGGCTGCACAGATGTCCTCGAGGACCTACTTTGGCCCACAGAACTCTTCCATTACTGGGGATGATCCACAAGACAGACAGACCCCAGCTTGTCTCTCTTCAGCCTGCAAACTCACCTGAGCTCTGAGCTTTGTTTCATAAACAATCTTCTTGACTTACAAACTATGCATATTTTTATATGGAAATATTGAATAGGGAACCCCACTGTGCTATTTTTAGAGTCACTTTTTAGGGCAGAACCACCCTTTAAGATTGCCAAGAGCCACAAGTACTGAACAAGCAATCTTTCTGTGACTCTTGGACAGTTGTGCAGCCATTGTACAGTGACACCAGTCCTGTGTAGGTGCAATGGCAAATCTGAAGATGAAGGTTAGGTGCGCTCTGCCACCCAAAGCATGAGCATCCCTGCATTGCCTCGCTTCCTGAAATGTGCTGGCGTTTTCAAAGGTGCCCTTGCTTTCTTGCCAAGGATTAGATCCTCCTCCAGCTGGACTGTGTCAGAAGGTGAAAGGTGATGGTGTATATGCCAACGGCATGTCCGATTTGCTCAAGGATACGTCATTAGTAAGACCTGCCACTGCTAAGGAGATTCAGCTAATGTGTTAAAGGCCTTTGCTTTCAGAGCAAAAGTTCTCTCTAGATATCACCATGTAGTCTCTGGGAGGTCATCACATATGGTATAACGAGGACTATGAAGCCATCTGAAGCTGTTACAAAAGATAATGCAGCACCAGCTTTGGATAAGATCAGGCCCTATGGTTGCCTGTTCAGCACTTGGCCTTGTTCCAGGCAAATGCTTCCGATCCTTTGTGGGCAGAATGCTGCGACAGTCCTCTTCCTCTCTTGTTCACAAAGATGCGCAGTCTGGTGACTGGAATGAGACTCTCCTCTGGCACTGCTGTATTGGCCAGAGAGGATCATGGTGTTACAATTTCATTGGTGTACCCTAGTTGTGTGTCCTTCTACAACAACCTCTCTCACCTCTATCCAGTCCTCCTAATGGGCTTCTTCGGGTGTTGCCTCTCTATTGATTTAACTGTAAGGTCTTTCAGAAAGTTAGTCAGACTCTTGCTTCTCTCTACCTTACCCTCAACTCCCAATAACCAAGTGTAATGATAGTCTTGTGGTTAAGGGCTTGGGAGACCTGGGTTCATTTCCCAGGCTCTCCCACAGACTCCTTCTATGACCATCATCTCCCAAGGGGGCTTTGGCTGCCACTGTAATACAAACAAGAATTTCCAGAAGTGATTGCACCAGCTATTGATGATTCTAGCTGCTGGGTCCCATCTGCCATGCTTCCAACCCACCCGTTTGTCCGCACTGTTTGCCATGCAGCTGCATCATGCTAATGCTGATTTCTGTGACTGGCCTTTGTCTGAACTCTGCATCACAATCTCTTGCCACTATTTAATTGCAGCAAGAGAACAAAATCATACCAGCCTGTGCTTCAATTGTCACATTGAAAAAACCCCAAACTCCTGTATTTACTCCACCTAATTCCTCTGAAAACATTTTAAAAACCAATCCTTAAATCTAGCATTGTCATTTTTCACCAGGAATTCTCAGGACAGTCAGAGACACGTGGAGTGGGGAGCACCAGCTGAAAACCTGCAGGAGTCCAGATCAAACAGGGTTGGCTCTGTTGTGTGTATTGTCCTTGTCCATCATGTTCCTGCACCTGTGCCAGACTCTCTCATGTGCTGTGGTGACCTGGTTGTACAGCATCTCGGTGGAACCGCTGAACAGCACAGGCCCCACTCTGGAAAATGTCCTGCAATTGTTTAGTCTGTGATTATTATTCAATAGCCATAGGACAACAGGATCAAACAGCATCTCCAGTTCCTTTGTGAATCACAGAACTACACTGTTCTAAACAAGAAAAGCATGTGTGTTTGTGTAGGAGCGGTGGTGCGTTATCAGAGATGCTCTCACAACTAAAATATTATATTACATAGCCCCGAAAGGTCAGATGTTATGCAATGGCTTAGCTCCACTGACATCAGTTTACATCAGCTAATGATCTGGCCTCAAGGTCAGAATTTTCAGAAGGACTCAGCACCCGCAACCAGGGCCACATTTTCAGATGACGTCAACGCACTGGGTGCTGAGCTCTTCTCGTAATCTGGTCATTATTTTGGTGCCATGAGAGCTGAGCTTTCTAGTCCGAGTGGCCTCAGTTGTGGGTGCTGCACAACTGAAATTCTACAGAGTAGAGTGGTGGCTAGCAAGTGCTCGCTTGCCAAAGGGGGCTTAGCGCATGGGAAGGAGGAGGCTCTTCCAGCCATAGAGAGCTCCATAAGGCTGTTACTTCTGATAATGCTCTCGTAAAGGGGAGATTCCACTCACTACTTGTTTAATATTTGACCATATTTTCCCTTTTTCAAGTGTCAATAAGTCTCTTGAGTGGCTTTCTCTGCTAAAAAAAAACATTAGAGGCAGAAGTGCAGGTATCAGGTTGGAACAAATACATTGATGCAAACTCTGGAGGCTGAAAAAGTGTCGTCCCAAAGGCTCAACCTCATGCTTTACAGCTAGAAAATCACTTCTGAGAATGTAGGAACCGACAGACCAGATCGGTGCAATGGTCCATCTAGTCCAATACCCTTTCTCTGACAGTGGCCAGCACCAGATGTTTCAGGAGGAGTGGACAATTATGGAATCATTGGCCGATAGGGGAAGCTGCTTTTTAACCTCTGTGAGGTTGTGGTTAATGTATGGTTTCAAGCATAAGGGTTTTTATCTCTTTTATAAGGTGGGATTTTCAAAAGCACTTAAAAGAGTTGGGCCCCCATTTCCCATGGAAGATCAATGGGAGTTAAGAATTTTTGAAAATGCCACTAATATTTTTCACTCTATATAATGTAAGTGAGGCTCCTCTCATTATCCACATAAATGTCCAGTCCTTGTTTTGAATCCTGCTAAACTCATGGACTAATTGTATCTTGTGGCAATGAGTTCCACTGATATATTCTTTGTGTGAAAAAAGTGCTTCCTTTTCTCAGTTTTACATTTGTTGCCTTTCTGTTTGACTGAATGTCTCCTCATTCTCATACTGGGAGACGGCTTGGACATTCCAATTTACCATGTCGTCTCTCTAACCCTCATTATTTTATATATCTCTATCATGTCTCCTCTTACTCATCTCCCCTCTAAACTAAGCAGTCCTGATCTTTTCAGTCTCTCTTCACATGGCAGTTTTTTCATGCCTAGAATAATTTTCATCACCCATCTCTGGACCCCTTCTATATTTCTGTTCTAACTTTTTTATTTGAGGTAGGGTGACCAGAACTTAGCCTGGTATGACCAATAAGAGTGCATTGTTGGATTTATATTGCACAGAGCTGCCCAAAACAATGCCCAGATCTTTTTCCTGAGTCATTTCAGTTAATTTAAAGTTTGGAGGAGTAGTTGAAATTAATCCTTCCAATGCTCTTTACCTTTCATTTGTCATCTCGAAATTCCATCTGCCTTCATGCTGCCCTTTCACCCAGCTCTATTTCCTTGCCTAGTTTAGACTCATAGACTTTAAGGCCAGATTGGACCATCATGATCATCTAGTCCAGTGGTTCTCAACCAGGTGTATGCATACCCCTGGGGACACACAGAGGTCTTCCAGGGGGTACATCAACTCATCTAGATACTTGCCTAGTTTTATAATTGGCTACATAAAAAGCACTAGTGAAATCTAAACTAAAATTTCATACAGACAATGACTTGTTTATACTGCTCTATATACTTATACGCTGAAATGAAAGTATAATATTTATATTCCAATTGATTTTTTATAATTATATGGTAAAATGAGAAAGTAAGCAATTTTTCAGTAATAGTGTTGTGACCGGAGTCCTAGTGGGGAGCAGACTATGGTCACTCAATTAGGGTGAACTGCAAAGAATGGGGCAGACAATCCTCATAAAACTGGTGGATATTCCAATACTTAGATTTACCAAGCCAGCATAAAACAGCTTCTTTATTATCTTACTGGTTACTCAGAAGTCCAAACAGCACAGTTCCCTTAAAGTGATCCAGCCTCAGGCCTCCATCCAGGTACCCACGTCGAATCTAATGAAAATTTCTGTAAATCTTATTTCATCATATAAAAGAAAAGGTTCTACCAATCCCAAAGGATCGAACACATTACCTCCCAGGTTAGTGAATGTTTCAGATCTTACCCAAATACATGCTACAGCCAATTCTTATTAATTAAACTAAAATGTATTAAAAAACGAGAGAGAGAGAGAGAGAGTATGGTTAAAAGATCAATTTACATACAGACATGAGTTCAATTCATTGAGGTTCAGATTCATAGCAGAGATGGTGAGCTTTGTAGTTGCAAAGAGTTCTTTCAGAAATAGTTCATGGGTTATAGTCCAATGTTCAAATCTCATATTCAGGGCATACCAGCATAACTGGGACTTCAGTCTTGCAACTCAAACTTCCCTTGATGAAGCCGAAGCAGATCTGAGATGATACAATCAGGACCCAACAATCTTTTATACAATTTCATGTCTTTTGACAAGTTGGAGTTCCTCAGAGAATAAAAGATAATTAGGATGACTTTGAAGGAGGTCTATCACCGGTACTTAGCTATATGAATTAACATAAGACCATTTGCTTGTTCCTCCACCATTCACAGTACATTTCAAAGAGAGATGTAAACACGGGATATCTCGGTATTCAATTCATTTAAATGATAGGATGTTCTTTTGACCTCTGAATTATCAGAATACAGCATAGACAGGGACTGTTGGTTACATCATTGACTCTATTCATACATATGTAAATACACAAAAACACTATCTCTCCACATGGTTTTTGAGGGTTATTTATTTTGCAGGATGTTTAACCCTTTCTAGCCATGTGTCACAAGTGTGCTGTGACACGTTTGTATTTTTATGTCTGATTTTGGAAGCAAATAGTTTTTTAGTGAGGTGAAACTTGGGGGTACACAAGACAAATCAGACTCCTAAAAGGGGTACAGTAGTTTGGAGCCACTGATCTAGTCTGACCTCCTGCACATTGCAGGGCACAGAACCTCACCCAGCCACTCCTGAAATAGGCCCCTAACCTCTGGCTGAGTTACTGAAGTCCTCAAATCATGCTTTAAAGATTTCAAGTGACAGAGAATCCACCATTTACAGTAGTTTAAACCTGCAAGTGATCCATGGCCCCTGCAGAGGAAGGCAAAAAACCCTCAGGGTCTCTGCCATTCTGAGGCAGGGGAAAATTCCCTCCCGACCCCAAATACGGCAATCCGTTAGACCCTGAGCATGTGGACATAACCCCCTGAGCCAGACACCTGGGAAAGAAATCTCTGTAGTAACTCAGAGCCCTCCCCATCTAGTGTCCCATCACTGGCCATAGGAGATATTTGCTGCTAGCAGTCGCAGATTGGCTACATGTCATTGTAGAATGTGTCATCATACCATTCCCTCCATAAACGTATCGAACTCAGTCTTGTTTCTCACATCTTTCTCTTGACTATCTTTAAAAATTCTTTTCTTATCTGAAATGTTGTCACCTTGTTGTGTTCAATGCCTCTTCCAGATCATTAACTGCTATATTGGACACTACTCCTAGAATGGAACTTTGGGATCACCGCACTTATGATCTTTTGCCTTGTTGAAAATTGGCCAGTTCCCCACCTTCTTGTTCTGTCTTTTGGGTCAATTTAGAACCCATGACTGAATTTTATTCCCCATGACAAAGAGGCTTTTGGAAACGCCAAATATGTTGTCAATCATCTCTCCTTTATCCCCTAATCTGTTGACTCTCAAACTCTCAAATAGTTCTAGTAGATTGGAGAGGCATGATTTCCCTTTACAAGAACTGGGCTGGTTTATCCTTATATCACCTTTATTTAGTTTTTTTTTAAATAATTCTCTTTAATTATAGTTTCAACCAATTTCACTTTGGAGTGAAGTGTAAGCCCTAACCGGTGTGCAATTCCCAAGAACAGCTCTAGTGCCTTTGTGTAGGTGCTCTTGCTATCCTCCAGTCCTGTGCTGCAACAGTTGATTTTAACTAAAGCTTGCATATTTATGTTAGCTGCTCAGCCGCTGAGAATAATTTGGCCCATTATCTGCACATGAGGTCAATTCTACTTCACCTCCACACTTTAAAACCCTCTGACTGTTCTAGTGCTATGACAAATGGGTGTGGAGATAATGGACATATGTAGGGCTTGATTCAGATCTTGCTTACACTGCTGTAAATCAGGAATAACTCTGTCAATGAAATTACATCTGTGTGAGATCAGCATAGGGGCTACAGGTCCTTAAACCCAACATAAAGAGAAGGTTTTGCTAAACAGTGGGGATATAAATTCTAATGATCGTAAATAAGTCACAACGTTTAGGAAACACCTTCTCTCCCCTCCTCCATATCTCACAAAAATACCTTCACATTGAGACAATAACCGACCATAAAAGGCATTCAAAAGCACATGTGAATCTCCATAGCGATGCATTAACAATGTGGACTAAACAGTTATTGTCTCTAATGGAGTCTGAGAGCAGCAGGGAAGATGGTGGTATGTTTCCAAGTCTATTGAGTGTCCTTGTACGTTAATTTCTCTCTCTTGTTGCCTTAGCCAAACTGTCATGTGGAAAGGAAAAGAATGTTTCCAGATATAAGTCAGGTTGTTTGAGCTGAGAGGTGTTACTAAGGAGAGCATTGCTGCTCCTTTGGAATATGTCAACATCCACCTTAATGCCCTGCTGGCTTTTTGAAGGCTCTCTTGTCGTGCTTTGGGGAATGCAGGAAGAAAAGAACTTTTCAGGGGTGGTCAATTATATTTTTGTCAAGTCCGAATTTCTTGGTCAAAGTATAGTCAAGGTCCAGACTCCAGAGGAAAATAATAACAATAATGATAATAGTAAGTCAATAAAAAAGATATTGGAGTCCGTTCAGTAGCGTCTGGTGGTCCAGATTTGGCCCGCAGTTTGCCTATTGACTACCCCTGCTTCATATAATCAGATACAAAGGTCTGGGGTGGCTCCATTTCAGGGAGTCGGTGCTCATGAAAGGGGCTACAGTAGACTGAGACCCTTAGAAACTGGAGTCCTGTATTTAGCCAAAGAACAGGGGCAGCACAAACTTCCTCAACAATGTGCCTCAGCCGTTCCAGAGGGAGCATCTCAAGGCACAAGAGGTTATTTCAGTTTCCATCCCTTTTCAGGCTCTCTGTCTCAGCTAACGCTGCCAGCAAGGGTGCCAGCAGTATTTGGCATTTATTTCCAGAGGCACAGATTATATTGCTTTTTGTTTGCTGCCATATAGGTTGGGGGGGAGAGTGCTGTGTCCAAACATCTGAATTCCTCCAGTGTCGTCTGTCGCTAGGAGAGTGGTAATAAAACACACCGAAAAGGCAGGTGTCCATGATCTTGTGTGAGCCCAGTACACATCCTTTGGCCAAAATTTACAAGCGTTCAAAGCAGTGACTACATCAAAGGCTTCTGCATTGTGAGGCAGGAATGAAATTGGAGCTGGTGAAGTGGCCCTGCCTCTCAACTGGCTGTTTCTGCTGTCGTTCTTTGACTGATGTTCAGAAATGTTAGGCTGGGATTTTCAAAGCAGCATAATGCAGTTAGATGCCCAAGTCCCATTAAAATTTGGGGGAGTTTGGCACCTGACTCCTTTGGGCTCCTTTGAAAATGCCAGGCTTAGTGCAGGGTATGACAACCCTTCACATCTAAGGTGATTCTATTAAAAGCTTCTAGATAAACTTCTCAAAAGCATCTAAAGAGTTTAAGAGCCTAAATCCTAGGACTTGGACTCCTAAGTAACTAGGGTGCTTTTGAAAATGTTACACTATCTTTTTTTTTTTTTTTTTTTAAACTGACACTTGTTACCAAACTCTGACGTGTCAGCTCTGAACTTTACAAAGATCCTTAAAACTGTTTTTTTTTTTTTTACCCATTTGTACTGCTAAGCACCACTTGGGTGCTCAGATGATACAGTTATGAATGCAATATAAATACACAGACCGCTGACTGTGCATTTTCCATATCACTCTAGGAGGCATTGCTCATTTAGCCTGAGAGTTTGATGTGTATGGCTGCGCAGTGGATGAAACTTCCCTTTGCACACTGGTGAAAATGTGCTGTGTAAACTGAGGAAGTGGGTGTACTTGTATTTAATTTCCAGGGGAACTGGAAATGATGGCAAACGATAGTGTAATTTAGGTATTCCAGACATTATGGCTGGAAATTTCAAAGGAGTTAAGTGCCCAACTCCGATTGCATCCCAGTGGGATTTGGGCACCTCCCTCCCATAGGTTCTCGAAAATCCAGCTAATGCAAAGAAAAGTGAACAAGTTAAAAATGTCTAAAATATAATATGAATAATTAGCCTAATGAGAAACTGCCATCTTAACAATTCAGTCTAAAGTGGGCCTGAAAGAGATGGTTTTCTCATCAGTAAGCAGTAAACATAAACATTTTGCAAAATAAAAGTTCTCTCTTCAAAATAGAACTTACCTTACAGTAACTTGATTTTCCAGAGGTGAAGCTGGATCTCTATCATTCCATACTGCTTTGCAGGGCCGGCTCCAGCTGTTCTGCTGCCCCAAGCGGCGAAGCGGGGGGAAAAAAAAGATAAAGCTGCAATCGGCGGCAGTTCTACCATGCCGCTTCATTCTTCTGTGGCAATTCAGCGGCGGGTCCTTCCCTCCAAGAGGGACAGACGGACCCGCCGCCGAATTGCCACCGAAGACCGGATGTGCCGCCCCTTTGTATTAGCCGCCCCAAGCACCTGCTTCCTTCACTGGTGCCTGGAGCCGGCCCTGCTGCTTTGTGTCATCAAATGGGGTCCTTGTGACTCAGGAACATTAAAACAACAGCCACCTAAGAGAGATGCAGCAGTCCCACTCAATGAATAAAGAAACTGAAATACCGTCAAGTATTTGTAATTAACTTTTTTCAGTGCACATTCTTATTGCCTATAGGCTAGATTCTGCCACCCTCCCTTGTGTTTTATACTACCTTGCTTCTAGAAGTCACTATGACTGCTTGTGGGCTCAACATGTGGCAGAATCTGGACCTACATAGTTAAGATGAGATTTTTTTCAAAGCTGCCATGGGGATTTGGACACCCGTTCCCATTTAAAAATAATTTTAGCTCTCTAAGGCACTGTTTCTAAATACTCTAGCTTTCCTTTAAGCCATAAATCACCTAATGCATCCCAGCAAGCACCTGGTTCTGCCATTGACAGGGTGAAGAAATTGGAGGAAAAGGCTGGTCTTGTGGCTCAAACGCAGGACTGGGAGTCAGGAAACCTATGTTCTATTTCATGCTTGGGCATGACTTACTGAGACACCCGGGGCAAGTCATTTAAGCTCTGTGCCTCAGTTTCCCAATTGGTAAAATGAAGTTAGTACCTACCGCACAGTGATGTTATAAGGCTAAATTCTTTCGTGTTTATAAAGTGCTTGGGAATGCTCAGTTGAAAAGTGCTGTAGAATTCCCATGTAGTAGTACAGTTCCATGTTGGTTGTACTGGGGTTCATGTATCCCCACATGATGTATTGTGAGGTAGCCATTTCAAAAGTGAAGTCAAGCATTAAGAGCAAAAGCAGCAGATTCTACTACTCCATACTCACTGGATTGGATAGATGTGCATAGACACACCCTAGATTGGCCTTTTCATAAGCCATCAGGTTATACAGGGTCCTACCCAGCTGTACGACTCAGTGAAATGTCTGTCTCGATAACATAATAGGTGCTTGGCTTGCTTTTTAACCATAGCCAATTTCCTTTGTTTTGCAGGAGAAGAGGGCAAGAAATGAATGACATAAAGGAAACTCACTTTCTAAATAAAGAAACCCTAAGCTGTAACTCGGACTGAAGTCTTGCATGTTTGACCATCACTAGAAGCCAGCAGGACATGCATGTGTCCGACTATCAGACTAATGCGGGTGAATCGTCGAAAAGAAAAATACTGATTTTGTTTTTGTTTCGTAGCTTTTTTTCCCTGTACATAATGGTGCAATTACTGGACAGCTAAATTATAGTTTGGGGATGAAACTATATGTAACTGAGTCATTGTAACACAGCTCCTTGGGTGTCCGCTCCTGAAAAGTTTGAGACCCCTTAAAAAAAATAGCCCCAATGTGTGAGCTCAGTAAGGCATCTTTTGTTTTGTAAAAATGTGGTAGGTGGGAGGTCATGCTTTCACAGTGGTGCACAGTATCTGTGCATGAGCAATGATGACAGAGGTGCATTCCAGAGCTGCGATGTGGCATAACAGACAGCATCTCAGTACCAAGGAAAAGCTTATCTGTGTGTGTGTGTGTGTGTGTGTGTGTGTGTGTGTGTGTGTGTGGGCAGGGGAGGTAAGCAAAGAAAGGTGCATGGGATGCAACAGGTGTATTCCAATTGACTTCCAATTTAGTAGAGTGATATCCACTAAAGTATAATACCTAGGTGGCAATGCTAGTGCTCTGGTAGCCACATTGCCTAGATGTCCAGCTTTGGTGGTTTCAGTGTACCTGTATCCTGGTATAATTACCAGTGTTGTAGAAATTGTGGACATGTATTTACTTGCAAAGATTTTTGTGGTGGAAGTTGAAACTTCCTCTATTTATCATATTATTCTCTATTCTATTTTCCTCTTGTGAAAATCTTGCACCTTCTCAGGCTCATCTGACACCAAAGCATGACCCAGTCCTCTTGTCCTTTCTCTTCTGTATAACACCTTGTTAGCTCCCTTCCTGTGCTAAGCATCTCCACCTAAACAGCTTAAAACAAAACATGGCAATGGAGAACTCTGGATCCCATCACATCTAGTGCTCATTCCTGGTCAAATTTTCTGACTAGGTAAATCTAGATTACCTAGTTTTTAAAATATGACTACATAGAAGGTAGAATAAAAGACTTAAAAGGCAGTTGGCCGTTAGTTAATGTCAGTTTTGGGAGACAATCTGTGCTCCCAATATGATGATGAGAAAGGGAGAGGTGATCACATGGGAGCAAAGGTTGTCTCCCAAAAATTGACATTAAGACGTTAAGACTTTTATTCTACCACCTATATAATCTTATTTTTGAAACTCAGATAGACCATTTGACCAGGAATGGGCAGTAGATGTGGTAGGATCCAAAGTTCTTGATGAAGGGAAAAAGATGCCTACAGTTTTTCTTCCTTCTAAACTTCACCCGCGCGTATGCCGGAGCACCGGAGTCAGTTATTGCTTTGCTTTGCTATTATTTTGCTCCATTCCTATCTGGATCAGTTTCTATTTTATTTTTTAAGTCTCTTAAAACCCCCAGTGCTTTTTCTCTCTCTTCCGTGCAGGCCAGCTGGCTGAACTTTGAAAAGCTGGCTACCGTAGGTACAGTACGTGCCAAACACCATCCTTTCCTTTCTCTCCATCACCAGCATTGAAAAAGATGGGTCGCGCCCCCAGACCAATGGGAATGTACAGACTTGTTATACTACTGAGCTGATTTAATTGTACAGAAAACCTTGCATGAAATGTTGTTACTGTATTTAATATAGAATGTACTCAAGGAATTTTAATATGGAGCTTTTAAAAAACAAACAAACATCTTTATAGATACTGTGTGATTACAGGAAAATCGTTCACCGAAAAATCACTATTTGCTTTCTTTGAGAATTTTTCTTTGTCCAACATGTTTTGTATGTTTCAGTTTATAGAGCTGATTTAATTGAGCTGATTACACAAGCTGACTGATTCCTTTTTAGAGACCATTTTCAATGTGGGTGGAACTTACCCTTGAGCAGAGGGTCAGTAGATGATCCATACACCTCTTAAACTCTCTAAAGAGGGTTTAAGTGGGACTTAAGTGGTGTGTGGGCCATCCATGCTTCTGTACAGAGGTGAATTCCACCTTGTTTTATTACAAAGATCCCCACCACTCCATGGCTTTCTGAACAGCCTGGGAAATAACTGGTGGGAATTTAATCAAATATTTAAGGGCCACACCATTCAGCCCTCATGCAACCAGAGCAACTCCATTGCCTTTAGGAGAACTGTTTCTGCTTATTCCAGGGTTGAGATTGATCCTCAACATCCTGCCCACCCTATTGGGGGAGGGGTGTCCATGGAATGTAGTGCAACCAGAGCTGCAGAGTACCTGGTCTGTAAGTTGTCCCTGTTGGTACATGTTCATATCCATCAGAGATCCATATTGGATTATGGGGAGTCCCGGCCAGATCTGCAGCTCTTGTGAATCTCTGTTGCTCTACTGGAATTACATGGATTTACACCAGCTGAAGATCTGACTTGTGACTTTTTTGGTACCCAAATGTGTGTATTTTCTAAAGCTTTTGATATTATTTTAAAATCTGTAACAAAGAGGGTTTAAAATATTTACAAAACTTGTGTCTTGGGCAAGCATGAGACAGGCAAAGATATGACGTCAGTAACTTTTAAGTCCTCTATTAAATTCCTTTTGGTCATTTTGCTTTGCCTCATCTGATGCCAAGAAGGTGGGGACAATTATGTTAAGGCATTGTGATTGCACATTGTGAGGAAGAGGCAGGGGAAATATTAGGTTTTATTGGATTGGTTTTAATTTACGCCCAACACAGCTAAAATGCACTATGGTGGTTCACTGTGCCTGATGTTGGATTGAAATTGTGAAATTACAGGATATGAAATTCAGCAGATGGAGTGCAATAACTCTCAGCCATGTTCCATGCCAAAGGCTTACTCTTCCCAGTAGCAGCAGGTTTTGTCTTAAAATTCTGTTTGCCCTTTTCACTGTAAGCTTCTGGGTCAAATCAGTGGAACCTGCACTAAGGACACCTTCAACAGGTATTCACTCTACTAAGGGTGACCTATTTTAAAGTATCCCCATTTTCTAGTATGATCCCTCATTGAAGAACCGTGTCTCATTTTTTCTTTTGTTGCTTGTCACGTGGCTGGCTGCTTTAAGACTGGTTTCCCGATAGACATTTTGTGGTTGTGGAGGGTTATAGTTCAAATATTTTAATGAAATAGAAAAATGTCCTTAGATCAAAATTATTTTTCCTTTATGCTTTAGTGAAGGGTCAGGATAAATCGCATAGAAGTTGTTGTTTATTATTTGTATGTCACCAGCAATGTGCTGATTGCTTTAACATGCTGTAGTGTTCTTCTGCGAACCTGAAGATGGTTAAAGACCTAATCCCATTGATTTCAATATGGTTTGGATCAGGTCTGAATTGCATCTTACTGAAACATTTGATTGTGTGCAATAGAATGGAGATGTGCACTGGAGTGGCTTTATTTTTTTTTTTTTCCTGATTGCATGTTGCAAAAGGAGGCCTGTGACGAAAAGCTGCCTAGTCTCACTTCTGTTGGAAACCAGGATCTAGGAATCACAATCATTGCCTTCTGGTGTATTCAGATTCTTTATAATAGTTTAGTCTCTTTCCAACAATACTTCCAGCCAGCCTGGGCCATTACAATAGATCCTCCTAAACAAAAGGAGCAAATCATTCATCATGCATCACAGCCTGAGCACCAGAAAAGTAGCCTGTGTGGTTGTCCGTGAGCACTTTAAATTAATTTCTCAGGGGCCATTCAACATGTTGGATCACACCTGTAAAATAAACGTGGAAGGCAAGGAAGAGGCTCTCCTCTCTTGGGAGAGCACCAAGTGTGAGCATTGGGCAATGGCTATGAAGTCCACATTATGCTGTTTGAGGACTTGAATATCTTTGTGGCCGATGACTGGATAAATTCTCTCCTACCAAGAACTCTCCCATGGAACATCCATCATCTGGGAAGGGTGCATTATGTATGTGAAAAGACTGCTGTTGCTTGAAACAGCAGGGTGTGTTGGGGGGTAGGGGGGGAGAGATTACTAGTACCACATCTGAAATTTATTTTCTCCCTTAATTCCTCTATTGGCCAAAATATGGCCAAAGTTCTTGATTCTGATTCCATACATTGTCTGTTTGATTGGCATGGTGCCTTTCACAAGAATCTGGCACTGTCATGATGACATTGTCTTATTTACGTTTCTAACACTTGGCCAATCCAAGACCAGGGTGGTACCATAAGGTGTCCTAATAGTTAGAAATTGGAGGTTTGGCTTTTATGGGAAGAATTGGTGGGTAACTTTAAAGGGACCCTTAATTCATGCAACAAATGTGGGGCTGGAGAAAAGGGTTTGTAAATGGAGCTTTTGGGAAGCCCCATCCTATCTAGGTGCACAGTACAGTAGATGGGTGGGGTGTGAAAAGCCAGATCAACAGAAGGATCCTGAGGTGGCAAGTTTCAGTTCCTGTTGTACACTTCACATTTACTATGCTGCTTAGAACTTAAAGCCCTGGTCCTGCCGACACTCCGGTTACGGAGCTCAATCTAACCACCATGGTAGTCAATGGTTGTTGTTTCACTGACTTCAATGAGCTTTGGGTCAGACTGATGAGTCCATCCCATTAAATTTTAACAGACAAATGTTTGCAAGATTAAGCCCTAGATTTGTTTTTCGTATCGTGGAATAGCCACAGTCTTAAATAGAAGAATACTGCATGAGATTCCTGACTGAAAAATTAATGGGTGGAAGAGCTGCAGAAAATCACAGGATCGTCCCATCCCACTATTAATACTTCACATTCTGAACCACTGTAGACACAGACTAGGTAAGACCCACCAAACAAATATCCAATGGGGAAACCTTTTAAGAAGTATTCTCCAAGTGAGTTGCCTTGGGCTCTGGCCATGGTCCTGATTAAAGAAAAGAAGCTGAGCATTGATTGAAATGCCTTACAATGCATACAAAGGGTCTGCACTGGGATTTAATATCTTTATGGACCATTTGGCAATTTATCCATCATCCTTAGGAGTCTCCTCCCTTTTTTCTCCCACCCCCACTTCATTTTCTTGGTTGAGCATGTTCCTGGCATGGATGAAAAACACTTTAGACCTGCATAATGCTTCTCTAAAGAGTTGCATACATGCAACCTGTGTTTTCTCTATGCTGTGATATGTATTTTTATAACAATCTAGATGTTTTCAAAGGTTTTATCTTCACTTATCCCCTCCTACCATCAATCTACCTGTCTCAGCAATCCCCTACCCACTGATTCCCAAGGTATTTTTAATACTCAGATTTTCACTGCCACTTTCTCCCACCAGCTTTTGATTATCCTACCAACCCTCCAGTGCTACCTTGAATTGCATGTCAGCCTGTTCATTCAGCTTAGCAAGAGAAGAGCAGTGGAGGTGGTTTTATGCTGCCAAAATAAAGACCTCTAGACCCCATGAGGCTGGTAACAATGGTTTCTGCTGGGCATAGATTGGGATGATCCTGGGTTTAGGGTATGCAGGAACAAAATTAGTAAAAAGACAGATATGGGGGAGATACAAGTGTCCCTTGCATCCTCTCCTTTTGGTGCCATTCAGCTTTTGGTAATGCAAGAATGGAAAACTAAATGAGTCTAGAATAGATCTCTGTGCTCTGTATATACAAGAGCCTAGACAGGTAGGTGTACCCTACCTTAGGGATATCTGTATAGCAGACTCATGCCCATGCTATGTGGAGTCTGTGCTGTGTTTTGTCAGTGTACTCAAGACCATGAAGAGAGAAAACACTGACTTGTTTACAGGTGTCATTAGTGTCATGGCTTGAATCTCTGAACGTAGCAATTTGCTACGATGCCTGAGCAGCCGAATCTAGAAACCTTGTTGAGTTTGCACTTCCTAGTGAAAGATAAATTGTTACATCTTTTTAAAAGAGTTGTGTGGGGGTAGAATTGAAACAAACAAGGTTTCCTATTTTATTATGAGAGATATTTTTCCACTAAATTACTGATTCCTAAATGGTGTACTTTGTCTGATGTAAATAGCCAGGTGTATCGTGAAGACTTAAGAAGGGTCATTGTAGTCACATATGTATGATCCACTCTGTTCGCACAATATTGAGCTGATTTGTTTTATACTTACAAAATTACAGAAATAAAAGCAATTTTACTGGATGACTCTGATTCTGCTTTTCTTCCCTATTCATTATTCATTTTGAGGCCATTATTTAGCCCTTAATCTGTGTCATAAAAGATCTTGGAATGTGGACTCAACTTTTTAGGCCAACCAGGGTTTATTTCTAAATAGTAACAGTTCCTTAAAATTTGTTCAGATTCTTAACTTGAGGATTTTTGGTGGAGCATATTAACAGCATGTCCCAAAGGAGGTGGTTGATCCAAAGTCTGTTGAATCATTGATTTCACTGCATACTGTTTATATAATTGAGGGGTTAAAAAAGAAAATAAGGGGTCTGAATGTCACTAGATCACAATTTCCTGTGGATTCTGGTAGCAGCCAAGATAGAAATATAACATGACTGCAATCCCTGGCTGCAGGTGGTACATCTGCTTCCAATTCTGGTTGAAACTGGGAATTAGAGACGTGGCTATGTATGGTTGTGGAGAAGTTTTAGAGAGTGCAAATTCAACTTGAGGGTATGGCAATACAAAAATTATTTCCTAATGTATCCAAAGTAGTTCCCCGACCCTCAGCATGTGTGTTTTGAAAGTGTTCTGCATGTGTGGTGGTCACCAAAAATGCCTTGTGTTTTCACTGCCATTTAGGAATGTGAAATGATTGAGGGCTGTACTTTAAAGAGCTACATTCACAGCTTACTATAAATCAATGGTCCACTGCGATCAGACTCCACTGACCTATACACCAGCTGAGGATCCGGCCCAAGCACGTGTTGTCCTCCCTTTCTAGAGAGCTCATGCTTGTTAGCAACGTGCTGACCCTGAGAGTTGAAGCCTAGGCAGGCTTTATAAACAGCTTGTTTCTAACATGGTTGGGCACTGGCCAGAGGAACACACTCAGCACCTTTCTAGTAAGAATCCTGCTCTAATAAAATATAGAGGCTTTCTTTTGGAAATAGAGCACAAGAGCAGACCAGTGCTGGAAGAGCTGCCCTGCAACTGCTGCAGAAAAGGACACTTCATTCCCTCATTATCCATTGCAGAATAATCCTGAGTCTGTATAAGCTCTACTGCACCAGAATCAATGAGCAGCCTGACCAATGCATGCTGCAGGCCAACCACTGGGAGATGTTTCTGCCTGGGATTAAATCCGGGGAGCAAGGGGGAATTTGCTGGGGGAGAAGAGGGGATAGCAAAGTGAAAGGGGTAGGGCTGAGAAGGAGGGGGGAATTGCCTGGGCAGCCTCTTCATGATCTTCCTAAATTTAGACCAAAATCTCAAATCCTGCCTCTACCTGATGTTTGAGCAGTGAAGCCACCTGCCCTGCCCCGCCCCTAACTCTCCAATGGCTGATCATAAGGGCACTAACATTTTTATTTAGAAGTAAAGTTCAGCTTGGGGCTGTATCTGCCTGATTGGTTCCTTGCTGCTATACAAGAGAAGTGTCACTTTGGACAATGCCCTAAGGCTGCATGGGTAGGTGGTTGTGCTGGTGATAAGTACAACATCCTCGTCCTAGTGCTTTATCCAGCCTCCAGCTGAATTTTCCAATGAAGGTTTATCCTGTTTCCTCTCTCTGCACAATTCATAAGACATCTCTTTGGGGGAAAGAAACATCCGGGTGTATTTACAGCTGGCCCTCCCTGCTGGATGCTAAGACTGAGATTTTTTTTTCATAGCTGCCCAAACTGATTTCCTATTAGTTTTAATGGGAATGGTACATCGGACTCCCTTAGGGTGAAATTTTCAGGATTCCTAAGTGTTTATTTTAGAGTTGGCTAAGTCATTGCCAAGTTATTTGTAAGGTTGGATGTGTTGTCATGGCAGCTAAGGAATGCAATGCCATTTATTTTCCCCTCTTCCCCACATAGTTAATGCCAACAGAACTATTTGTCAGAGTGCACACTGTAGGGCAGGAAAGCATATACACAGAATAAAGCTGGAACCACAGGGAAGAAGCTTAGGGAGGTAAAGGACAAGTCAAAATTGGAAATAAAACTGAACATGCTGTTTTGCATAGACATTACATAGACTTATCTGCAAATATTTCCCCCCTATCGCTCTCACCATTGCATATCCATGACCCCAGCTCCAGCTGGGATCAGGGTCCCATTGTGTTAGGTGCCGTACACACACAGTGAGATGTTCCTTACAATCTGAGCCTGGGATTTTCAACAGAACCAAAGGGAGATTGAACCTTAAAGGGAGTTGGGTGACAGACGCCCTTTGGTTCTATTGAAAATCCCAGCCTGACTCACAGAAAGGCCATCTCGAGGTTCCTGCCAATCCTGCATCTAACCCAGTTCCACTGCATTATCTAGACCAGGGGTAGGCAACCTATGGCACACGTGCCAAAAGTGGCACGTGAGCTGATTTTCAGTGGCACTCACACTGCCCGGGTCCTGGCCACCCATCCGGGGGGCTCTGCATTTACATACAACAATAGTTTAGTTATATATTATAGACTTAGAGACCTTCTAAAAACATTAAAATGTATTACTGGCACACGAAACCTTAAATTAGAGTGAATAAATGAAGACTTGGCACACCACTTCTGAAAGGTTGCTAACCCCTGATCTAGACGGTCCCTGACAGGTGTTTGTCTAACCCAGGGGTCAGCAACCTTTCAGAAGTGGTGTGCCGAATCTTCATTTATTCATTCTAATTTAAGGTTTTGCGTGCCAGTCATACATTTTAACATTTTTATAAGGTCTCTCTAAGTCTATATTATATAACTAAACTACTGTTGTATGTAAAGTAAATAAGGTTTTTAAAACGTTTAAGAAGCTTCATTTAAAATTAAATTAAAATGCAGAGCCCCCCAGACCAGTGGCCAGGACCCGGGCAGTGTGAGTGCCACTGAAAATCGGCTCGCGTGCCGCAGGTTGCCTACCCCTGGTCTAACCTGTTCTTAAAAACCTCCAGTCATAATGATTCCACAACCTCACTAGGCAATTTGTTCCAGTGCTTAACTACCTTGACAGTAGGAAACTTTTCCTAATAATTAATTTAAGATTTCCCTTGCTGCAATTTAAGCCCATTATTTCTTGTCCTCTTCTCAGTGGTTAAGGAGAATAATTTATCACCCTCCTTTTTATAACAACCTTTTATGTACTAGAAGACTTAGGTCCCCCCCTCAGTCTTCTCCTCTCTAGAGTAAACAAACTCAGTTTTTTCAATCTTTCCCTGTAGGCCATGTTTTCTAGACCTCTGTGTTGCTCTCATCTGGATTTTTTCCCATTTGTCACATCTTTCCCAAAGTGTGATGCTCATACCTGTACACAATACTCCAGTTGAGGCCTTATCAGCACTGAGTTTAGTGGAACAATTACTTCTTATGTCTTGCTTTACAACACTCCTGCTAATATATCCCAGAATGATGTTCACTTTTTTTGGCAACAATATTACATTATTGTCTCATATTTAGTTTGTCATCCACTGTACCCCCCCACAGCCTACTCCTTCCTAAGCAATCACTTCCCATATTGTACTTGTGCAATTGATTATTCCTTCCTAAGTGGAGCACTTTGCGTTTCTCCTTATTGAATTTCATCCTATTTATTTCAGACCATTTCTCCAGTTTATCCAGATCATTTTGAATTCTAATCCTGTCCTGCAAAGCACTTGCAATCCCTCCCAGCTTGGTATTGTCCACAAACTTTGTAAGTGTTCTTTCTGTGCAATTATCCAAATAATTTACGAAGGTATTGAACAGATCCCTGAAGGACCCCTTTCCCTTCTATATGCCTTTCCAGCTTGATTGTGATCTATTGATAACTATATGGTTTTCCAACTAGTTGTGCACCCACCTTTCAGTAGGTTTATCTAGGCTATATTTCCTAGACAAGATAAATAGACCCTCCAGACTTAAGCACTACTGCCATTCGGTTTATTCTGAAGGTCATCTCCACAGCTACTATTTTTAAAAATACATTGGCTATATTTTACAGATGGAAAAATAGAGAGAGCAGTTCAATTCACCTAATGAATCAGCAGGGAAGATGTTGAATAGCAACCAGGAATTAACTCTTCCTCCCCTGCTCTAGTCCCTATGCAATACTCTATGGGTTTGTCTACGGTCCAATGTAAGCCCAAGATAAGGAGAACTTGAGTTAGCAGACCCTGGGTTTGTAACCCCAGGTTAGGAACTGTTGAACCTGGGTCTCACCCTGGGGCTCCAGCATCTACGCTGCCTTATGCGGACCTGAGTCCAACCATCCATATCCCAGACTTCCCAGTGTCCTCCCAAAATGTGGCTGCTCTAGCCCTTTATTCGTGGTGCTGTTTGGGAAAACTTGAGTGTCCACCAAACTTGACTGTCCAGAGGACAAAGAAAGTCGGCCTGTGGGATTTTGGGATACTTTTGGCGGACTCCCAGAGCATGAGTCCAGTGACACTGCAAAGCAATAGGGCTTGAACTCTGGGTCCTGGCTTGACTCAGGCTGGACCCTGCACCCCCATAGGGGCCTGGGACCCTGGATCTGAGCCCTGGGTTGATGCAACTTGTGTGTAGGTGGAAGGGGGGCTAGGCTTGAACCTGAGTTTGAACCCTGGACTTTCACTGCAATGTATTCAGACCCTAAGTGACAACCTGGATGCTTGCCTGTGTGATGCCCTAATCCCGCTCATGTTCCCACACAAAACCCTTTCACCTGAGTTCAGTGGTGCGTTCAGCCTGGGCAACTTGACCCAGCTGGGGCTACAGACTAAAACCCGAGTGAAGTTTTTCCTCGGGTAACCTGCCCACTTTGCAATAAGGACACAGGCTAAACCACGAGTGCTGATAGTCCTCCATTGCCTTCCCACAACCCCCCATGTGTTCTGCAGGACAGATGAGTTCTCCTACATTTCACTGGGAAACCATCAGAGCAGCTCAGCCCACTGCAGCGCTAAGAACCATGGGATGTGCCCCCAGAAGTCCTAGCAACACGCACAGGTGAGCGCAGCACCAGCAAGGACACAGTAACCGAGGCCGGGCTTTGCAGTGGGGCTGCTCACACTGGGGGCTAGGCTAGTTCAGGTGAGTTAACTCGGCAGTGAAGATGTGCCCTTGGATTGTCAAACTGCTACTTGGCCCTTTCATTCCTCCAGAACAATTGGTGACTAATCTTTCAAAAACAAACAACCCACCCACCCTGATATCACACATCCTAAGGGCAGCATCTGCCAGTACACCTGGGGAAAGCTTCCGGCCACAGCTCCTCCCTTTTTGTGATGACTTCAGAGTTCCTCTCCTCTCTCAAGCTTTTAAGTAATATTGGCTCAATCCCGCAAACGCTGATTATGTGCCTCGTTCTGCAGCATTGAAAGGAATGTGAATTTTGCCACTGACTTCAGTGTAAATAGGATCAGGCTTTCAGTACTTATTATCATGAGTCATTAACAGATGGTAATAACTTTTATGGCCTGACATGTGGAAGTAAGACCCATCCCGCAGTGTTTGCAGGGTCCTGCCTTTATTTGTGACCAAACAAATACAAGTTTAAATGCAAACATATCTTATTTTGCATTAACCACAAGTTAATTTTCCATAAGAGGGAGCCAACCCCTGCGTGAGAGGATTCAGTCTCTTCTGTCTTTAAAATGTAAATATACTTAGGGCTTCTGGTTATCAGTGTTTGCTTTAAAAATCTGTAGGTTGCCATTAGAAGAAGCCAACAATATTCTATAACAATATTAAGCCGTGTGAGTTTGGAGTATTTATTAAGGGTGTTTGGGTTTTATTTTGTTTTCTTAGTGTGGTGGTAGTGCAGCATTTCTGATATCCTCTCCCAGACCATCACTCTGCAGTGTGAAAGTCCACAGGACTCCTCCGTTAGGGTGACCAGACAGCAAGTGTGAAAAATCAGGATGGGGTGGGAGGTAATAGGAGCCTATATAAGAAAGAGACCCAAAAATTGGGACATCTGGTCACCCTATCCTCCGTCCTTTTGAAATCTTAGTGTGACTAAATAGGAGTGCGAGAAGTTGTGGTGATGTTGAGCATGACTGACTGGTAGACAATGATGAGTAATGTTCAGCAGCATGGGGCTCGATCCTCCTATGGGCCGAGCCCTCTGGCTCTGATCCAGAAAAGCACTTAAGCATGCAAATAGGCCCACTGACTTCAGATTTGAAACCTCCAGTTCACACGCTATAAAGAGTCACTACTGAAGGCTAGCCCCAGGCAGAGGTAGGGCAAAGATGATGGATGGAACCGCATGCTGCAGGAGCATTTTGTACTGGCACTCCAGGCCGGTTAAAGATAGTGTTTCGAAAGGACTCATTCCCTACCCTGTGTTACTAATACCACCTGAGTGTATTTAATCTTTACATGCTAATATGCTGATCACTGTTGCTGCTGTTTTCAACTTCATGCCTCTTTTGTTTGTAGTTGGTTTCACTTTTTGGTTCTTAGGGGTAGGCTACACTGGAAAATTCTGCCATTTTATATCTGTATAGTTAAAGTATAAACCTCCCCTTAGTATTGACATAAAGGTGTTGATAATGGTATAGCTTATTCCCATTCGGGAAGGGGAATAAACTATACTAGTATAAGGCACCTTTGTACCAGAATAACTACATCCATGCTAGGACTTATACCTGCATAACTCAATTGGTCTTTAAAAAAAAATAATAATAATCACGCCGCCCCCCCCCCTGCACCAACAGTTATAGACCAGGAGTATAGACCAGGCCTTACACACTGTTTCAGCTGCATATGCTGCATCAATTAGTTTTTAAAATCCTGTTTGCACTGAAATATTAGTTTAGATATTTCATAAAATATCAGAGTTTTTATAAAGTCAATATATATTAAGCAAAGCCTACATTTAGGCCACACAGAATCAGAGCTCTGGCTGGTGTAGATCAGCAGAGCCCCAGTGACTTCAGCTAAGGCACCTTCTCCCAATTATGAGCTGCAATGGATCTATGATGGTTTACAGCATCTGAGGATCTGGCCTATGGGGTCCCTTAATTAAGTATTTTACCTGCAACGCAGCAGCTTAGCATAGTACTGGCAAACATGACTTAATTTTAAACCCCCAAACTAAGCATTTTTATACCGCCACCAGATGGTAGATGAGATGATCTCTATCATAAGCTCATGTGTTTTATGAACAGGGAACCAAAGCTTTAATTAGGGAAGTGTTGTAAATGTTGCAGTTTAGGAAGGGATACAACTACCACAATCATCTGTGCTAAAGATCTAGGGGCAGAGTTTATTCTCCCTGCCCAAGATAAATAACACAGTGCATTATCCAGCTGTACTTGCTCTGCTGTTTTGGCACCAGGTAGCTTAGCAATATACTTTCAAGGCTAGTTGGTTACTGGTAATAAAGTAATTAAGACAGTAGGGTACCTGCTTTAATGGGTGCATGGGGTTGAGCGAGGATGGGGTGGGGTTGGGACTCTCTCAAGACAGTCTGAAGTAGGTTGGGACTTGACTGGGGAGCAAAGGTACAAGTGATGCACAAGCAGGTGGGTAAAGCCTCTCTGGGAAATGAATGAGTGTAAGGCCTATAGCAAGGCTGAAGATACATCCCGGGATGTGGAGGAAGAGTTTAGGCCTAAGCTTTCATAAGCTTTTTGGGTTTCCAGCTCCGCAACCTTAATGAAGCCCAATTCTGAGAGAGCAGCTGCTCAACCCTTTTTGAAAATCAGGCCCCGTTAAATTCTCTCAAGTTTGGCGCCCAAAAATAAAAATCATGAGTCACTAGAGGAGTTCAGTCACTCAGGGCAGCCAATCCAACAGCTGCCTGAAGAAATTTTAAAATCGGAGATGAATATGGTCTCCCAAGGAAACTACTTTAGCTGAAAGATTAGCCATTCTATTGAATCCAAGTCCTGGAGAGGGTTACAAGTTCCTCTTTTACAATAGAGTGTGCTGTTAAATTTAGATGTCCTATTTTCCTTATTCCCATTTCTCTGGCAAGGGTGTGCAGCCTTCCCTAAAAGGCCTTCTTTCGTACAGTAGGTTATGATTTATTCTCTTCTTCCCCCCCCCTCTCGCCCCCCAACAGATGTCTAAGCTTATAAGGTCTGTCTGTTCTTCTCAGTGGCAATCTCGGGCTTCGCTCTTAAATGGTTATCATCAGCAATTTATGTTTGCTCTTGGCTTCCCATCTGATGGTTTTCCACATCCTCTAGGGCTTAGGAGCCTGGATTACATCACGTCACTTAGAAGTAAGCAAAGCAGTGCCATCTGATTTAGATTTCTAAGCCGCATGGTATGCCCAAAAGGTTACTATGAAAGTTCATCTGTGTTTCCATGCAGTCTATTTTAAATGCACCAGGTGGCTCCTTGTAGTCTTGTGAAAGGATCTTGTTATAATCAATTGGTTCAGCTCTTTTCTTGTTTGTCAAGTCTTCAAATTATTGAGCCCGTATGTCAAAGGGTTGCCAGGCTAAAGCCAGTAGAAAGTGAAAAGTGACTAGGTGAAAATATTGCCATGTCTCAACAGGTCTGGTCCCTGCTTGTATTCAGAGCCCTAACTGCTCACAGTACAAGTATATTTTTAAAAGCATGTTTTATTCTCCTTAGCCTGGTATAGCCACAATAGCCAGAGGAAGGGGGAGTTGGAGATTAGCCTGGTTCCTATATCATTCAACACAATTGTGAATAACTCCTTGGTTACTGGTGATGTTGCATACATCAGGAAGAGCCCAGCTTGACTCTGAGGCCAGGCTGAATTTGCAGGGCTGGCTGTTGAGGTTAGGGGGCAAACCCTCGTCAACTAAGCACTTGTAGTGCAGAAATCTTTGAGGCAATAATTATGGAGCCTCTTGAAGCTATGTCTTCCCACTCCCACCCCCCCATACATACACGTGTCATGGCAGAATCGCACCATTTGAAAAGTTGCAAGGTAACCTCGCTGGGTCTCCTGCAGTGGGATTTCTACATTGTACCTACAGCTTTCACACTAGAGAGGAGTCTGAGCCAAAACTCTACTTCCAACCCTCCCTCACATCCTGATCCAAGTCTCAGTCTGAGGCTAACAGGCCCATTTATTGGCACTCATTTTCATGCAATAAACGTCACATTGAGAAGCCTTCCACAGCCTGCTGAAGCACTGTGGCTGTAGCTCTTTGCTCCCTTCCTCCTGAGATTTATTACATAGATCACATGGCAAGAGGGTAGTCCTATCCTGCGCCACCTTGAGCAAGTCTCTTCACCCCTGACCCAGCTTGCCCACCCATAAGCGGGGAGGAGTCAATAGCATTATCTTTCTAAAGTGCATCGATACCAGTGAAACTCTCACATGGATGCAAATTATTATTATGGGCCAGATCCTCAAGAGCGCCCCAGCTCTGCTCAGCATGAGCACAAGGGGCTTTCCACCACTTTTCAGATCCTCAGCCCTGACCCTGGAGGGCAGCTGCAGGCCAGTTTGTCTCTCAGCATAAGATAGAGCAGCATCTCTGTGATGCTGCTCTATCTTTTTCCGCCTGGAATTCTCCCCACAGTCCCAATGTGCTTCCACCAGGCAAGAAGAGCCAGAGTGAAGGCTTGGCTATGTCCCTTTTTCTCCCTGGTACAACCCCAGAATAGCACCTGTGCTAAGGGAGTCAGGACCAGGTACCATAGATCTGGCTATACCAGGTTTACTCCACCTAAGGGTTCCCAAACAGAGAGAATCCCCAGATGCCCCATTATGCAACTGGTGCAAGAATCTGGCCCTGTTAGTATCTGAGTACTAGGAAAGCTTCCTGACCCCACCCCCTGAACATTCCCTGAAGCATGAGGATGATTATCAGAATTGTTCCAAATGCTCTCAGTGAAACCTAAAATCTTTGTCTGGATTTGGGTTACATTTACAGGCTTGAAACATAGTTGAAGTTTGCACAATGGTCCACTAAAATTTTCCCACTACTGAGCTAAACTGGGCTGATTTTATGGGATTTGAGTTGAAAATAAGTGAAATTCCAAGTTGTGCAAACTTCTGATGTGAACTATGGCAATTTTGCCTGGGTTCTGCTTTGTGATGCATCTGAACCAGAAATTCAGAGTGAAAAGTGCTGTGAATCCAGGTGGAGTGGAATAAAATCAGAAACTCATGGGGGATTTCTTAAGTGTACCTTCCCTAGTTTATACAGTCTTAACTGATACTCTTGTACCTTCCAAATCCATCTCTTTAGAGACATGCCTGAGTCATACAGTTTAGCTATGGATCTAACCTCTCCCAAAGTTCAGGAGTGTTTGCATTAGGCTGGAGGAGTGAGAGGTTGGATTGCATCTATTTCTAGTAGCTAGGGTTGTTGCAAATGGCAGTCAATAACCTAGGCAAGATATTCACTTGATCCCAGGTCTGGGAACCATGTGCGCTTATGTTTTTAGTCTGTCTTTAATGGATTCCCTCCCTCTGTATCCTTGGCAAATTCCATGGTCTTTCAGTGTCTGTTTCCCCATTTACAGTATTATTATTAATTGGTTGTACTGCCATAGCACTTAGGTGCTCCAGTCATGGCCTAGCACTTCCACTGTGCTAGGTGCTGTACAAACACAAGACAAAAAGACAGTCCCTGCCCATCTATAATATGAGGAAGCTACCCACATCCCAGGTGTATTGTGAGACGGTTAATTAACATTTATGAAACTCTCTAGCTGTTGCTAGTCCTATTCCTGGACATAGCCAATCCCTTTATAATCTCACTGAAATGACCGTATTTGCTAGAGATAGGCCCAAACCTAAATCCCAGATCTGATCGGCCCCACACCCAAACTTTGGGGAAGTGCTAATCCAAACTTTGTGGCAAGCCCATATCTCTATGATGGCCCAAGAGAAACCCCTGGATGCAAACCCCACCGAACATTCAGATCCGAATTCCTTCCCTCGGGCTGTTGTTTTGAGTTCGTGACTCACCCTTTGACCTCCCAGTGCAATGCTAATGCCAAGAAGGAACAGAACTGTAGAGGAGAGCGAATTATTGAGCTCTGGAGGGCAAGTGAGTTACCAGAGAGCTGCACCACCTGCTGTAATCATGAAGACCAAAAAAAACCCCACCCCAAAACCCACAGGAAAAAACATTATTTCCCAGTATACAGTTGCTTGGAGGAGCAACGTACAACAGGAAAGGGTCCCGTGCACTTTCAGTAACCCACAGCAACCTACAAACTGACTTAGACCATGCATATTGATTTCACAACTTCCATTTTTTGCTAACAGGCAATTTCTGTTACCCTGGGATGATTTCAGCTTTTTGAAAAATTATATATGGCAACGTGCTGATCCTGCCAGCAGGTCTGCCCCAGTCAGAGCAATCAGACTAGTAACTCTTAGCACATTACATTGCACTCCGCATTGTCCAAACGCTTTGTAAGTGTTAACCCATCCTGTCTGTGTTGTGCTGCAGTTACTGTGCTGCCGGATAGCCTGGGTTGTATGCTTCCGTTACATACTCTCATATCCCCACCCCCAGACCATCTAAGGAGACACTGAGTGCACTGTGCACGCAGAGGTGAGCATATAGGCAGAGCAAGTTTCCATCCCCTCTCTGAGAAGGAACCAGATGTGCAGAGGGAAACACTGGTAGATTTTTGTGCAAACAGAAGACTTGACCTCTTGTATCGAGGAGCTCCACCCACTACAGTCAGAAGCGACAGAGCCTGTGTTTGGTTTGGGATTAGGCATTTGCATAGAAGAGCTTTAGTCCTGCTGCATCAGCCATGGGGCTCAAGCTTGGGGAGAAAGCTGCTTCCTTCTTCTTTGAATATGACACCCCCCGGATGGTGCTGGTGAGGAACAAGAAAGTGGGACTCATCTTCCGGCTGATCCAGCTTGTGGTCCTTGGTTACATCATAGGGTAAGGCTTTTCTTGCTCATTACATAGCCTTTCACTTCAATGAGAAATTCCAAACGGCAGCTCTTCTGAACTTTCCAAATACTATACCTGCTGACCAGCCATTACGCTCAACGCTAGCGTTGCCACACATTCAGTTCTTGGTTGGCTTGTCTACCTGAATTTCTGTTCGGCCCCCTTCTGGATGAGAAGTAAAGCTGAGACCCTGCCGCTTATGATCCTTAGACACCCTGAGCAGGGGCATTCGCTAGATTCCAATGTTGTGGGTAATTATATTTTGTCTCCTTACAGTCTCCCAACAGTTTCACCTGCAAACAGTATTCACTTTGCCTGAGCTCTTTGTTGAGCAGTGTTGTACTGCACTGTTAAATAGTTGCTGTGTTAAACCCCAGAGGTGGCTGCATGTCCGTGATGAGTGTAACAATCCCAGTATGTAAACGTCGTAAATCGTGGTAAGCTCACTGGAGGAAAGGCCTTCTATAAGGGCCTGATCCAAAGCCCATTAAGTCATTGGTTCAGGCCCTCAATGCCTGCTGTTGTTACTATTTTCATTATATTAAAAGAAAGGCAGACAGGGACGGCTTAGTAATTTGTGAGCCCCAAGCAGCTGAAAGAGGGAGGAGGAGTGGAGGGGAATAAGGCCATACATTTCCTCCTTCTCTGGTCCTGTTTCCCAAGAGGGAGGAAAGGCCAGCCTATGGGTTAAAGAATGAGCAGGGGATACGGTGCTTCCAAAAGAGCAAGGCGCAAATGTCTGCTTTGCTTTGTTTGTGCTTAAGGCCGGGCCTGAAGGCAGCTAGAGCTCAGCAGAAACTGTTTTAAACGGGGAGTAAATAAAGCAAACGTCTCTAAAGCTCCCCACAAACTGAAAGGCATGTCCTGACCCTGGGTGTTTAGAGCTGCAGAAGGAGCAGCAAGAGTTCATGTGCCCTGAATTGCCTGGGAAGTTTTCATCACAAGTTTGTTTCTAAAAACTGCTACTGAACTGGCCGCCCCCAGGCAGTCATCAAACTCTGTAGCGTGGCACTGGGTGTTTTTCAAAAAGGGGTCAGAATCTCTGCACCAGTGAGCCTAGCCACCTATTGAACAATCTCACCACAGAGCATGCACGTGATTCAGAGTGTACATGGGCCACCGCAGTCACTGAAATACACTAATGTAGGCAGTAAGGTCCCTGTACCAGCCTCCATCTCGGGGCAGGCCAGGTAAGGAGCATGGCAGATTCAGCACAGCTGCTGCAGCCTCTCCTGGTGAGGCTGCTGTGGAGCATCCAGAGGAACTGCCCTTCTAGGATGGGAGCCTTGAAGGCGGGCTGCAGTGGTGGAATGGGAGTAGGTCACCTCCTGCTCCCATAGCTATTTGCACCTCTCTATGCCAGTGGGGATGGATCCGGTGAGGTGTATTCAGTGATGGAATAATATTGATTTCCCCCACGTACGCTGAAGATGGGGAAAAGACCTAAAGATGGACCTCAATCCCTCTTAGGAAATACTTGCCAGAGGGCTTCTAGCTTCCCACAGCAGGCGGCTTGTTACCTCGCATGTCTAATGGCGTGAGGTAGGACTGAGAGTGATGCTTGGCTTTGTTTAACTCTTGTAGATGTGCAATTAATAGCATTTGCAGGAGGGGCAGCGAGTGCCTACCCTTTATCCCCAAATAATCATTGCTTAGAGGCAGGGCAGCAGCCTCACAACAGGGGGATGATGGTGGTGAGAATAGTAATTGCTGCCATTGGGACAGTGCAGGCCCTGAATCTCCAAATTTGCTGTCTGGAAAGTGGCTGAAAAAAACCTACTTTCTATGAAAGAACAGAAATGACGTTTCACTGATTTTTTTTTCCCGTCCTTCCCTGCCCCACTCTTTTCTGACCAGCCCCATCTTCAAATCTGAGCTGTAGGGCTATTGCAGAATGGGATAGTTTCAGCCTCCATGTAGGGTTCAAGGGTGAACACAAACCAGAGGAGTCAGGAAGGGGAATACGACCTGCAAAACATTGGAGGGAAACAGGCAGGAAAGCCTGTGCCATGGCTCCAAAGCCAGAATCCAGAGGCTTTTTTTTTTTTTTTTGAAAACCTCAGCAGGTAGGTGCAATAAAGGCACGAACCGTGATATGCTGGCAGCATAGGCAATAAAAATGTCTGCCAGGTGGGTAGAAAGGTAATTCTACCCCCCCCCCCATTTTTTTATTTTTTTAAGAAGGGTGAAACTTGTTTAACTCCAACATCAGGCCTGGGAGAAAAGCTCCTTCTCTGTGTGGGAGACTTTTGCTTGCAGACTTTGTTGGCCATCTCTGCCATGCCAGATTACATGTACTGTAGCCTCTAATGGCCACAAGTGCTCAGCATCTCAGCTGTACTATCTGTCTGAAAGAGTTTCTTCCCCTGTTTCCCCAACTTTCTGCAGATTATAACTATATTCTCCCTTAATGAACAAGCCTGAGGAAGTTAGACTTTTTTTTATCTTTGAAAGCAAGTTTGCCAGGCAGGGTTATTTTTACATTTAATATGTAAATGAGCCCAGTTCTCTTGAAGAACAGTTTGTTGGGCGATTATTATGGCATTGGGTATCCTGCCTGCCTCTGGGAAGAAATGATATTGCAATGACACCAACTGCTGCATATTCTCAGAAATAGTAGTCATTGATTTGATAGCAAAGATAGAACCTTTGGTTTCCACTTGACCTAAAGGAGATTAGACCAAAGATTTCTAACCATCAGAGGAGTGAAGTTCTGGAACAGCCTTCCAAAGGGAGCAGTGGGGGCAAAAAAATTAACTGGCTTGAAGACTGAACTTGATAAGTTTATGGAGGGGATGGTATGATGGGACTGCCTATGGTGGCATGTAGCTGATGTGCGACTGTTAGCAGCAAATATCCCCAATGGCCAGTGATGGGATACTAGATGGGGAGGGCTCTGAATTACTACAGAGAGTTCTTTCCCTGGCTGTTGGTCTTGCTGAAATGCTGAGGGTCTAACTGATTGCCATATTTGCGGTCAGGAAGGAATTTTCCCCCAGGTCAGATTGGCAGAGACTGTGGAGTTTTTGCCTTCCTCTGCAGCATGGGGCATGAGTCACTTGCAGGTTTAAAGTAGTGTACATGGTGAATTCTCTCTAACTTGAAGTCTTTAAGTTGAGGACTTCAGTAACTCAGCCAGAGGTTATGGTTCTGTTACAGGAGTGTGTGGGTGAGGTTCTGTGGACTGTAGTGTGCAGGAGGTCAGACTAGATGACCATGGTGGTCCCATCTGGCCTTAAAGTCCCTGAGTCTATTAGTTTTCAGCAGCAACAGGGCTTGTATGTTCTCATGCTAGAAGCAAAGTTGGGGTTAGCCCACTGACAAAAACAGAGGCAACTTTATATCTCTGTAACTTCCTCTTCCTCTGTACCCTATTTTTATCTATGTGCATGCTAAGATAGAGTTATCAATGCACTCCAAGCACATGCAGTCATTACTGCATGGGCATGTGGGTTTTTCTAATCCGACAAGTTTACATGCAGAGACTTTTCCAACTATGGTGAGACTGTAATGCTATTTAATTTGTATTTTCCCTCCCGTTGTCCTACTGGGGTTTCTTTTACCAAGGAGAGGGTTCAGAAGGAAGTGAGCGTTAGCATACACCATGTGAAAAAATGATCATTTGTTTGTCTTGGTGTGTGCTGTGTACAGAATGCAGGTAGCAGATACGATGCATCCTGTTCCAGCCAGCCCCAGCAACAGTGAGGCTTAGCCAGCTAGATCTGAACCCAAATCCTCAATCTGAGCATCTCCAAATATTGAGGAAGTTATTATAGTACAGTAGCATTAGGAGGCCCCAAGATCAGGGACCCATTGTTCTGGGTACTGTACACGCCTAGTAAGACAGTTCCTGCCCCAAGAAGCTTTCAGGAAGAACAACAACGATTAGGGGTATGGAACAGCTTCCATATGAAGAGAGATTGAAAAGTCTGGGACTGTGCAGCTTGGAAAAGAGATGACTAAAGGCAGATATGATAGAGGTCTATAAAATCATGATTGGTACGGAGAAAGTGAATAAGGATGTGTTATTTACCCCTTCACATAACAAGAACTAGGGGTCACCCATTGAAATTAATAAGCAGCAGGGATGCTGAGGGAAAGATGCAGACAATGCTCTATTCCCTGGTCTAGTCTGGGAACACACAGGAAAAAGTATCAGTTTCAGATCTTCAACTGTCTAATCCTATACCAGAAACTAAAACGCAAGTCTGGTTACCAATAAGACTCTTCTTCCCACACTTCCAGTGGGTCCCAGCCATGCTAGAGAGTGATGCGCAGTTCTTCTACTGCCGGGAGAATCTTGTAATATATATATTCACCAGTAAAATATGCAAGAACCACAAGTCTCAATTCCCTCTGGATTCCCAGCTGCTGCCTCTGCCAGGAAGGCTCGTTTTCAAAATCAACCCCTTCCTCCCCCCCACCATATACACACTTAGAAAAAGGTCTTTTAAATGGCCTTCCACAAGTAGTTCTACAGGCAGCAAGAACTGGGAGGCTCACTCATTTGCCTAGGATCCATCAGTTATTTGCCTAAGTACCCCAGCTATGGTGGCAAGGTTAGGAAACCTGGGCTGGAGATTTTGGCACAACCAAGGCATTCTTGTTGTTCCCCTTCTGTTTGGCTACAGATGGTATTAGGTCCCTAGTCCAAGTGTACAACACCATCTACTGAAGCAGGTCAACGCTGGCTCTGAGCATCTACTGCCCTAGAAAAATTGCAAGACAGGCCCACAATCACTTTCTCATCTAGCCCCCAGAAACATGCTGCAATGGGTCTAGGCAGCAGACAGGCATTAAAGCTGTTGCTGCACAGGTGATAAATCTGGTAGAGCTGGCCCTGTAGAAGCGTTGCTTTCTGTGACTCAGTAGGCAGAGAGCATCATTTTAGCCCTATTAGAGAGACAACGTGGGTGAGGTAATATCTTTTATTTATTGGACCTACTTCTGTTGGTGAGAGAAACAAGCTTGCGAGCCACACAGAGCTCTTCTTCAGGTCTGGGGAATGTCCTTTGTCACTGTGGGAATGTTACCTTTCTGTTAATGAGGGGCAAGTATTGCAGACCTGCCGAATGCTCTGGGGTATTGCAATGTCTCTCTAGGCACCAGGGCCATCTCTTCTTTTGTTAAATGCATTTGCTTTTTATGTCAATAGGGAATGCGTTACATGTGAGAGCAATGGGAACTGCTGAAATCCCTCAGCCACAGCTGCAGTACAAGCTTTCCCAGCCATGTTGCTCCCTGCAGCGTCCGTCAACGGAGGAGCCAGCTGCATGGCTAAGAGGGCAGTTCAGTCTCTGTGCTCATTAAGGTCCCGGGTGCCCTCAACTCCCAGTGACGTCAATGGGAGTTGAAGGTGCACAACACCTTGCTGGAGGCTCTCACAGAAGCAGGCCCTTTGTTCTTGGCTTCTTTGCTAAAAACTTGGTGCTCTTCAGCCTGCTAATGGCTGTAGTTTTAAGATGGGAAAAAGGAAACACTGGTGATGCATGTGAATTTTTGCTTCGGCATCTGTCTGCAAGGAGCTGGGCTGAGGCTGATACCACTGTCTTGTTTGGTGGAGGCCACCCAACAGCCTTTTAGTCACTGCTGGTGTAACATCCCTCTCCTGGGTGGGTCGTCGGCAGCAGGGATTGAACCTGGGATCTCAGTATCGAAAACCATGAGTCTCTATTTCCTGAGATAGAAGATCCATGTTTGTAGCAGGCTCATCAACCTCTATATACAGCCCAGCCACCACTACAGGGGGACACAGCGCCACACTCCGTGGGTGTAGGTTAAATGGATTAGGGTTGGATTTGAAGTGGCATCCTAGGGGCATTATATTTCATTTCCACTCCCCTAAACTACCATGCAGTTCTTCCCTCATCAAGAGCAATGCTCAGGGTGCCCACAAATGGAAGGGATGAAATCCATCCATATTTAACACCACACGCTAATCAGCTGAGCGCAGCCTCTGACATCGCCACATGGACAATTACAGGCACCCGCCGCAGCTAATGACCGATGTTCACCACCACTGCCTCTATGCTCTCCTAGAAAACGCCCCCAGCAGAGCACTCACTTTGCATACCAGAGCGAGTGGGATCCATGCCCACATTCTGCAGGGGATGAAAACCAGATCTCTCCTTTTTTAGTCTGACCGAGTCTTATGTGGATGACTCCACGAAGTCTTGGATTTCAACCCAAAATGGTCACTTGGCCTTGTTTACAATTTCTCACAGAGTTAATTAAGACAGTTTGTTCATGTAATAGGTTAATTAATGTTAAAATCTGGCCATATTGAAAGTATTAATGGCCATATAAAATGTGATGAACCATTCATAAAGTAATCTGTAAACTAATATTTAGACAACTAACATACATAACTTACTGCCGCTATCCTTAGCTTGCCAGCTGTCACCTGAGACCATGTGTTGGCTAATCATTAACCTGAGTTACACCAGCCATACATTGCACTGTGGGACAGGGCGATGTTTAGACCATTAAATGTTGCTCTGATTTAATTTCATCTGACAGAGGGTTCCTTCACACTCTTGATCATGAGGTCAAATTCAGATTAATAGCAGGGAAATTCAAGCAGATCCCCTCCTCCCCCCACACAGATTACATTGTGGCTAACTGCCTGTAAACTCAACCCATGCCATCAGCAAAAGCTGCCGAATTCACATAGGTAAAGAACATGCATTTTAGTTTGAAGATCTCTTTCTTTATGGAACTATCACACGTTTTGTGCCTTTGTTGAAATCTGGAGACATTGACATTAATTTAAGGGGCGGTGTGTGTGTGTGTGTGTTGTGTTAGCAAGTGGTTAGAAAAGAGAACTGTAAGTTAGGACTTTCAGGACTGTGGGATCTATTTCTGACTTTCACACTGGCTGCCTTAGATTTTTCAATTCCTAATTTTATAATCTTTGAAAAGGGAGAGGAGATATTTCCCCACTTTGTGGTGGTGTAGTAAGGCTGAATGAGTTGTTTCTGTAGAGTACTTTGAGGCCTATAAACGGAAGACATTGAAAGGCCTTCAAGATACGGATTCTGATTTAGATCTATTCCTGCAACCCTTCTTCATGCAAATATCCTCGGTGGAATCAGTAGACTTGTTGTGTGAGCGAGACTTGCAAGATCTGCAACACGTTAATATAGCCACTGCAAGTTTGTGAGACTTGGCTGAAAAGTCTCTCAAAACAACCTTCCTTGAAGGTATTTTAGGTGTTTGTGGTTCTGGTCCATACTCTGACCAGGACTTGCGGAGTTGTGCAAAAAGGAATGGTAGATTTTTTTTTTTTAACACCAAAGTTTGGTTTGGGTTAGGTTCAAATTTTGAGTCGGTTTCTCTTTTGGGGTGGTTTCTGTTTGAACTGAACCAATTCCTGTTCCCACCAGGAATTTCAAAATATATTTCAAGATATTTTGCACAGAAATAACTCAGTAATAATGCTTTTCAAATCTACCTATAGCTCCTTCCATCTACAATTTCAAGTACTTTACCAACATAGCTGAGTTAAGACTCACAACACTCCTGTGAGATGGGTAAGTTTTGTTACCCTCGTTTTATAGATGGGGAAATTGAAACCTGTAGACTCGGTTAAGGATCAAATTTTCTAGCATGGCCTCTACTTCTGAGTGCCTCAGAAAGTGTCCAACTTCAAAAGCCACATGAGTCTGATTTTCAGAGGGGCTAGCGCCATCACAGACCTAGTGTTGGGGATGTTCAGCACCTCTGGAAGTCAGGCCTTTGGCTTCTAAAGTGGGAGATCCAAAGAAACCAGGCCATGCTTGAAAACATAGGCAACTCAGTTAAACCCAAGGTCACATAAGGAGTCATTGGCAGAATGAGGAACAGAACCAGGTCCCCAAACACAGTGCTGTTCTTCAACCACTGCACTGTGCTCCCTCCTTCTGGAATATCTGTGCTTTTCCCATTCTGCAAATGGAGCCCATTCTATGTCTACTCCATCCTGGTAACTAGACAAAAAACAGATACCCCACTGTATTCCTAATTAATGTGATATTCTGTAACTCATCTGAATGACTTTGTTTGCCTAGGTGGGTTTTCCTCTATGAGAAGGGTTATCAGTCACAGGACGGCATCATCAGCTCGGTCTCGGTGAAGCTCAAAGGTTTAACCGTTACTAACATTAGCGGGATAGGCCCACACGTCTGGGATGTGGCCGACTATGTTTTCCCACCTCAGGTAAGGAGGAGGGAGGGCTTTTTTCTAATCACTGTTCTTTATTGGCACCTTGCGGAGGAGAGGGAACCAACAAATGACTCTTCAGCTCTACAGCCTTCTCTGTGAATTGGCAGCATGTGCTGGGCTACCACTGTCTGAAAGGGCATCCGTTCGGCAACATGCTCAGGGCCTTATTTCTAGAGGTCCCGAGCATCTGCCACTTCCCTTAAGGTCAATAGGAACTGAAGGTGAAGCACCTCTGAAAAAAAAAAATCAGACTACAGGTTACCGTCAGCTCATGACTAGTTACTATTTATTGGGGGCTCCTTGTCCCCTCTCCAAAGCAGGGGGTCCAAAGTGCTGATGAGGCTCTGAGGGAGGCGCAGCAGCCCAAAATGATGTATCTCCAGGAAAAAGAACTTCACAGATAATCATTGCTGGCCTCATTGTCCTTCGTCTCCTTATTTGGCTGGGTGATATTTTATTCCATTTCCTCCTACTGCTCCCCCTTGTAGCATCTCTGCTATCCACGGGAGAGACTGCCTGCCTCTCACGAGCAACCATCTGATTAAGTCTTTAAAGTAGCGGTGTTGGTAAGAGGGTTAAGGATGAGTCTGCCCAAGGGAGGAAGGATGGGCAGCCTGACAACCTCTGCCAGTACGTGCTCTAGGTGGGGTTGTTTACCTCCTGGGCCATGGTCAGATGAAGGTTTTTGCATAACAGTAACACCTTCCACCCAGTAACTCCCACCCCATCATGATGACTCACTTGAAAATAAGTTTCCACCTTTGACTTGATTGCATTCCTCTTTGTAGGGGGACAGTTCATTTGTGGTGATGACGAACGTCATTATCACCCCTGGACAGAAGCAGGATATTTGCCCTGAGGTAAATAGAATTGTTTTATATTTGCAGGGATTTTCTTTTTTTTAATTTAGGTTTATTAGGGATGGGTGAATACATTCAGGGGAGAAAAATCAGGACTCTTCCTCTCCCCCCACCCCAAATATTTGCCTAAAATTCCAGCCAATCCCCCAAATGAAAGAACTTGTAGAGAACTTACCCAAACTCAATCACACCTCAGTGTTTGAGTCCAAGTTTTGTGGAAGCTTTAGGTCAGTTCTTATTGTACCACACTATATTAATCCATCATGTATCATCATCATCATCCATCATTTCACAGATGGGGAAACTGAGGCACAGAAGGGGAGGAGATTTGCTCAAGGTCGCAGAACTGGAAACAGCTGCTCTCCTGACTCCCAGTCTACTGGCCCATCCACTGAACCAATGATGAGACATTGGAACTGTCTCGCTTTGGCTGGTTATTTCAATAAGAAACCTGGAGTCACAAGTTTCCTCTAGGCCTAGTGATAGGCAAGTCAGTTCACAAAAAATTCCTCCTTAATGGATAAGAGACAGTCTCTAAACCAGAGCAGGCCAGGGTGGAATTTTTCCCTGTAGTAGCAAAGTCCCATCTCTTCGGGGGTAACACAGCTCACTGTTTTCCCACCAATTTGCTAGTAGCAAGCTTCTGATCTTTAGTTTTATGGATATTAAGATTCTTGGCAAAGAAATATGCTGTTTATAATGCAAGGGAAAGTTACAGTTAATGTGTTGGATGCACTGTACTACAGTTGCCTTCCATAATAAAACATCCCTAGTACTGACACTCATTAGCAAATCTATTTTCAGCCTCCCCCATCCTCCCCACAGCAAACATGTAGCTGTTGATAACTCTTGTTACATGATTTCCAGAGAATTTGCATTTGCTCAGTGGAGACATCGCCATGAAGGACAGCTTCCCTGTATCTGGTGTCAGAAGGATTTGTCACGTCTCAGAAGTCCAAAAGGGTTGCAAGGAAACCTTGCATTGCAGTACATGGTCTTCTGCAGCTACCTGCACTCAGTCACCTGCGCTCAATCTCCACAGTCTGCTGAGATTTCTAACGGCATTTAAAGGATTTGGATGCTCAAGTCCCCATTAATTTTTAAATGGAAATTTGAGCATGCAAGTCCCCTTGAACACCATTGAGAATCCAGCCAACATATATAACCAGGACCAGTACAGGGCCTTTGGGAGGGTTGGCTTATCTACTACAGTTGATTAGCTGGCTGGAGTTTACCCCCTGCCTCCTTTGTACTTTACTCCTGAGGGCATTCTGTGCCAAAAAATTAAAAATTTTAAAATTGTGCAAAATTCTGCAAATTGTATTTGACAAATAAATGTGGAGGCCCCAGCATGGCATTGGGGAGCATAGGCCACTGGCTGCACAGAGGTGGGAGATCACTGTACAGCTCCCCCCGGGACACAGACTCAGCAGTGAGGCTGCACCCAACCCTGACACAGCGCAAGGACCAGGCCTGCCCCAGAAACACCCCAGGGCCCTGCCCCTTTGTGCCAGGTGCACCAGGTGTGGGCAGGCAGGCTCAGCAAGGCAGGATCCAAATGTGGAGGAGCTTAGTGTCAGGGGATCCAGGTGTGGGTTGAGAGGGTTCTATGTGGGGCAATCTGGGTGCGGGCGGCTCAGTGGGGGACCTGAGTGCAGGGGGATCTGGATGCACAGGGGCTTGTTGTTGAGGGATTCTGGGTGCAACGGTAATGGGACTCTGCAGGGGGGATCCAGGGGAAGGAGGTTGGGGCTCAGCATGGGAGTCTGGGTGTGGGGGGGATAGAGCTCGGCAGGGGGGTCTGGGTGTGGAGGGCTTAGTGGGGGGTCCAGATGCTGGGGGAGTGGGGCTCTGGGGTGGGGATCCATGTGCAGCTGGTTGGGGTTTGGTAGGGTGGCGATCCGTGTGTGAGTGGCTCGTCGGGGTGATGCAGGGAATTGGGGCTTGTTGGGGGGGGGGGTTCTGAGTGCAGGGGAGGGGGTGAGGCTCAGCAGGAGGGTCTGGGTATGAGGGGGTCTGGGTGCATGGGGGTTGGGTGGATAGGGGAGCAGCTCCCTGTGCAGGGATCCCTCTGCTGAGGAGCAATGGGTGCAGGAAGCGTGTGTGTGGGGGGGAGGAGTTTGCAGAGCTTCCTACAGCTGGGGGAGAAATCTGGGGGTGGGTCTAACCTGGCCCCGGATGCCTTACAGGGGAAGAGGAAGTCCCAACCTCCCCAGCCCAGCCGGGACTAGCAGCTGAGCCTAGCGCAGGGTAGGAACCACCAGCTGGGTCTTCTCCAGTCCCGCCTCCTGCCCCACAGTGATTTACCTCTCTGCCGGCTGCCCTGGGCACCCGAAACATACTGCTGGGGAAGGTCACATGACCACTCTTGTGGCTTCCCTTTGCTTCCCCATCAGAAAGTCATTTTTTCTGCGGGGAAGCAAAGAAATCTGTGGGGGACATAAATTCTGCACATGCGCAGTGATACAGAACTCGAGATACTCTGCATTAAAGCCACAGCTTGAGGGCTTGTCTATGAGGAACATTATGTGCAGCAAGCTATATGCTGTAGATTCGCACCCTGGCTTGCTGTGCAGAAATATCCCATGTAGACAAGCCCTTAGTCTAAAGACAACTGAAATTGAAGAGGGCTTTCCCATGCACACTACAGAGAGGGATTGCTAGACACCTGACTCCCAGCCACTGAGAGATGTTTGCTTTCTTTCTCATCACAGCTGCCAGATGCAGGACGATGCAATAATGACAGTGATTGTATCCAAGGGAAATACAGTCGCCAGGGGCAAGGTAAGAAGGAAGGCATTAAGACTGTGAGCTCTTCAGGGCAGGGACTTTGTCTTTCATTGTCTCTGAAGCCCTAATGTGCTTTTGGTGCTATATGAATAACAGGCTGCCTGCAATTCTTAGTCTAGACGGTACAATGAGAGGCATATTGGAAATGCAGATTGGATTAGACAGGTTGTTTTATTACTTTCTAACAGTGCAAGGAGGGTGGCAGTATTTCAGCCTGTCAGCAGAGATGGGTTGAACCCATTTGGAAAAGGTCAGATACATCTGAACCATGAAAAGATTCTCTCTTGTTCCCACTCTTTGGAAAAAGGGTCAACCACTCCCACTATTACATCCACACCTGCCTGTGCACTCCGCAGCAGTGCCTCATTGGCAGCAGAAACTCAGGTTGAATGCCAGCGTTGCTAACTTCCTTCTCAGGGGTTTTCTTCCAATCTTAAGGACATGAAGATAATTTCATGAAGCAGGTTGGTAGGAAAATGGCTTACTAAGGTAGAAACAGGATTGTAATGGGGCATGCTGGTCATTCTATCTCCTAATATCTATCTATCTATCTATCTCCAAGATGCTCTTGGACACTATTTAATTATATACTTTAATTTCCAAGGGGTTTTTTAAGCAGGTGCACCTAAAAGGCAATAAACATGGAGAAGCTGACAAGGGGATCTGAGTGATCCTAGTAAGGTCTATCCAGACAACTCCCATATTCCGTGCCAGAGTGATCAGAATCTACCAGAGAGTGGCGATTAACTGGTTACTTTTTGGGGTCACTGTTCCATAGCTGCAGTCTGTGCATTTTTAAAAGTTACTTAGGCAAACCT
Source organism: Terrapene triunguis (assembly GCF_002925995.2). Taxonomy (NCBI): domain Eukaryota; kingdom Metazoa; phylum Chordata; order Testudines; family Emydidae; genus Terrapene; species Terrapene triunguis. The sequence continues at coordinate 3,486,936 of NW_020664582.1, read as the reverse complement.
GGAAACTTGTGGGGGAGAGATCCGGGGTGACGATGTGGGGACACTGTCTGTACAACATCTGAATTCTGGCTGATACAGCAATTTTCATAGTGCTGTATCAAAGTATCATTGAATACCTCTATGTGTACGTGGACCCCATCCTTGCTGACAAGGGTTATCTCCCTCTCAGGGATGATGGGGGTCATTAGAACACAACCACTGACCATTCAGATGGAAGCACCTTGGACAATATGTTAACTGGCTCTTCTGGGCTTGAGCTTTCTCCTACCCCTCTGCAGAAGGGGAGGGAGAGCAGAAAATCCCCAAATGCAGGACAAAAACCCCCCAGGTGTTCATGCTAGTCTTTAACAACCACAGAGGTTGAGTGAATACGGGAAAGATACACTGAGATATCCAGAGAAAGCCATACAGGAAGTTTTAGGCAGGAAAGGGGAAGGAGACGGGCATCCCCTCATGGGGGAGGGGAGTAACGGTGGTGGTTTAGCTGCAGGATTAACTAACATCAGAAAACAGAAAGCTGACATGGCAGAGAGGTGAAGACAAACAATGCACAGCAGGAGAGAGACCTGGATACCCCCAGAGTATTCTCATCCCAGCCCAAAGAATACTCTGGAGTGATGAGGAAACTGAGGCAGGGAAATGCCTGTAGGTTTTATTGTTTTTGTATAGATCTGGGTATTTCTCATGCTATTAAATGTAAAGCACAATAGTGTGTTATAAACTTGCAGAGAGTATGTCTGTGTTGTATGTGCTACACCTGTCACGTGCCCTTGAAAAGTTAACCTGTGAACCCAGAGCATCCACACAGCTGGGGTTTTGGGAAAGGGTGTGGTTAAGGATGGGAAGTCTGAAGGGTCAATATTAGTTCCCGGGCCAGGCAGTTGGACTATGGGATCTCAAGCAGATCCTCTGTCTCACACCCCCTACCAAGAGTGTGCCTAGAGACTCCAAGCCAGAGACAGAGCCTGTTCAGATTCTGGAGCATTTCAGCTCACAGGATTCAGTGGTTGGGTCTTTCACAGCAGTGTGGTGAATGTCTAGGAGAAACCACTCAACTAGATCTGTGACAACAGGTGCTGCTAAAAACTGAGCAAATATCAGGACTCACAAGGAACAGGATCTCCTGATCCTCAAAGCCTTACTGCTTCCTAACAATCAAAGTAAACTATTTGCTGGAGTGGTCAGGGGGAGTCAGAACTCTTGGCATCTGTTTGTGGCTTTGCCATGGACTCACATTCTTTGACCATACCCAACTCCCTTAGCCCTAGTCTGATGGGTGAAATTCACCCCGTGCAGAAGGCACAAGACCTATTTTGCTGGTTTAAAGTGTTGCATCGACCCTGTGCTGACCCTCTGCACAGGGGTGAATCTGACCCACATATGAAGATAGTGTTATTGTCCCCCAAAGTTTTAAAACTGAGTGAGTTAACCACAGACGAATTGCAAAGCCTCGTAGACACTCTGCTGCAGCATTATTGCCTTCCTTGTGGTGTGTGAGATATTTGCCACCAGGCCTATTATAATAATTTATTTATTTATTAGTTACTGCTTACTCTCAAGCAAGATCAGGGCCCCATTGTGGTGTGTACTGGAAAAACACAGGGTAAGAGACAGTCTGTGTCCCAAAAAGCTTACAAACCAAACAGACAAAAGAAACAAAGGAAGGACAGTTATCGCTGTTTCACAGATGGGGAACCGAGACACAAAAAGACTATGTGACTTGTTCAAGGTAACACAAGGAGTCCGTGGCAGAGCTGTGATTTGAACAGTCTTCCAAGTCCTAGGAGCACAAGGCTGCCCTTTGTCTCAATAATGTGAGATTTGACAGTGAGCATCTACAACTGTTGAACAGTCCCATATTCAACTGCAAGTGTGAACTTTAAACCCTGTTTTCTTCAGGTATCATGACTGGGAAGTGTGTAGATTTCAACAGCAATAACAAGACCTGTGAGATTTTTGGCTGGTGCCCTGTAGAAGAGGACGATCAGATTCCTGAGTAAGAAATGGTCCTATTTTCAGTCAGATTTCCCTTCTTGGTTGTGAGGGGTATTGCTAGTATTACATGTAAGGTTAGGATTGCACTGGAACAAGACCACTGCCTAACTACTGCTGCTCATGAGCCAAATCCTGAAGCCCCTACTCAGGCAAAACTCTAATGGGGCCAAATGCTGACCCTGCTGCTCCATGACCTTGGAACATGGCCACAGTTTTGCAGAGCAGTAAGTACATCCCTGGTGGTGGGGTGGGGTGGCAGGTGCCATGTGTTGCAGTTTCAGGGTAACTCACTTATATTCACCCTCCATGGTCCCATGGGGGCACATTTAAGGTTCCTGGCTCCCAATTGTCACCTCTCTTGGGCGGAGACCCATCACTCTCCCTTCAGAACGGGGTCTTAAGGCTGCACAGCTCCCTGCCAGCCAGTCTGATATCCCTGGCAAGCCAGTCTACCTAAAGGCCAGCCCCCGTGCATTGCTTTCTGTCTCTGAGAGCTCTGAACAGTGTACTGCCAGCCATTACAAGTTACCACACAGCTCTTTCTAAGCAAGCACGTGTATTCTTAGGGAAAAAGCATTACAGAGAAAATATATAAAAAACCATTAAAAGAACTTACATGCATGCTAAAAACTTCCCAGAAGTCACCCCCAACTCCAGCCTAGAATACTTGTCAATCATTCAAACCCCACAAGTGGGTTTGCCCCCTTGGTTACAAGTTCATGTCAATTTTTCAATCAGGAACTAGACCTTCCAACTGGACAATTTAGCTGTGTGTCTTTATACAGCACAGGCCTTTGCTCTCCAGTATCCTGGACCAGGCAATCACCAATCAGTGGCCCTCTCCTCAGGGCACAGCTTCAAAACGCTGGATAACTGGGGTCGTAGAATTTGCATTAATCATTCCCCAGGAAATCAACATAACACTTATTGTTCCACTTATTGTTCCATGCCTGCCTGGCACATTTCAATACAATTTATTGTGGGGTTTAGTGTGCGGGTGCTGGGTGGTATGGCAGGCTGTGACATACAGGGGGTTAGAGTAGATGATCTGGTGGGGTCCCTTCAGTACTTCAGATTTATTGAACTCCTTAAATTTCCCAGATCTCACATTTGTCACACACCTTATCAGCAACCAAGGAACTTCCATCACACTCTCACACACGTGTATATGGCTGGGAAATTCTGTGGAGTGTCTTGCAGAAGTACTCTATAATGTACATGCCAGAGCAGCTTACCTGATCCAGCAACAGGTGCCTTCACCGCCTCCGTTCCCCCATCCTCGAGCTGGGAGTCATAATCTTCCCTTTTGGATTCTGGTGTGTTTGAGTGGTTGGGGCTGTCATGGTTACAGGGCTACCTGTAAGTTTGTCCTCTTCCCAGTTTCTCTGAGTGCACCATTTGAGGTCTTTTGCCTTTACCACAATTCTTCCACATTTAGACCATTCCTGGGCTACAGCACCCTGTGGATCAACCATTCCTATCCAGCAGGTTCAACTGAACTCAGGTACCTGTTGTTCTTCCCTGCAGGAATCTGTGATCAATGGTTTACAGGGATCAGACAGCTTTCCTGAAACAAAAGTAGTATTTTAAATAGTGGAACAAAGCACTTAGACAAAAAGAATTTTAAAACAACCGTCTTTCTTAGCTAAAAGCTTCCCATCCCTTGAGTATTGGCAGGCATAACATCTCCAGACACACCGAGCAAGGTGTCATGTGTGAGTTCCCTTGAACCACTACTCCCCTGTCTTGAGAGAATGTTCCTTTTAAAATCTGCCACAGTTCTTTTAATCACCTGCATTCCCAGGCCTTTTCCTATTTTGGCATCGTCTCTTAACAACTCTCAAGAGTTTGCTGAGAAGTGGCTTAACTGGAGCCTTTCCCTTCCTGCTTGTTTTTCCTGACAGCCTCCTGTTAATCTAAACCAACATAGTCATACAGTAAACATCCCAATAACCATCTCAACATACTGTATTCATAAATTACAGAGACGCTCCAAATCCATCACAGAGTCTTCCAGGCACTACGGCAAAGGTTCTTCCCCTTTCAGGGTAAGTCAAATTTCCAAACAAAGATAGGCTTCCAGCAACTCTCCCAAGGTCAAGCAGTGCTGCAGCTCTTCTCCGAGGCTCAGAATCCTTACCCTGTTTATCCAGGGGCTCCCTCCCCAGCAACCTCAATATGGCCCACTAGTGATGTATTGCCCAAGCCTCTTCCTTCTTCTGTGTACCCTTCCCAGCTTCTTCTAAATCTTACCTCCTCAACTCCTCCCAGATGTCTGCTCCCCAGCATTCTCTAGACCAGCAATTCTCAACCAGGGGTCCGAGGCTCCCTGGGGGGCTGTAAGCAGGTTTCAGGGGGTCCGCCAAGCAGGGCCAACATTAGGCTCACTGGGGCCCAGGGCAGAAAGCCGAAGTCTCGCCATCCAGAGCTGAAGCTGAAGCCTGAGCAACTTAGTGTCATGGGGCTCCTTGTGGCGTGGGGCCCTGGACAATTGCCCTGCTTGCTGCCCCCTAATGTCGGCTCTGACTTTTACATGCAGAAAAACAGTTGTGGCCTAGGCAGGCTGTGGAGTTTTTATAGTATGTTGGGGGTGGGGGAGAGTCAAAAAGAAAAACGCTGAGAACCCCTGCTCTAGCCCACCATGAAGAACCTCCTGCCAGTCTTTCTCCTGAGCCACAGGCTTGCCTGATATACTGTAGCCTGTCACATGACTGTCACTTAACCTGACCCCCAATCTCCAGCAGGACTTACTCTCTGTTTGGTCATGTGATCTTTAGAAGACCTACAAGTCCCAGAATATTTGTCCTTAAAGGAGCCAAGCCTTGGAACACGGCTGGCTGGACCCATGCCACAACTACTCTTAAAGAGAGGACAGACTGCCCTGTTACACAGGAAATGCAGCTAGCTAATAGAGCACCGTCTCCTGGGTTGGGTACATACGAACACGTAGCATTTTTCATAAGTTAGTAAGTTCAAAAAAGCTGCCGTTGTGCACTACAAATGGCTTCTTGATTGAGCAGAACTTAGCAGAGGAGAAGTGAATTTCCCCCCCTTATATCCCTCATTGGGATGAGGGCTGCTCCAACCCAGTGAGGTAGCTGCGTAGTCCCCATGCTGCTTCTCCCACTTCCCTGAGTCACCAGAACTGGGGAGAAGCAGGAGCCTATCAGACACATACCCTGCATGCATTCAAGGGATGGGCATCAATAATGGCTCTGGGGTCCTTCTCAGTCATCCCAGCCACCAGATCATGTTATAGGTGCTCTGACCAGCCCATCTCCTTCCTCCTTCCTCTATGGCTGCTTCCAGGCTTTATGGTGTATTGTTATGCCAGGGTTTTAGTAGCCTCCTCTCTTCCCCAGCAATGGTGGCATGAAAAGCCAGGAGCCTTGAGTCCTGCATATGGGTCAGAGAGCTCCCTGCCCCTTTCTGAGGCTGCACAGGATCTTACCATAGAAAGTAAGGAGCTCCCATCATTGGGAGTGAGAGCCTCTCATGAGCCATGGATTTGAGCTTGTTGCCTTTAGTGGGAGTTTTGCTTGAGGATAAAGACTTCAGAATTTGGCCAACATGTTCAGCAGAAAAGTAATTCAAATTCCTCTGTTCTAACTGTAAAACGTCAGGTGCTGTACAGTAGCCAGCTGCAAAACCAAAGCCTAGTCTCTGTATCAGCCAACTGATCAGTGGGTGGGGATGAGGAGAGGACATTTGGCTTCTGCATTATTGCTTCTCCACAGTAAAGTCAACACAGCATATACTGAAAGGAATCTCCTTCATCGGGCACAAGACAAGGCTTGTCTGCATAGCAAATATTCCCCCTTCTCTATAGTGCTTCTACCTAGGGTACTTTGGAATTCATCTTTTTATCTAGAAAGTGCAAGGACCAGATCAAATCTCTCATTGGGTCCTGAATGTGATCGTCTGGATGCTATCCCATATAATTTCTTTGCATCTATTTTTCTTCCCTTTATTGTAATTACTTTAGATGTTGGCTAACTGAAAGACAAGCTCTTGTTAACACGTGTATTTTTCAGCCCCCCATTGCTCTTAGAAGCTGAAAAATTTACCTTATTTATTAAGAACAGCATCACCTTCCCCACGTTTAAAGTCTCCAGGTGAGTATATGTTTGTTTGTTTTTTAAAGAGATCAAATGTCAAATCCGTATGACTTTTTTTTTCTGATCGCTCATGAGTTTGATCCCTGCCACTATTTAAAGCAATGTAGTATTGTACTTATAGCTCTTGGCTCATTTGATGCAGAAAACACCATCTTTTGTCCCTGAGTCCAGTATTTGGTTGACTGCAGCATTCAATAACAAATCAGTTAGCAGGAATCAGGACTGGTCCTTAAATGAGTCGCTAACCAAAATGGGGACGAAAGTCCTGACCCTCCAAACAATAAGACCGCTCATGTGAGTAAAGTTATGAACTTATTCGCAAGAGCAGGGCCTAACTTTATAACACGTGGTTTAGTATAGCTGGGAGCGAGTCTCACACTAGTGTAAGGGCTTGTCTACACTGGCAATTTACAGAGCTGCAACTTTCTCGCTCAGGGGTGTGAAAAAACACCCCACAATGCGCAGCAAGTTTCAGCGCTGTAAAGCGACAGTGTAAACAGTGCACCAGCGCTGGGAGCCACGCCCCTTGTGAAGGTGGGTTTTTTTAGAATGCTGGGAGAGCTCTCCCCCAGTGCTCTGCCGCGACCACACAAGGCACGTTAAAGCGCTGCCAGCGTAGACTAGCCCTAACTCACACACCTTCTGGGTGTGGTGTTCTATCCCATCTAGTGGCACCGGGACCACTTAGAGAGAGAGAGAGAGAGAGAGAGAGAGAGAGAGAGAGTTAAAATGAGTCTGCTTTACGGCCTTAGCTAAGAGCCAGTTGGCTTTTAGCTCATGCAGTAGAGGCTCATGCACTAAGCTCCAGCGGCCCCACATTCGATCCCGCCCACCGATGACCAGGGTCTGTCGGTGTTACACTAGCACACTAAAAATAGTGGTGTAGATGTTGCTGCACTGGCAGAGACTCACTCCTAGCTACACTAAACCACGCGTTATAAAGTTAGGCCACCTGAGCTCAGACACAGGCGATTGGGTGGCTAGCCCGAGCCTCTGCAGCAATGTCCACACTGCTATTTTTGCTATGCTAGCTCAAGTCCAGCTAGCATGAGTCCGTCTACCCAGACTGGGAAGCTCACATCCAGCTGCAGTGTAGCCATACCCCTAGTGGCTAGAGCACTGGATTGGGACTCAGGAGATCTAGTTCTATTCCCAGCTGTGCCACTGACCTTGGACAAGTCACTTTGCCCTCTATATGCCTCAGTTTATCCATCCGTAAAATGGGAGTAATCATACTGACCTCCGTTGTAAAGCACTTTGAGATCTACTGATGAAAAATGCCTACATAGGAACTAGGTAGTATTATAAGGAACACTTCAGCTATGTAAAACCTGCTGCGTTGGTGCTAGCATTCAGCTGTATTTGGCTGTAAATGGTGTCTAATTTTAGTCTTAAAATCAGAGCAGAGATTGCAATGAAATTTACTGGAGAGCTCAGTTGTCATGGTACACACACCTCTCCTCTTTCTCTGTCTTTTTATTCTTCTGAAGGCAGAAATATAAAATGAAGTACTACAGTGGGAGCAGCTAAAGCACCAGGACAACCTAGATAGTATAGAAAATTGTCAAAGACCCTTCACATCACTACAATTTCTGCTTCTAATACAGTAATTGATTTAGGAAATAATTCCCTCAGTGCCTCTCTGTAAACTCTCTCTCTGACCAAAGGAACAAGTGTAAGAGGATTTGTTGCTAGTTTGATTATAAATTTGATCCAGAACAAATGAACAAAAGTCATTTGTGCTGGGCATGACAGATTTCCCTTCTATAGATTTGTCCTGTCCCTGTACTATTTATGAGGTTAAATACACAGTAACCTGACATTAATCCATGCTGCTCTCTCAAGCAGCATGTATTCAGTAGAGTCTGTCCAGCCACCATTACTCAGTGCCATGGATTGCCAGTTCAGTGCTCCCAAGAGAGGAGAAAGAGAATAAGATATTCTACAGTGGTAATAAGGTGAAATGCACAGAACCCAGCTAAACAAATCCCCCTGTCATATTTTGCCTTCACTATCTTAATTTCTTCATGACAAAACCATGTTACAAAGTCAAAATGGGACCAGTTACACTAATGTAAATCCAGAGAAACTCCAACTGACTTGAATGAAGTTAATCTGTTTTACAATAGTGTAAGTGAGCGTTATGCCCTTTTGGCCAGGAATTCTCTTAGTATGTGTTAGTACAGCACCTAGCACAATGGGACCTGCCCTGACTGTGGCCTGTAGGTACTACTGCAATATAAACAATCTGGAGCACTGTGTCCATAATGGTTTATAGCTAAAACCTTCTCTTCCACTGCTTTGAAAACAAATTTCTGAGCCTTACCTCAATACTTATTTCTGTCTCTAAATTATAAGTTTTGCAAAACAATGTACGTTCTTTGCTCTCGTGTTGCTGATTTTAAAGCACGATGCTCACTATGGCCTAGCTTTTCGAAAGAGCTCAGTACCCGCTCAGGCATGGAAACAAGTGTCCAGATTTTCAAAAGAACTTTGCACGTTGGGTGCAGAACTTTTATGAGACTCTGGACATCAGCTGCTAGGTGGTGAGTAATGAGCTCATTTGAAAATCTGGCTTTTTATACCACAACTAATCAAACTATCACATTTCATTCAGTTGACATGCAGATTCTTTTTTATTCACAGACGCAACCTGGTGGAGGGCATTACCACAAGCTATCTGAAAAAATGCACCTACCACAAAAACAAAGATCCCTTGTGCCCTGTGTTTGAGCTGGGATACATTGTGAAGGAATCGGGACAAAATTTTCGTGCTCTGGCCTTTAAGGTACACAGATTTCAACTGATGTTTGCTTTGGTCATGAGAATGAGGGGGTGTATGAGGTTGACCTGAAATGTGGGGGGGGTTTGGCCACTGAAGTGAAAAATCGTCATTAGCACAGCTCTATACCTTGATCCATATCACTTTATATATTTTGTTTGCAGCAAAATCCAAACTTGGGAAATAGGAGTCAACAAGGTGTCCTTGTTTACACTTCAAGCTGGAGGAACAAATTTCAGCTCAGGGAGACATACTCGCTGAGCTAACATGCTGAAAGTAAAATGTAGCCATGGTGGTGTGAGCAGCATAAGGCACTAGATGCCCTGAGTATGTACCTAGCAGGCATGTCTCCTCCAGCTCAAAATGCAGACATATCCTTAGGGCATGGCTACACTTGCAGATGTAGAGTGCTTTGAGTTAAACTGCCTTTGGAGAGCGCAGTAGGGAAAGCGCTGTAGTCTGTCCACACTGACAGCTGACAGCGCACTGGCGTGGCCACAGAGAGCAGTGCATTGTGGTAGCTATCCCAGCATGCAAATGGCTGCAACGTGCTTTTCAGATGGGGGGGGAGGCGTGGAGTGTGACAGGGAGTGTGTTGTGTGTATGTGGGGGGAGAAAGAGTGGGTTTTTGTGGGGCTGAGAGCATGTCAGCATGCTGTCTTGTAAGTTCAGACAGCAGCAGACCTCCCCCTCCCCATCTCTCACACAGCATTCCACAGTAATGGTTGCTTTGTCTCGGAGCAGATAAGCATGCTGGCTGTCAGAAACGGAGCTTACAAAGGTCACATCGGCATGCCTGCAGTGATTCCAAAACAATGACAAGAGTGGCCACTTGATTTAAGGAGATTATGGGACGTTTCTGGAGGCTGATCAGAGCTCAGTAATGCAACACCTCGTTCACACTGACGCTGGGGCGCTCCAGCAGGGGTGCATCAAACATTATTCTACTCGCCGAGGTGGAGTACCAGGAGCGCTCTAGCGGTGGAGTCAGGGCGCTCTACGTGTCTTGCCAGTGTGGACGGGTAGTGAGCTAGTGCACCCGGGGCTCCTTTAATGCGCTGTAACTCGCAAGTGTAGCCAAGCCCTTAGACTATAGAGAAATATGATCTAATCTGCAAAAAGAGATCAGGAAAAGCAGAGCATTTCGTGCTCATGTTAACAAGGATTGTGTGTATTTGCCACGTTGCTGATCATGAGGTGCTACAATGTTGTTTGTTTTAGAACAAATAAAGAGGGTTTTTTTTTTCCTGTCTCCACCCTTCTCATCCTGTTTGGCCTTTGTATTGAGAAGCTCACCGCTGCTTTGGTTCAGGCTTTTTTGCTTCCTTATTGCTTTTTGTTAACATTTCCCTCTCCAGCTCCACAAGTGCACATGCATGGCTCTCACACAAGCCACCTGTCTACATGTTAGCATCTTACACCAGGGAAGAGGAAGAGGTGAAACATGTTACTATGGAGCATCCCTTTCCAAATTAAAAAGCTAACAAAACCAGGATGCATCAGAGCAGAGAAATGGTCTGAGTTAAACAGGATGAAGTTTAACAAAGACAAATGCAAAGTGCTCCACTTAGGAAGAAAAAATCAGTTTCACACATACAGAATGGGAAGAGACTGTCTAGGAAGGAGTACGGCAGAAAGGGATCTAGGGGTTATAGTGGACCACAAGCTAAATATGAGTCAACAGTGTGATGCTGTTGCAAAAAAAGCAAACGTGATTCTGGGATGTATTAACAGGTGTGTTGTGAGCAAGACACGAGAAGTCATTCTTCCGCTCTACTCTGCTCTGGTTAGGCCTCAGCTGGAGTATTGTGTCCAGTTCTGGGCACCGCATTTCAAGAAAGATGTGGAGAAATTGGAAAGGGTCCAGAGAAGAGCAACAAGAATGATTAAAGGTCTTGAGAACATGACCTATGAAGCAAGGCTGAAAGAATTGGGTTTGTTTAGTTTGGAAAAGAGAAGACTGAGAGGGGACATGATAGCAGTTTTCAGGTATCTAAAAGGGTGTCATAAGGAGGAGGGAGAAAACTTGTTCACCTTAGCCTCTGAGGATAGAACAAGAAGCAATGGGCTTAAACTGCAGCAAGGGAGGTCTAGGTTGGACATTAGGAAAAAGTTCCTAACTGTCAGGGTGGTTAAACACTGGAATAAATTGCCTAGGGAGGTTGTGGAATCTCCATCTCTGGAGATATTTAAGAGTAGGTTAGATAAATGTCTATCAGGGATGGTCTAGACAGTATTTGGTCCTGCCATGCGGGCAGGGGACTGGACTCGATGACCTCTCGAGGTCCCTTCCAGTCCTAGAATCTATGAATCTATGAAAAAATCCTGAGCACAAATTTCTGCATGATAATGACGTGGATATTTCCTGTCCTTTTGTTGTGTCTCTCATAGGGCGGGGTTGTTGGTATCACCATAGACTGGGACTGTGACCTCGACTGGCCCGTGACATACTGTAAACCTGTTTACCAGTTTCATGGACTTTACAATGATGACAATAATGTTTCACCAGGCTTCAACTTCAGGTAAGATGGCCCTATTATCTTCTGTTCAGTCTTCATATATAGTTTCTTTCATCCTGGAGGATCTCAAAGCACATTACAGACTCTATAAAAACAGGGATTATTCTCCCGGCTACCAAAATAAATGTCACTGTTGCATGTGCAAAGAGCAGCCGTTTGCTTTAGACCAGAAGGGAAAATGCTCCACCTCCCTTTAATCAGTTGTTCTTCCTCTTCTCACACACCCAGGCACTCACTCCAGACTCCTAGCTCTGAGCCATTGCAAAACCCTCCCAGGGTCACCCATATGCCCCAAATTAAAACATCATAATAATCACAACACGATGTATTTCCTTTGCTGAAATGGGTTAGCAGATCCCATAATTGTCACTATAGCTGTATAGTGCTACACCTGGCACTGTACTTAATAGTAACACGTAGCTCTTATATAGCACTTTGCATTCTTAGTTCTCAAAGCACAGGCGGTCAGTATCATTACTGCCCCTCTGTCATGACAGGCAGGGTGGCTGGGCCAAATTTGAGTGAGTGACATTGTGACTTAGTGCATGGGGTCAACAATTTGACCCGGCTCCCCTTCTGTCATAACGGGGGAGGGGGAGGAGGGAGGCAGCCAGGCCAAACCTGAGTGGCACTGACCCTCTGTGCTGGGTTCCAATGCCAAGAGCAGGAGCCGCTCCTGCAGGGTGAGTACAGAGTAGGCTTGCTCTCTGACCCTACCAACCCCTCAGAGTTGGCGGTGCCATGCCAGCAGGTGCTGCTGAGAGTGGTCCGTGCTCCCTCAGTTGGGCGAGGAGGAGCAGAAGTATGCTAGCCAATGATTTTGGGGTTCCCCCCATCAAACTTGGATGCTGGGTGGGCTGCAAAAAAAGACAACATGCAGTTGGTGGGTCACCTTATTAATATGTTCCAAATGTAGTAAGAGCATGAGTATATTCACTACACGTATTGTCAAGAACAAGGTATTTGTGAGTTAGGCCAAACTTTCCTAAAACCAGCCAGATACCCTCTAAACTGGTACCACAGTGATCACAGAAATTCACACCCTACATCCATTCACCCATTAGTGGTATAGGATTCTCAGTCAAATGCCTCATCATAGGTTGCCTAGCTATAGATATTGAAATACCCACTCATTTTTTGTATTTGTTTGTTGTTCATTTCTTTAGATTTACGTAATAGTAACAAATGAGAGCCCTGTGCACCGTAACACTTAATTATTCTTCTTGTAATAACATAATACACCCAGTAGCAATAAACAACAAATGTTCAAACAGGAGCAAATGAACTCATCTCATCTTAGCTAGTCATGAAATTTTCAGTTGAATATTTTCAGTTCATTCACTGATTTTGATTTGGAAGAGGTCAGCTTCAGGGTAAAAATAATACTAACTAACAAGCTGTTATCTAGCACTTTTCCTCAGCTCTTATCCTCAAAGCACTTTACAAAGGATGTCACTATTATTAGCCCCATTTTCCAAATGGGGAAACTGAGGCACCAAGCAGGGAAGTGACTTGCCCTAGGTCATCCAGCAAGGCAAGAGTCTCCCAAGTCCCAGTCCCTTCCTCTGTCCACTCAATCACAAAAGTTCTAGTTTCTCAATTTTCTAAGTGGTTTATATTAGTTTGGTTTATTTTTTGTTTTCTAAAGACCATGAAAGGCCATTTAACATATTACCTGTCTGATTGGAAAGGTATGCCAAATACTACAGAGAGAATGGAACTAACTACAGGACTTTGTACAAGGTGTTTGGAATCCGGTTCGACATCCTGGTGAATGGAAAGGTAACATCCTGTGTGAATTCATTTTAAATTTAATTCATGGATTTCTCATGAGCCTAGCTTTTAATTTCATTGCCAGTTCATGTGTTGTTATATAATCCACCCCAGTATCTGAACCTAGTGCATCTCAGGGTCTTAGACTCAGAGTGAAGGTTGAATGAGAGTCAGGGTGGCGTGTATGCCATTTCTATATATCCCTGAAGCTCATTTACTGAAGTAGAGGGTTGAATTGTTTCAGCAAACTTTGTAGGGATGGATATGATTTCTGCTGGAGTCCTGGGTGCTTCCTGGGTGACAGAGCGCTCTCTCTCTCTCGCGATGCAAGTTAATAGATAAACTGCCAGTAGATGGCACTCGGGAATATGTAGCATAGTTCCTGGTTTTGCAAATGGTTCTCTCTGTACAGCTATTTACACCAGCTCTTTACACTTTCCACAATGGCCATTGAGCACTGCAAGCCATTTTCTAAGGCTGGTGTTTAAAGATAATAGGTCACACTCGTCAAATCTAATGGTTTGGTCAATCAGAAAGTAACCATTGTGAGCTGATGGTCTCTGTCTTTTCCTGGTGCCCACATCCCAGAATCACCCCTACATTAGTATAGATGGCAGTCTCAGCACAGACACCAAGCATGGGTGTGGAGATAGACTTGCCCCTTGTCACTAGAAACTGGTCTCTTTGGGTCATGAGTAGTTGAGGAGCATTGCAGGAGGAGCATAAGGAAAGTCATTGGAACTGCCCATCCTTTTCCTGTTCTTTGCCTAAATAGAGCACTCCAGTTGCATGGACGGAAATCCCAGTGCCTTCAGGAATATTCAGTTCACAAAAGAAAAAGAAAGTAATGGCTTGATATCTAAAATGCCCAGTCACCCCATCTCCTTCTCTAGAGGAGTATCCACAGCTCCTGCATACCTCTGAGAGGGAGTGAACTCTTCTAGTGGTAGCCACGCAAGGTTCCTTAGCAGGGTCATCTCTAGCCCTACTCGTTCCTTCCCCCTGCAGGATTCCTCTGCTTTATTAAGAGATCCTGCCTATTTTCTCTGATTTTATTCAGGCAGGTAAATTTGACATCATCCCAACGATGACCACGATAGGCTCTGGAATTGGTATATTTGGAGTGGTGAGTATTGCTATGTCCAGCCTGCATGTGAACATGCAAATTATTCTGCTTGCATGTGGCACTGAAGTGAAAGTGACTCTGAGCTATAGCAAAATACCAGCCCCACATAGGCATCCACCTGGCCCTGTAAATGTGGAAAATGCAAAATGAATAGGAGATAGTTCCTTGCAATAGCGCTCATCTATCTCCAGATCCCCTAGATATGAACAAACCACGGTGCAATGGGGACTGATGTTAGATGGTCTGCATATCAGCTTGGACTGCCATCTTGCTGGACCCAGTCAAGCTAAGGAAAGTCAGGCCTGGTCAATATTTTCATGGGAGACCTCCAAAAGAAACGCTGGAGCAAATATTCTGGCTGATAGGTAGAGGTCTTCCTTTTGCATATGTACCAAACCAATACCCCAGCATGGTTTTCAGCGGTGAGGTTCTGTCTTTGAGGTGAGATACCACATTGGGATCCTGGCTGCTTGTTGCCATTAAAGACTGCATGGCACCTTTTGCAACATGAAAGGTGTTAAACTTAGGGTGTTAGCCAAATTACAGTTTAAGTAATTACTTTCTGCCTACTTAAGTCCCCTGGCTTGAATCCTGCATGTATCACTTCTGTCCTAAACTAAGGTGCAGTATGACTCTGCACTATTAAACAGCTGCCATGTTCCACGTCCAAAGTGGATGAAGTGATTGCTGTTTGCAAGGTGCTTTGGGATACTTTGGGATGAATGTTATAGACTCAGGAGATTGGTGCAGATTCCTGGTTTAGAGGATCTAATACTTTAGGTGCTGCCCTAACCATGGTTTGGTTTCTGTGTCATGCTTTGTCTGATTTAAGGCATCTATAGTGTGTGATCTGCTCCTACTGCACTTTCTCCCACGACGGGATTATTACAAACAGAGGAAATTCAAATATGCGGAAATGAGGACTCCTGTGTGTGTAAGTAACAATTAATTCCTCTTTTACTTGAGACTGCAGAGGGCAGGAGGTATTTGTATATATGTATGTGTGTTCAGGTAGAGAGATTATACAACAAATCTGTCTGTGTGTGTGTGTATGTACAGTATATAAAAATATTTTGGAGAGCAGCTAGACACTTCCTTCTCTGGATCGGTTGGCTTTAGTGATTGTCAAATCCACATAACACTGAACAGAGACTAGAACCCATGACCTTCAGCTCTGAAGTGACAAGGCCCTTCGATATGAAGAATTTCCATTAGCTCTTTGCTTATACCCTCAGTGGTCCAATCACTAAAGAGCGGCAGTCAGTGTTTGCGCTAACTCTGCTATGACTGGAGTCAATGGCAAAACTCCCATTGGCTTCAGTGGGAGCAGAGCTAGGCCAGCACTGACTGCTTTTAAAACCCAATAAGAACATAAGAACGGCCGTACTGGGTCAGACCAAAGGTCCATCCAGCCCAGTATCCTGTCTACCGACAGTGTCCAATGCCAGGTGCCCCAGAGGGAGTGAACCTAACAGGTAATGATCAAGTGATCTCTCTCCTGCCATCCATCTCCACCCTCTGACAAACAGAGGCTAGGGACACCATTCCTTACCCATCCTGGCTAATAGCCATTAATGGATTTAACCTCCATGAATTTATCCAGTTCTCTTTTAAACCCTGTTATAGTCCTAGCCTTCACAACCTCCTTAGGCAAGGAGTTCCACAAGTTGACTGTGCATTGTGTGAAGAAGAACTTCGTTTTATTTGTTTTAAACCTGCTGCCCATTAATTTCACCCATATCACCTTAGAATAACATCATAACATTGCAACACTGCAAATCTAGGTTGTTTTTTCACAGCTCCCTAAGGGATCTGGACTGTCAATTTCCATTCAAATGAACAGCTATTCCAGAAATTAATTTTAATGGGCATTGAGCACCCAGATCTCCTAGGTGGATTTGAAAATCTCAGTCCTTATGTCTAATGATCCATTCTCAGAGTCGTGAGGTTGAGTTGGGGTTAAATCCTTTGCTCTATCTACAATGCATCCTACAGGACAAGAGGTGACTTGCAGAAAGAACTTATTCTTGGGTGTTTTAAAAGAATAACCATTGAAATCTGGGGTTATTCATGAGTCACTGGACATACACTTACTGATCTTTCTAGAATACCTTTTAACTAGAGCTGTCAAGCGATTAAAAAATTAATTGCGCAAACTAATTGCATTATTAATCAAACTGTTAAACAATAATAGAATACCATTTATTTAAATATTTTTGGATGTTTTCTACATTTTCAAATATATTGATTTCAATTACAACAGAATAAAAAGTGTACAGTGCTCACTTTATATTTATTTTTATTACAAGTATTTGCACTGTAAAAAAACAAAATAAATAGTATTTTTCAATTCACCTCATACAAGTACTGTAGTGCAATCTCTTTATCATGAAAGTTGAACTTACAAATGTAGAATTTATGTACAAAAAAACTGCATTCAAAAATAAGCCAATGTAAAATTTTAGAGCCTGCAAGTCCACTCAGTCCTACTTCTTGTTCAGCCAATTGCTCAGACAAACAAGTTTGTTTACATTTGCAGGAGATAATGCTGCCTGCTTCTTGATTACAATGTCACCTGAAAGTGAGAACAGGCGTTCTCATGGCATTGTTGTAGCTGACATTGCAAGATATTTACGTGCCAGATGTGCTAAAGATTCATATGTCCCTTCATGCTTCAACCACCATTCCAGGGGATATGCGTCCATGCTGATGACGGGTTCTGCTCGATAACAATCCAAAGCAGTGCGGACTGACACATGTTCATTTTCATTATCTGAGTCAGATGCCACCAGCAGAAGTTTGATTTTCTTTTTTGATGGTTCGGGTTCTGTAGTTTCCGCATCGGAGTGCTGCTCTTTTAAGACTTCTGAAAGCATGCTCCACACCTCATCCCTCTCAGATTTTGGAAGGCACTTCAGATTCTTAAACCTTGGGTCGAGTGCTGTAACTATCTTTAGAAATCTCACATTGGTACCTTCTTTGCGTTTTGTCAAATCTGCAGTGAAAGTGTTCTTAAAATGAAGAAAATGTGCTGGGTCATCATCTGAGACTGCTATAACATGAAATGCAGGTAAAACAGCAGGGGACATACAATTCTCCCCCAAAGAGTTCAGTCACAAATTTAATTAATGCATTATTTTTTTAACGAGCATCATCAGCATGGAAGCATGTCCTCTGGAATGGTGGCCGAAACATGAAGGGGAATACGAATGTTTAGCACATCTGGCACGTAGATACCTAAAAAAGTGCCATGCAAATACCTGCTCTCACTTTCTGGTGACACTGTAAATAAGAAGCGGGCAGCATTATCTCCTGTAAATGTGAACAAACTTATTTCTCTTAGCGATTGGCTGAACAAGAAGTAGGACTGAGTGGACTTATAGGCTCTGAAGTCTTACATTGTTTTGTTTTTGAGTGCAGTAATGTAACAAAAAAAATCTACATTTGTAAGTTGTACTTTCACGACAAAGAGATCGCGCTTCAGTACTTGTATGAGGTGAACTGAAAAATACTGTTTCTTTTGTTTATCTTTTTACAGTGCAAATATTTATAATAAAAACATACACTGATTTCAATTACAACACAGAATATATATGAAAATGTAGAAAAAGATCCAAAATATTTAATAAATTTCAATTGGTATTCTATTCTATAACAATGCGATTAAAACTGCGATTAATCGCAATTAATTTTTTAGAGTTAATCACGTGAGTTAACTGTGATTAATCGACAGCCCTACTTTTAACACAAACCTACTCTGATTTCCAAAGAGTTGGGAATGCTTCACTAAGCATGGTGTGAAACATTGAGACCAATTGGATCATGGCTACTGTTGCACAACAGAGATTAGTCTTTATCACTGATGCTGTTGTGGGGTAATCCCAGAAGGAATAATTGTTTCATCTGGTTTGGACTGGGCAATATTACAGGAAAAAGAAGAGGCTTCCCCTTCCTCCATGAGCAATCTGCAGAACAACGTGACGGGCTCTCAGTGAAATGTAAGTGGACTCCCCTATCTAAGTTAGATGCACCATTGAAAGTTGATGAAGTCACACCATTTGACCCAGTGATGAATCTGGCCCTCCCTGTTTCATACAAGGCATGAGAAAGATGCTGTTAAGATAACAGAGCTGGGGAGAGCAACAAGAGAGAGTTGAAATAGGGTTGCAGATGTGGCTTATGGTTGGTTAGATCAACAGACGGGGGCCGTAAAATCTTAATAGGTGTCAATATTTCATTGTGTGGGTTGGGTGCATGCCCGCATCATGGAGATAACATCTGGGGTGAACGGCCTGGGTTACTCGTAAAGTTTTGGGCGTGACTATGGCAAAGTCAGCTGAAGTACAGCTTAGCTCAGAGCTGTGCCTCCTGGGGAGGTGCTGGGCAGGAAGACCCATCCAGGAGAAGGTGGTGATGACTTTTACTGAACCTGTCTTTTTCTTGGCAGGGTCTGCACTGAAAGAAGAACCTGTATCCTCTTCCTCTTCTGATATGTTGAAATAGCCCCCAGTTCATCAGGCCATCACAGACCAAATGCCAGCTGAACTCACCATTTTATACCTTAGACTGAGTCTTCCTAGGCTGATACATCTGGTCTATGGTTCAGCAGACTATATTTGTCAGGATAGGAGTGCACACCTTTATGAGCTCAGCCAAAATGTGAGTGGAAGGCCGATGGGCTGCAAGACAGCAGATGGTTCTGATTTAGTCGCAGCTTTAGGCACTGACTAGTGGTGACTAAACTATTCTGGCATGGGGGATCCCCACTGAGTTCACCCCAAGAAAAGAGAAGCATGGAGCCCCATTCAGTTAAAGCACAGAGGGACTTTTTCCTTGTTGCTCTTTTTTTAAAAGGCCCTCTGAAGTTAGGGTGACCAGCTGTCCCCATTTTATAGGGACAGTCCCAATATTCAGGGCTTGGTCTTAGATAGGCGCCTATTACCCCCAACCCCTGTCCCGATTTTTCACACTTGCTATCTGGTCAGCCTATGTGAAGTGCTATCATCCTTGGTCCAAATACAATATACAGAGAGGGAGAGAGGTTAGGCCAAACTAAATACTGAGTCTAAAACAAACATGGGAAGACCCAAACAGCACTGATTACATCACCCTCCTGATCCTTAGTTGGGTGTTGGCATCATATGTGATAAGGCACACACCCCCATAGAGTCTAATGAGATCACAGCAGACAGTTCTAGTCCCACTTAGACCTTCTGTGGTCTGACTATGAAATGCACAGAGGCTGTTTGGAGCTATGCTCTGGATTAGCCTAGGCTCTGTCTGATTTGTAGGAACTTTGTTAGCCCTGGCTAAGCCACTGCCCAGTAGAGGAAGTGCCTCCTCCTGATGAAGACAGCACTGTTCCTCTTGGTCAATTACAACACTTGGTAATTATATGTGGTGGGGAAATGGTTATTTTGTAATAATGTATTTTATTAAAAAATAAACCTCTAGTTTTTCTACTAATTCACCTCTCTGTGCCAGTGCTTGTCCTTGGAGGGTGTAGATAGATACAGTGTGCTGGCAGGCACTGAAGAATTCAGCATCAGGAAGGTCGTATTTACAGTCTATAGCTCTTCTCCTCTTGCCTAACAAAGAATGTGACTATAAGCAAACCTGGTGCAGCAGCCAGAGCTGCATGTAGACAGTGAGGATATGCCAACCCATCATTTTAACTCTGCACAATCTAGACTGCATCTCTCTGCTCACTTTTTCCTCATGCTGCACATGCCTGGGGTCCCCCTTAAATTGTCGTACCTTGTTTAATTCTATTTCTATGGCCAGTTTGCTCTGCACTCTTCAGGGGAAATTCTATCTGAATTGCTTAATTGTTAGTTTCCCTCTGCATCCCAACTTCACCCATGGATAATCTAATTTTGCTCAAATGACATAATAATACTTTGCAATTCTTTCATCCAAGGAGCTCAGAACATTTTCCACAAATCAACTAGTTAAGCTTTACAACACTTCTGTGTGGGTAGTAAAGGATTTATAGGGATCACTTCATCTGTCACAGAAATCCAGCCATCTCTGGTGTGGGACGCAAGAGCTGTTTGACAGCACACAGCAATATTACACCACAGTGTAGGACAGGAAATGAAGGAGAATCTTGTAACATTTGTAACTGCAGGAGGAATTTAGTTAGCAGCTCACCTAATTGCATTGCAAATCATTCATTAACAAGGGTCTATTCCTCCCCTGTTAACCCAAAAGGTACTTTAGCTTTCCCACTAATCTATACTGACCAATTTAACTAATCTTTTCTACCCTTTGTAATGACCTTGCTATTATACATTATAGCCCTTTAAGAGAGCTGATGACAAGAAACTCCATATCCTCTACCAACTGGACTCAATTAAGGTTAAGAGCCACAGGGAGAGAGAAAAGCTCCCTGCCTCTGAGGTGAGCAGATATACACTGCAGGGATGACTTTGCTAGGCATTAGATCTGCAGGACAGTACATACCAGATTCTGACTTTAGACGCACCTCATTCCATAGTTTACAAAAATCCTGCCACTGCTGCACTGCATTTAGTGATTTAATACAATATTAGATGTACCTTGTCCTAAGTGAACTATCACTTCCTGGATACCTTGCATCACTGTGTCACACCAATACCAGGAGTTTCAACAGCTGCGGCATTGTGCACATGCTCTGGAATAACAGAGAGCATTTCTGCAGCGGTCACTATGAACATCCATGCCATAATCATAGAAAGCTGACTATCAGTCACATCCCAGAGCTGCTCAAGAAAAACACAAGTACAACACACGCTTTATGGGTGAATCTTCAAATAACAAATACGCTGCAGCAATAATTGTCTAGTGTGGCTGCATTGTTCCCCTTGCAGTGACAGACTACAACCAGCAGATGGAACTAACAGACCATTGATGGCCTTTGAATTAAAAGGCAGCATCGGAAAAATTGAATTGTCAGAGATCACAAACACTGAAATAAATGTGTTCGCACAACCTTTTGTGCCAGTTAAACTGACTCAATCCTTAAGGTAAACCAGTGCAAGCTGCGTGCAGAGAAACTGATAGTTCCTGGCTTCTTGATATTTTAACTTTTGGGCTTCTGATAAGTGAGTTGGAGGCAGGCTTTGTATTTTGATTTTAAAAAAGGAGGAATAAAGCATTTGGGAAAATGCCACTTTATCAGTACCGCCAACTCTAAACATTCAAGAGTCAGTCCTCCTTCCCCCCAAATCATGACCTTGTCCTTAAAATCATGATATTTTAAAATAATATATATACATTGAGTTCTTTTTATTTGCCTTGTGGTTTATGAGAATTTAGGGCATATTTTCAAGCTTTCTGCAACCATGGGGGCTTAATAAAAAGAGAGCTGAGATTCTCACGTAATTACTTGTCCCAGGGCCCGGGAGCTTTACGTTAAATACCAAATATCACGAGACTCATGATAATATCGCAAGAGTTGCCAACTGTTTTGTTTTAATACAGATCTTCCCCTTTTGCTCCATTGAGATGTAGAAAAACCTGTAACTCCTCCAAGGCTAGGCCTGATGGAAGGTAGGCTATATCTGGGCATATAGCATGTGAAATAAGGCCAAATGAGCAGACAGAGATGCACCAGCTCTTTCGTTCATTCAGTCTAGGCAGGTGGGTCCTTCTTAGGTGTAGTTTCTATGCTTCAGTGTTGTCCACTCATAAACCCTTCCCTCTATCCTGCTGCTTTTAAATTATGTTTGATGCAAAAAATAGCTCATCCAAGTAAAGAGAAGAGGTCTCCCTGACTCATATTCTTCTCTCCGGCTGGAGCCTTTTTGTCTTCCAAGTATTCATTTGGATGTGACAGTGAGTCTGAGAGTCAGGGGCCTGGGGAAATGGCCTCTGAAATGACCGGTAAACATTCGAGAAGAAAATGAAAACTGCCTTTTGATTGTGCCTAGTTCTCTCCTGTGCCAAAAGTAAACTGAAGAGAGAAAGGTATAAGTGCTATCATGGGGAATCTGGGTAGCTCAATGCTGCCCCCTACAGTTCCTGGATGTTTATAATATGAAACAGTGGAAGATTATTTTGGGGGGTGGGTGGGAAGAGGCAGTGCAAGTGTGTATATTGTGGGACACGGGTTCCAGATTGAACCTTTCGGTCTCTCCTTCGGACTCATTTGTATCTCAGCGTTGACCTATCATCACTGCAGAGGTCAGGAACTATTTTCATCTATTTGGTGTATTATGCATAATTCCCCTGAAGAGCGTGCATGTGGGGCTGTAATTCCCTGTGGAGCCTGTCTGAGTTGGTCTTCTATTCCTCAGCAAGGGGCCAAACCACATCTGTTTACCATAGCATTAGCACAAGGGGTTTTAGTCCTTATTTACAAGTGCTGAAGAATTTTTGTTAAGAATCTCCTCAGTTTGCTGTATGTGCACCTTATTTGTGCAGGAGTGTTTTTTTACAGCTCCTTCTCTTGTTTAATTGGGATTTAGCCTTGTAAATGATTATTTAATTAATAGAAAAAATACAATGTAGTTCCTGATGAATTAAATGCACTCTCCAATCCTTTCAGCCAGAGATCACACAGGAATTAATGTCTCAGTGACCAAATAGACATTATTAGTGTTATTAATAAAATAATAATAATACCTCTTATGTAGCTCTTGCCATCAGTAGATCTCAGAACACTTTATAATGGAGGTCAGTATCATTAGCCCTGCTCTACAGATGAGGAAACTAAGATACAGGAGAATTAAAGTACTGCAGTTGGCCTCTGAGTAAGTGAACAGTTTTATTGCTCGGTCTTTGGAATCAGTCCAACACAATAGCCTAGATCAGAGCACTCCTGAACTTTGGGGAGTTTGAAATCTAGATCCAAATGTAACTCTAATAAATAATGGTCTGAGCCTTTACTTATGTCAGTAGCCCCAGATGTACTTTCATGAGTGAGGGTTATACAATCAGACTCTAAATAAATATACAAACACATTCATATACTTAGGCCTTGTCTATATATAGGAAGATTGACCATGTGGAATATTCTATTTCTCAATAGCTTTTGCAGAACAGCTTATTCCACAATAACTATGGCAAAAAAAATTTATCCATGTAGACAAGGCCTCAGATTGTAAATTCTTGGTGGCAGGGACTATCTTATCATTCTGCATGTGCATAGTGCCCAGCGAAGCTGGTCCCTGATCCCTGACTAGGGCCTTTAGGTGCGACAGCAATGCAAATAATAAACAATAACATTATAAAATATATATTTCCTATTCTACACAATCTCGCCTTGCTCTAATACGTTCATTCTTTCTCCAGTGCAGCATCCAGTCCTTAAGTTAAAACACTCTTGGATTTCTCCAAAACAAAGCTACTGCTACTGCTCCTCTGGTTTCAATTATCTTGACAAATCCTCCAGAGGACACTCAATGAAGAGCAGGCAGGAACACCTGCTGCTTCCACCCACTCTTCAGCAATGCTTCCCATCCCTTATGCCCCAAGAAATTCATTCTGAGACAAGTCCATGATATATGGGGAAAGGTATCTTCTGTAGTACTATCATACTATACATCCTCTGTTGTGCCTCAAGTCACAATCCCAGCAACAATGTGGTTGTTATATAGCTCATTTCCTTGGCTGTAAACTGTATCTTAATTATTCCACAATATTTTCTATGGAAAACTGCTATTTTCTTTTGTCTTTTTTTAATTGCTCACTTTATTTTAGAGTGAGTGACAGGCAGGCTGGGCCAAATCTATTCCTGATGCAACAGTGAAGTCCCTGGACCAGATCTTCAGCTAGCGTAAATCAGCATAGCTCCACTAACGTCAACAGAGCTATTCCAATTTATACTAGCTGACGATCCAGTTCCATGATATAGATCTGGCCCACTGTTTCAAAAAAGAAATGGTAACAACTCTGACTTCTTCTTAAACAAACTGTACTTGTTACACAATGGCAGAATGTATGTCATGTCGCCCTCTGGTGGCTGGCCCAAAAAAGAACAACCTACCAATGCTATTAGCTAATGAAGTTATTCCTTTAACTCAGTGGTTTTTAAACTTTTTAGGCTGTGTATCCCTGGCCACGTACCCCCAACTGAGAAAGGGTCATAATATACCCATGAAAACGGGGGAGGGGGGGGAAGTCTGTAAGGGATGACATGATGTATTGTTCACCATTACAGGATTTTTCTCACAGACCCCCTGACAAGAGCTTGAGTATCCATAGGGGTACGCATACCCCAGTTTGAAAACCACTACTTGAGCTCAAGTGGTAGAGGTCTGTACTGCAGTACTAAAGGAAATAGGTTCAGATTCTGCTGATGTCCCTTGTAGGATGCTGGTACATAACTAAGTCAAGAGTTTTAGAAGTGACCAGTGATTCTGGTGCCCAACCTGAGTCATATTACAGGGATCTGAGTTTCAGGGAGTAGTCCTCAACCCTTTCTGAAAATCAACCTCCTTTAAGGTAACTTAAGTTGAGTACCCAAAAATGGAGGCAGTCAAAATTACTAGTCACTTTTGAAAATCTGGGACTGACTTTATTAATACTTTATAAAACAGGATCAGTAGAAAAAAAAATCTCATTCCTCAGATCAAAAGATTCTGTTTTCCCCTCGAAGCATGCGAGCAATGCTTTGTTGGCATTAATGATCGTTATACACACTAGCTTGAGAGGTACTGAAAGTGCTAGTGAAACAGTCGAATGTTTAGTCCTCTATACTGAGATCTTTATCTTGAACTATTTTATGCTCAAAAGACTCACTTGCATCACAACACACTATCTCTAAGTATGAGCACATTCTACGGATCCTATGGTGCTAAGGCACAGCAATGTCTACATATCTGGATGTGTATAAGAAAAGGTTTCTATGGCTCTCATTGTTCTGAATTGGGAGATGTTTTGTCTTGGTGTTTATACTTCCTGCAAGAGTTCTATTGAAGCTGATATATAGTTAGCTCTATCAGTTTGAGCTCCTTAAATCAAAGGCTGCCGACATAACACTGTGGCAGCCTTGTGATCTCATTGTATCTTGTAAGCTAAGCAGAGTAAAGTCTTGTCTAGACTTGAACAGAGACATCTAAGGAAAACTCAGGTGATGCAGGAGGCAGTGTTGAAGATTCAGTAAGTGGCAGTTTTCTTTCTGAGTCAATATTAAACCAATGGTCCAGGGTACTGTTAAGGGGCACCATTCAGTTGTAGGAGGGTACAGTCTTTTGGATTCAATGTAAAACTGAGATCAATGAAAAAGTCCCACTGCATTTTCTGCAAGGGTAGAGAAGTTACCTAGAGATTGTCCTGAATTAAAACACCCTGGCTCTAAACACCCTTGAGTTTGGGGTAAAGTTTGGATCTGTATCCAGACTTTGCAGCTCAGGCCCAACTATTCTGTAAATACTGGTGTTCCGTCCAATTACCTGAGAAGTTGCATTCTGCCCCAGATGAATGCAGCATAAGAACCTGAACAGAATAAACTACACATTTGATCATTTTCACTCCTTGCTCTGAAATGTGTGCATTGTTTAATATCTACCACATTCCACCCCACCTAATGACTGGCAAAGTCATTCCTGTGCATAGACAATTTAAGACCTATGCGATGAAAGATTCTAGATAAATAGGATATTGGGTTATGTTTTACCTCGTAGTTTAAACTGGTAGAACAAAGCCAAGAGTTAAGGGGATGCTAACGATAAGAATTATATTAACTAAGTGTATACATAAAGGGACACCTATCTAAGGCTCTAGACACCCTGTGTAATGGTGTGGAGGTCATCTCAGTCTGCCCCCTGAGGTCAAGTGTTAGCCCCTACCTAAATTTCCCCTCACGCAGGGCATAAGCAAGTCCAAGCAGATCTAGTATTAAAGAGTGCCCTGTGTGTGTGGAGGGTCTCATTTATTTAACAGAAAAGAACACCACCAAAACATAAATGAAAGCATCAGTCAGCTACTTCACCAGAAACTCTCTGCCTCTGGATTAATCAATCTAATGTCTTGCCCCTGTAGCCATGGAGCTCTCTTGGGGGCTGAATTATCTGCCTGCTGGGCATTCAGCTGGATGCCACCCTTCCCCCAACAGTGCATCGCTCTTTGCTGAGTGTAAGAAAGTGGGACTTTCCTAAAACACTTATGAATCCCATAAGTGCCTCAGTTTCCCTCTGCACTTTACATTATTTAAAAAAAAAAAAGTTTGTCTCCTGCTAAACCAGCGCTGGAAGCATGAAGTGGGGAGCCACCTGGCTGTCTGGGGGGAAGGGCTGGGTCATTAAAAAACTGGCTCAAACCTTCCCTGAATCAACAGAGCATCCAGCAAGACAAAGAGATGCCCAGGGACTGAACCATCAACATCTAACAGCAGGAAACCCCAGCAGGCGGGACTTGTGAACTGAGCTGGAGAACAGGGTGTCAGGTGAGTAGAAGGTGGCTTTTTGGAGGAACTCAGGAGCTAGGGGACAAGGTGGGGAATTTATTACAGCTTGGCTGGCTCATCACGGCACTGGTTGACCAGGGTGGTCTATGGCTTAACTCAGTCATCCCCAAACTGTGGGGTGTGCTCCCTTAGGGGGGCATGGAGGAACATCCAGGGGGGGCGTGGCAGGCCCTGAGCCAGCTCCCATGAGGGGGAAAGGAGGGAGGGCCACACAGCCCTGCACTGCCCCCAGCTCTGCTCCAACCTCACTCTCAGGCCCCAGCTTCTGGCTGGCAGCCGCCGGCCATGGCCTCCAGCCTGGCTGCAACTCCGCTCCCAGCTGAGGGGCCCCAGACACATTTTATTATTGGTAAGGGCAGGTGAGAGGAAACATTTGTGGACCATTGTCTTAATTTCTGCCTCTCTGCGCTAATCAAAGGACTGTAAGAATGTGTGTGCTCGGTGACTAATAAACAGTCCCCTTGCTTTGAAAAGGCTGTCGGTGTCACTGTAAATACTGACTAGGAGCTTTGTACCTGGAAGGGCACAGTACAAGCCTCCCTACAGGATTCTGGATTTGCTGGTGCCAAAGGCCCAGTCTTGGAAGCCACAGGCCTGCCCTGGGAAACCGTGTGGGTTCTTGGGGCCTGGCCTACTAAAGGGGTCACTTACCAGCTGGGCATAGACCAGACCCTGTGGCACCCTGACGCTGAGCAACTCCCTATTCGCTCCTCAGGAGGTTGCATGCCCAGTTTGTTCTCCTGGGCTGCTCTGGTCCCTTGCTTGGGAGCACTTTCTCTCTGGGCCTGTTCCTCTCCCTGAACATCCTCTCACCAGGGAGACACTGCTGGGAGTAGCTTCCTACTCAGCTTCCCTGTGGAGTCTCTCTCCTCAGGAGCTTCCTCTGTTCTGGCTTCCTGACTGAGCTGGGACCTCCTAAAACTTTATTATGCCCAGGTGTTCCTTATCTAATTAACTGCTGCCCAGTCACCTAGATAATTAACTACTCACAGTACATCTGTGTTGGCTCACTCTCCTTAGCAGAGCTTGTCACAAGCAGGCAGGGTGCCTGGTTTCCCCTCCATCCCGAGAGTATGTGTCTGCCCTTCAGTTAGACACCAGTGGCCTGCGCTGACTCAGGCTCACAGGACTCGGGCTAAGGGGCTGTTTAACTGTGGTGTAGATGTTCGGGCCCTAGGATCTTGTGAGGTGGGAGAGTCCCAGCCAAGCCCGAGTGTCTGCACCACAATTAAACAGCCCCTTAGTCTGAGCCCTGCAAGCCCAAGTCGGCTGGCATGGCCCAGGTTTTTAATTGCAGTGTAGACATACCTCAGGGACAGCTACCCTGTGCCCCCTACTATAAATTATGAAAACAAAATTAGATCATGAATCAAACATCAACTCCTTCCTCCCCCACACACATCTGATTTCTCCCTAAGGTCCTCCTTCGCAGCAGCCCATGTAAGTAGATGTGTCTTACAGTGTGCCCTGAAGGGCAATAGTCCTCCCCCTCTTTTAAATCAAGGAGTATAATTATATCCAGCACTCAACATCTTCAAAGCTCTTAAGCAACACCAATTAACCCTCACAAAGCCCTGCAGAGGTAAATAAGTATTATTTATCTCTATTTTACAGATGGGTAAACTGAGGCACAGGGAGGGGAAATGACTTGCTAAAGGCCAAAGCATGTGCTAGTGTCAAAACCAGCATTAGAATTGGACCGTCTTCATATGTTCGATCAGCTAGACTGCTAGGGATAGACACGGGTTCTAGAGTGCTTCCTTACTGGCTTTCTTTGAAATGCTTCAAAAGGAGATATACCAAGGATACTTATCCTGTTTCTACTCTAATTAGATTGTAAGCTCTTCCAGGGTCTACCTTAATCAGTGCCTGTAGACCCTCCTGTAATACAAATATGATAATAGTAAAAACTCAAGCAATCTTTCAAACTGTGCCTAGCATTCTACAGAATAAACATTACCAACTTTCTTATACATTGTTAGACTTGTTGAGCTAGTTACATCTTGTTTCCTTTGTTTTAATATTGGTTTCTTATCTCATTGTTTATTCAGAACCACTAGTAAAGGATATGGGGAGACAAATTAGTGTACATATGTAGGGAAGCCTGTTTTTCAAACTTGTATCTGGAATTTGGGTGCCTATCATAAGTACATATGTCTGAAAATTGGGCCATGTATGACTAAATTTTATGGATATTTTTGCATCCAAATATCACACTGGGTACATAATGCAGCCCTCCATATGCATTTTGTATCATAACCATATTAGAGAATGGTGCTAGTAAATTTAAACCAGAGCATGCTTGAAATCTCTTTATGGAACATCAAAGAAACTAATTAAATTGTTTTGTTTTTCCTTTTGCATTTACAGACTCAGCAAAATGACGGTGGAACGGGAATAGTAAAGAAAGCGTCAGGCTCTCGGCACCATTTCTCCTTTCCTTTGGTTTCGGTTTATGAATCTCCCAGGGAAATACAGGAAGGAAGTGCTTCTTTATTAATATTTTATAGGATTCCTGCCAATCGTTTTTAAAAATGCAATCGGTGATGTGCATTTTCCAGTATTAATATCAACCTCTTGCAGACTATGGAGCTCCAGCTGCAGGCTCAGCATTGGTATGAAATGATCCATCAGACAGTTGGGTTCTTTGGGCTTTGGGAGTTTGGGTGGCAGCGTTGCACCCCCAAAACTGCACTGTTGGCTGATTTCCAAACCTCAGAAAACAGAGAATTATGACTAGCTTGTATGTGCAAGTTCCTTTCAATAGGAACTGAAGCTGTAAAGAGAAAGTGATAGTAGAGGGTGAGCAGTCCTCAGAAAGGGCCTAATCCTGTTGAAATTACTCAGGCAAAACTCCCACTGAAGTCAATGGGCCCTTACTTAGGTCCAAATAACCCCCTACATGGACGGGAACTGCAGGTGGGGAAATTACTAGGTTCCCCTCAGATTCCTCTGAATCCTTCCATTAGTGGAGGGGTTGTTGGGGATTGTTCCTGCCTTGACAAAGAAAAGTGGGGGATGAGGTTTGCCCCTCAAGTGCCACTGGTCACTGAAACGTGCCCAGATCTTGGGAGGATCCGCCAGAGCTGTCTGCACTGCTTCATTGACCCAGCTCGAGTCACATTGACAGGACATCTCCTACACGCAGCAAACCCCAGGGACTTTTTTAACAGGAGAGCCCACTGTGGAGAAGGTTTGCTAGGGGATGTCTATATTAACTGCTAAACAGATTCTCCATAGGATGGGGTGTGTCCCTTCCCCTTTGTGGATACCTGTGAGCATCTGAGAACAGTGATGCAAAGACAGCCGCTTTCTGTCTTTTCCACAGGAAAAGGGCAAGACCTGGGTACATTAGATCTTTCCATTCAAGAATATCATGGAGATGTTCAGTTTTTACTCATTGCAATAACTATTGTCTCCAGAGGGAGTTTTGCCTGAGTAAGGACTGCAGGCTGCAGCCTAGTGGGAGTTTTGTGTGAGTGACAAGCACAAAATCTGGCCAATAATAATTAGGCCTGGGGAAACCTCATGGCGTTTGAGCTTTCACAAACCTCTCTTACTAGATTTTGGGTTCCCAAAGCTAGCCCAAGTTCTTTCCTACCTGTAACTTGAACTCATGAGGATTTTTCAATTAAAAAAAAAATAAAAGCAGCCTGTAGTCTGTATTAGGGATAGAGAGCCTCCACCCCAAACTTCCCTTCCCAAAAAACGGACTCACAGAAGGGGGTACCTGATGCACTATGTTGATATTTTAATTTGGATTTCTCTCTCTTAGCTCTCTTAGGCAGTGAAAGTTGTGTGCATGTATCTAATGACAGAATTGGATTGAATAGTATTTAAAGATATGAAACCATGGAAACTACAGCACGACTATAAATAAAGGACATTGCAAGGATATAACTGCCAGGGTGCCGATTAAATTTTAAAACTAGATGGTCAGTCTAAAATTTGTCTGACTTGAACTCCCAGCCATTGGTTCTTGTTATGCCTTTCTCTGCTAGATGAAAGACCCTTTAGGACCTGGTATTTTCTCCTCATGTGGATACTTATACACTGTAATCAAGTCACCTCTTGATTTTGTTATTGATAAGCTAAATAGATTGAGTTTTGAGTCTCTCACTTGTAAGCCATTTTCTCAGAATTTAACAATTCCTTACCATTTGATACTTGGCTGATAAAGCAAGCTTTGATAAGAGTGCTGGGGCTTGGATACATAGAGCTAATGCAATATAGGAGGTCTGGTTAATGACTGCAGTTTAGACTAAATAAAATAAAGTCCTTGCAAGGCTTAGTGGAAACATTGATATTTTAATAACTAGTGTCCTCTTAATAATTATCTTTTGACACTTCTGTGTGCAGAGACTAAATGCAAATGAGCAAGACTCTGTTGGATGGGAAACAAAAGTTTATTGTAAGCCACAAGCTGCAGTAATACTGTTGAGTTATTTTGAGATTTGAAGCCCACACTAAAAATAAAATAATGGAGCAATGGAGAATATTGAGCAGCTTCAATGTCTACAGAAGCACCAGTGAGGAAAATTCCTGATCCCATTGAGAAGTGTGTGTGGGGGGGGGAAGGGATGGATTCTCTTCCCTACAATTGTTCACTCTTGGGTTAACCCTCTCCAGAGAATGGAAAGGGCCCTGCTGCCAGTGTTCAGACATGTTAATAGATTTGTGTGAGGCCTGTCAGGCTCTCCCTTAAGCTCATTCAATTACAAAGCAAATGCTGATTGGAGACTCATGGGAGAGCACTCCCATGCCATGGGGATTAATTAGCAAACTGATCTCTGTCCCTGCTCCAATGAACTATCTGCATCTGTTAAAGCACAGGATAGCACTGCCAGTGGTGGTAATGACAGCAACACTGATGGCAAGTTGGGTCAGGGAGTAAAGGATACCTGTAGCTTTGATCAGTTAGGGTATCATTCAGATGTAACCTACTATTAATCAAAGGGCTGTATTTAATTCTAGGGAAAAGTAGGTAAAATGGATCCCGAAAAAATCATCAAATAATTTAGTGTACCTGCTTATGGGCTTAACAGACTGAATTCAAATTGTGTTAGTCAACATGCATCACTTATCTATATCTCCCTACAATTTCAGTAAATGCTTGTATTTGCAGTCACAATTAAATTCTATTAGTAGCTCCTGAAACTGAGCCTTTGGATTAAGGAACCTTCTGTAGTACTGATGGGGCTGAAGCAGAAGATCCTTGAAAGATTATATGGGGCTGGACCTCTCTGCATCAGGACCTTTGAGAATGAGGTATATTTCTATCAGGCAAATTCTAATTTTAAAAGCACCTGTATTGTATTGGGGGGTTTGTTTGTAATGGATTTTATGACTGTGTTGTAGTTGTTATTTTTATTATTTGTATTTTGGTATTGCCCAGAGACCCCAGCCCCAGTGTGCTAGGTGCAATGCAAACATATGACAAAGAGAAAGTCATGTTTCAAAGAGCTTACGATCCAAGTATAAATTGGTTGATATAACAGAGAGACTAGGAGCACAAGAACGATGAGATGAGATGAGATGATCAACATGATAAACAGTGGTTACAATACACCAGCTAAACTTTGGTAATTATTTTTGTTGGCATCATTGCACGGAAGAGTCATTCATGCATAGATTTGTAGGTTCCAAGGCCAGAAAGGACCATTCTGATCATCTAGTCTGACATCCTATATATAACACAGGCCATAGAACTTCCCAAAAATAATTCCTAGAACAGATCTTTTAGAAAAATATCCAATCCTGATTTTAAAATTCTCAGTTATGGAGAATCCACCACGACCCTTGGCAAGTTGTTCCAATTGTTAATTACTCTTTCTCTCAAAAAATTATGCCTTATTTCCAATCTGAATTTGTCTAGCTTCAACGTCCGGCTATTGGAATATGTTATACCTTTCTTTGCCCGACTGGAGAGTACATTATTAAATATTTGTTACCCAGGTATGTACTTATAGATTGTAATCAAGTCATCCCTTAACCTTCATTAAGCTAAATAGAGTGAGCTCCTGGAGTCTACCACAATAGGACGTGTTTTCTAATCCTTTAATCATTCTCGTGGCTCTTCTCTGAAACCTCTTGAATTTATCAACCTCCTTCTTGAATTGTGGATATCAGAACGGGACAGTATTCTGTCCAGTAGTTGAACAGTATTCTGTCCAGTGGTTGGATCAGTGCCAAATACAGAGGTAAGATATAACCTCTCTACTCCTACGCGAGATTGTCCTGTTTATGCATCCAAGCATTGCATTCATCCTTTCGGCCACAGTCTCTCACTGCAGGATCAAATTCAGCTGATAATCCATCACAATCTCCAAATCTTTTTCAAAATCACTGCTTCCCAGAATAGAGTCCCCCAATGTGCAAGAACAACATTTTTTATATATACATTTACATTTAGCGACATTAAAATACATATTATTTGCTTGAGCCGTTTACCAAGCAATCCAGATCACTCTGTATCAGTGACCTGTCTTCATTATTCCCCCAATTTGTATCATCTGCAAACTTTATCAGTGATGATTTTAAGTTTTCTTCCAGATCATTAACAAAGAAGGTTAAATAGCATAGGGCCAAGAACCAACTCTTGAGGGATCCTACTAGAAACAGTCCTGTCTGTTGATGAGTCCCTATTTAAAATTACATTTTGAGACCTATCAGTTAGCTAGCTTTTAATCCATTTAACGTGTGCCATTTAGGGATGTAAATAGGGTTTAAAAATAGTAACTGTTTAACCTATTAAAATTCTATTGTTTAAACAGTTAACTGTTAAGGAGTTCACATAGGCAGGTAACTGGCAGGGGTGGCTTTATGTATTTTGCCGCCCCAAGCACGGCAGTCAGGCAGCTTTCGGCAGCATACCTGCGGGAGGTCTGCTGGTAACGCGGATTCGGCGGCATGTCTGCGGGAGGTCCGCCGGTCCCGCGCCTTCGGCGTACCCGCCACCAAATTACTGCCGAAGCCGCAGGACCAGCGGACCTCCCGCAGGCATGCCGCCGAAGGCAGCCTGACTGCTACCCTCACGGCGACCGGCAGGCCACCCCCCGCGGCTTGCCGCCCCAGGCACGCGCTTGGTGCGCTGGTGCCTGGAGCCACCCTTGGTAACTGGGGGAGTGTGCGCTGCAGCACTCCCACGTTTTACGCGGGGCTCCGCTGCTGGCCCTACACCTGGAGTCCCAGCTGGGGCCAGCAGCCAGGAGGCTGGGCGGCAGCGGAGTTTGATCATTAACTGAAACCGATAAGACTGATGCTTATCGGTTAATCGGTTAAACTTTTACATCCCTAGTGCCATTAAATGTATCTTTCTATTTTTTTAATCAAAATGTCATGCGGTACCAAGTCAAATGCCTTACAGAAGTCTAATTGTATTACACTGACATTATTACCTTTACCAGCCAAACTTGTAATCTCATAAAAGAAATCATGTTAGTTTGACAGATCTATTTTCCATAAACAGATGCTGATTGGCATTAATTATATTACCCTTCTGTAATTCTTTATTAATTGAATCCCATATCAGTCGCCCTGTTATCTTGCCTGGGATTAATGTCAGACTGACAGACCTACAATTACTTGGGTCATCCCTGTTACTTTTTTTTAAATATTGCCAAAACATCAGCTTTCTTCCAGTCTTCTGAAAAGCAACATTAACAGTCAAGTAAACGCCTCAGCCAACTCTTTTAAAACTCTTGGATGCAATTTATATGGACCTGATTTTAATGTGTGTCACTTAAATAGGTGCTGTTTAATATCCTCGTGAGATACTAGTGGAATGAAGAGAGTTTTATTATATGATATGACATCATCATGTTTTTTCTCCAAATACAGAACAGAAATATTTCTTTATTCATGACCTGTAAACTTCAGATTTTTAATTTTTTTATGAGTGGAGACAAAGCAAAGCATTGTTTTTACTAAATATTTTGGTCTCACTCTAATTTATGAGGTCCCCTAGACTATCCTACAACACAGTCCCTCTCGAAAACTCAGCATCTGAGAGCCCTTGGCTTACATTCACAGCACACACATTTGGACGTGTGGCATGGTCGCAGCTGTATTTAAGTTATTGCTGTTATGAATCCTTTGGTGATTAGAGGTAAAAACTGCTGAAATCTTAAGGCCTCACATTCTTCAGTTTAAATAACTAGAGGAGAACAGTGTTCTACACTGCTTCAGCTCCAAAAAAATCACAGAGAGCTCCTCACTTTGTATTTTGACACCACTGTGGACTGGATAATCAACTCCATCTTTTCCTTCTCTACATTCTTTTTATTGTACAGCACTTAGCACAGTGGGACCGAGCCTAGTGTTTAAGGGCTACCACAATTACTGGAGTTACTTCTGGTATAAATGTTAAATAATAATAATTAATAATTTAGATTTATACAAACATCTGCTTCTTCCCAGCTCAGCCTCATTTTCTACTTGAAGTCAGAAGGCTGAATTTATGTTAGCAAAATCATTTTCCTGTCAATCTCTATCCTAATCTGATATTGGGAGGATTACCTCTTAGAAAGTGCAATATTGCCAACCCCATGTGTTCAAAAATCATGATTCAGCTTCCCTCCACCCCCCATAATGAGATAATTTTTAAATCCCATGATTTTTAAGACAAATAAATTCTGAGTTATTTGTATTTGCTTTCTGGTTTCTGAGCCTTCAGGGTGCACTTGGATTACATTTTCAAACCGCCTTCTGCAACAGTGAATGCTAGAAAACTACTTCCTCCCCTCCACACACACACACTTATAAATGAAAGCTAGGAGTCTCAGCTAATCACATGCCTCCAGAAGCTAAGGCATTAAGATAAACAACAAATATTGCAAGTTTCACTATAATATGGAGAGAGTTGGCAGCACTTGAAGTGTGGGGTGAAAAATCCCTGACCACCCGCTCCATCAGATACACAGGGCTGTAGTAATCTGCCATTGGAAAACAATGGCTAAAATTTAATTTCTAGTAACTTTAAAAATATTAGTCATTAAAAAGTAAATTGCTACCACTGCAAAGCAATGGGGATTCCAGTAGAGATACTAGGAGTATTTACCCTTACACTATCCCCTTTTTAAATGCACGTAAAGATACCTTTTTTCTGGATACAGTCAGATCAAAAACCTCATCAAGGCTGGTGATCTGCGAGACACTCACAGAATTCTCCCAACACTCAGGATATCAGTGATATAACTCCACATGGAAGAAATACGTTGCAATTTCTTTGTGAGATTTTTTGATCAAAACGCTCCAATCAACCTGCAATTTACAGCAGGTTTGGGGAGAAAAGCCTATGGAAAGCTCAGAAGCAATGAACCAACGGCAACCAAACCTTCTATAGTCATTTACATAGTCCTCTGTGCTTCCAATCAGAAACCAGAGTTATAATATACCGTCCACCAATCGCACTGGACATCAGAAATTGCCAATAGGAGGAGAGCCGAGGATGCTGCCCATGGTACAGAATTCCTGATAGGAGGATCACTTGATACTTTGTGTAGTCTCTGCAAACAGAGGCACGTTGCAAGCAGCCCAGGCAGAGACCTAGAACCGCAGCAGCCCTAGACCTTCCTGCAACCTGCCCATGTGAGTGAGTGCCAGAGGGTTACATGCTGGGGGCAGCAGCATCCGATAGGAGGGAGAAACATAGAGGTCTGGGCTGAAACCACCTAGTGCTCATATGCCTGCAGGCAGAAAGCTGCAGAGGACTTTGCTGGGAAGGTAGGTGCAGCCCATCAGCACTGGGAGGGAAGGAAAGTGTATACAGCAGCCAGGCTGGGCTGGAGAAACTTGGCTGGCCGGTTAAGGATCTAATGCCTGGCAGCCTTCCTGCTTCCTTGAGCTGAGTAAAATGCCCCATTGCTGCAGCTGTCTGGGATCCCCACACTCCGGCTGTGCTGGTGGAAGGGACTTTCTCATAGTCTTTGTACAGATCCTAGGGTCCTGCGGGGCTGCTGCCCTGCTGAATCTGCCCTTTGCACATTGCTGGGAGGTAGGGTGCGTTTCCACCTGCTCCCCTCCCCAAGCCTGAGGGGTCCATGCCCAGTGGTAAGCAACTGCCAGTGACTTTGCTTGTGGCTGCACCCCGGTGCTTATCAGGACGAAATGTGCCGTTTTCATTGAAGCAAATGAATGTTCAGCGCTGATGGAACAAAAGCGGAGGATTTGGAAGCGACTTTCTGGCTTTAAATTATTTAATTGGGAGGGAATCGTTAGCGAATAAAGGAGGAAGATTTAAATCATCTGCATCCTGCACACTATTCATCCCCGTGTTTGTGTAATGCATATTTATATTGGTGCAATATGCATTACATACCTAAGGGTTGTGTTTTGTTCTCATTTGGTCATTACATCCAGCAGAGCATTTGAACAAATCATGATAACAATAAGATTGCTTTGCTCTGGAAGCAGATGCAGAATTCTCTTTGTATCCCATTTTCTGTTTGGCTGAAATGTCTCTAGTCTGAAAAAGGAAAACTGGAATAAAACAACCTCAGTTGGTCTCTCCATCTCTAACTCCTGTGATGCTTTTTGGGGGTGGTGCCTTGGGGGAATCTGCTTCTCACACTGTATTCTTCCTAGAACCATATTGACAGTGGATCTAGTGGAGCAGCCAGATAATATTCCAGTTGTATAAGCATATCTATAAAAATCTGCATGGTATGTATTCACGACTGTGCATTTCTCCATTTTTATGCTGCAAATATTTGCAAGTGATTTGGATTTTTTTTTATTTTAAAGTTGAAACTAATTATCGTGCACTGACTATAACACTGCTTATGTATGATTAATTCTGGGCTGATTTTTTTTAAAAATTTAAATGTTTGCTATAAATGTCTTTTGTAAACCTTTGAGGACAGGGAATGTGGGCCAAATTCTGCTGTGTTACACCAATGTAAATCCAGAGAAACTCTATAGATTGTAAAAAGAACAGGAGTACTTGTGACACCTTTAGAGACTAACAAATTTATTTCAGCATAAGCTTTCATGGGCTACAGCTCACTTCTTCAGATGCTACTTTGAAATCTATAGATTGTGTAAATGGAACTTGGTCCCAGCTCTTTACTGGTGTGCCAGATTCTGCTGTGTACACATGAAAATCTATGCTAATTCCATTGACTTCAGTGGAGTTACTCCTGATTTTAACTAGTGTAACTTTGAGCAGAATTTGTCGCTCTAGCTATAAATTTACAGTGCTGTATAAATGTTTTACGAAGGTAACTTTACAATAATAGTACTGTAAATTTTGTCCTCTGTGCACCTGAAATTTGACTTCAGACTGAAAAAAATTACCATGCAAAACCTGAATTTTTTAAAAAAACATGCTTGTTGGCTGTATAGCAGGAAAACCGGCTGAAGCCTTGAAGAGCTTGTTTTTTGAGTTCTGCAGCGGGGGAAGCCAGTTACCGCAATCAAGCTATAAATCAGCGGGTAGCTGGGAGCTACTGTAGTTCTGGAGATTGGGTAGGAGGCAAGTCTAAGCGCATCTATCAGTGGGTATAACGCAAGAGGTGCCAAGGTCAGATCTAGTCATTCACTGCTATGCTGGTTATACAAAATGTTCTGAGTAAGCCCTGGGTGGTGGTGGTTGTAGTGCTGCTGTTGCACTGCTATGAGTATATAGGCTGTCAGAGAGTTTCCAAGCTAAACACTCTACTGCACTTGAAGTTGAAATTTACAGAAGTCATCAGTCTGGGAGGGAACGTGTGTTTTGTTTTTTGTTTTGTTTTTCCCCTTCCTAAAAGTCAAATCACACTAATTTTATTCACCTGAATAGTCCCACTGGCTTCTCTCACGCAAGTAAGAACTGAATTCTCATGATCAAGGTAAGCATGGTTTGACCTATTCTTTTAAATTATTTTTAATCCCCCTTTTTTTAATAGAAGCAAAATAATTTGTGATATTTATTTATAAAACATCCACAAATCTGGAGTTTTGAGGTTGTTTTTTTTAAAACTCCACCTCAATTTTTCTTTGCTAAGTCTGAGTTTAAACTATAAAAGGATTTTCAAAAGAGCTCAGCTTCTATTTAGATACCAAAATAAGTGCCCAGATTTTCACAGCAGCTCAGCTCAGCACAGCATGTTGGGTGCGATCCAGTTTTGAAAATCTGGCTCTTATATACTTGTTAGAATGGTTACTGAGTTCTTCTGAAAATCTGGCCTCCCTTATGGATGCTCAGCCTTTGAAATTCTGGCTCTGAGCTTCTTTGAAAATGTGATCCTTAGTTCTTGGTAACAGCAGAAGTTTCTTCTGCATTTCAGTCTCTCAGGTATATGTGTTTACTGTGAGCTGTGATGAGAGACACTAGTTGGTTAACTAAGATCTGCTAATAAGTCTAAAATAGAATTGCAACAAGAGAAAATCATGGAAAGATTGTATTGGATTCCTGTGTCCATGTTCAGATAGGTCTGTTTGACTCTGGTGTGTGCTGACAGTATAGAAATCTGGGTAGTAATGTGATTAATTATTTACCAATATTTTAGCATTAGAAAGTGAGTGGGGTTTTTTTGTTTTTTGTTTTGTTTTTGTTTTTTTTATAAGGCGGTGAAACTGTTGTTTCCATCTTCAACACATTGATATGTTGACATGGTAGCAGTGGTTTAATGTGAGCATGTTATAAGACATGTGATGAAACAGTAGACTTTCCTGTGATAAGAGAGGCATGGGAAAACCCAGATGTTTAAGTGAAAGGTGTATTAGATGGCTAAGGAGATGCTGTGTGTGGCTGGGATGTTGTGTTTATGCAGGACATTGCTTTTGCAAAGCGTCTGTTTGTGTGTCCATGGAATGTTTTGTTTTAATGTATAGCTTTGTAGTATTGTTTCAAACACAGAGACATAGTATTAAAAATAAACAAACTGATTTTAATAGCTTGAGAAATTAATATATAGGAAGTACCTCTATATTAATTTCAGAGCAGGGAAATATACCCAAGTCACTTTAAGGAGGGATGGTATGCAGTTAAATCACAGGTTTTAGATACAGAAGGCCTGGGCTCTATTCCCAGCTCTGCAGCAGACAGTGCACCAGAATTCCAGCGGTCTAGGGTACATTCTTGAAACTGTCACAGACTTTCCTGTGTGACCTTGGGCGAGTCACTTAGTTGCTCTGTGGCTTAATTCTCTGTCTGTAAAATGTGGAGAGTAATACTTCCCTACTGCATGTAGAGTGTTGTGAAGATAAATTCTTTCATGTCCGTGTACTGCTCAGATGCTACAGTAATAGGAGACCTAGAGAACAGAGCTATTAAAAATAATGAACCTTTTTACAGTTTATTATCAAAATCTCAAAAAATTTCGACCATGAGTTGGTTAAAAAAACAGCCAAAAAAAAAAAAAAAAAGCAAAAATTTTTGAGATTTTGATGATAAACTGTAAAAAGGTTCATTATTTTTAATAGCTCTGTTCTCTAGGTCTCCTATTACTGTAGCATCTGAGCAGTACACGGACATGAAAGAATTTTGAAAATTTTTGACCTATCCTGATAGAGAAGTCTATTAATTTTTTTTTATTGTGGCTAGCTCTACAATGATGTCTACTAACTGGAAGACTATCCCCCTTGCTGTGCCAAAGTCCTGGGAAGTTAGTTTTGAGCTGTCTTGGTAGCTTGGATTTTCTGTTGTGGCAGTGCACAGTATCAGCCTTTGCAATCACCAGTATTGATTTTGAGATTAGACTGTGTTATTATTCGATTTGTATATAGTGCCAGTTGAAAGTTTCTTCCCCTACCAATATCTGATGTCCACCTTGCAATCATGCATGTACAGTGATAGCATTTTTTTTGTTATCTCTGTCTTACTGATTCTTCTGAATAATTCTCTTTTTTCCCTCATAATTGCCTGTACATTGTTGGTAAGGAAAGCTGCTTGTGTTGCAATGATAGCAGTTTCTGCAACTGTGCTGTCAAAGCGAAATATATGATTCTGTTGTGGTTATAACTCAATGGAAAGGTTTAATTGAATACTAATCATGGCAATTTTATTTACTTCCCTCTTTGCCATTGTATCAAGCTAAACATATAATGCAACTTCTATTAACGTGTTTATTTTTTCCCTGCAAGTCACCACAGCAGTTTTAACTTGTTTGGCTTTTGACATAGGATCACTTTGAAATGGTGCTTCTGAAATTGCATAAGGCAGGCTCTGTCACTTAAAAAGAAGAAAAATTGTACATTGATGCTGTGATCCCACAAGTATTTGTGCAGGGTGCAGCAGGTTGTTGTACTGCAGCACGTGTATGAGGCTGGAGTGTGCACAGGAATGAGTGAAATTAATCACAAGGCATGCTGACTTCTTTGCTCACAAGTGTGCAATGTATGAGTGGCAAATGGATATGTCTTAGGAAACATGGGTTTAAGCTACAGCTTCTTTTGTTCCAAT
Source organism: Terrapene triunguis (assembly GCF_002925995.2). Classification (NCBI taxonomy): domain Eukaryota; kingdom Metazoa; phylum Chordata; order Testudines; family Emydidae; genus Terrapene; species Terrapene triunguis. The sequence goes on along the minus strand of NW_020664582.1, from coordinate 3,445,849 downwards.
TAGGAGCACAGGTACATTATTATTTATTTGTATTAAAGTAGTACCTAGGGTTGGGCTTCAACTGAGACTAGGCGCCCACTGTAATAGGTGTTGTGCACATACAAGAGAAATCCCTGCCCAAAGAGTTTACAATCTAAATAATCAACACAAAGGATGGGAAGGGAAATAGAAGCACAGAGAGATGCCTTCCCCAAGGTCATACAGCATGTCATGGAGCAGAGCTACAAATAGAACTCAGGTCACCCAAGTCCCAGTGCCATGCTCTATGCGCAGGACAATACTGCCTCTCACAGTTGTCGCCTCTTAGGTGCCCTCCTACTAAGAGGTTGTAATGCAGTGTCCGTGTGTCGGGGTCTCACTGATACAGCACTGTTGTTCTTGCATGAGTATGTGTGATTCTCTGCCTTTGCTCTGTAGAGGACCACACTCTGAATGTTCTCCATCAGATATGATGCATTAATCGGCTTTAGAGGACTAACTTTCTTTGGATGGGAATAAGTGGTTAATAATAGGCAGAACCCATGTGGTTTCCCCTGTGACGGCAGTATAAGCTTGGAGTTTTAGCCAGGGAGGTATTAAACAAGACATCTGTCTTGAGTGTGTTTGGGGGTGGGAGAGCGGGAGGAGAGTGCTAAAGCAAGGCATCAGGCTCTATCAATTTACAGTGCAGTGGATGGGTCTTGGAAGCAGCGTCCACTGACTAGTAGCATTTTCCTTCCAGTGTTAGTTTTATTTCAGACTGACAAAGAAACTTTATCATGTTCTCACTGTCCCCATATCTCTCCAAATTAAATTCTGTTGTGGAGCTCAAAGGACCAGTCTGTGGTTCTTTTTGTTACAGTAGCCATAGTTAGATGATAACAGAATGGAGGGACTGCGTGGTGCCCTGTAATGGTTATTGTCAGAGCTGGCTGCAGCTACAGTGGCAGGCATATACAGGAGCAAGATTAAAAAACCCAGGTTTCCGATAGGAGCAATTTTGTATGTGTTAGACTATGAATATGTAATACCATGTGAGATAGACGGATTGCCTGGGAACAGGCTACAGTGAGAGGAATTTAGGGACAAAGTGGACAGCAAGGTGATAAATGAGCCATGCCTGAGTTGTCCTGACAAAGTCCTGTGGCGTTTGTCCTTAGAAAAGACTGAATCATGTACTGAGAGTAAAATGTGTCAGAGATAACCCAATAAGAACTCTTAACACTGATGGCTTCACAGTTCTGTACAAACACTGGCTAACTAATCCTCATAATCCCTCTGTGAAAAGGGGTAGGAGGTTACAGATGGGGCAATGGAGACGGAAAAGTGAACTGCCCTGATCACCATGACACAGCAATAACTGAGTCCTTTGTGAACATGATTTTTATTTCCTTCACATTTCTGCTCATGGGACTGGATAAGAGGCAAATGGGATCCTTGAAGTTGTTCCCAGAACTGGGTCTTGTGTAGAACACAATCCAACAAACCTGCCCCCAGGCACTCTATAAAGACTGCCTATAAGCATAAGCTTATTTAATTGCCTGAAATATACCAATGTAGAAAGCAGTATTAGAGAAGCCACAAAACGGATGCTACTAAAAAGATCCCTTCTTCTACTGCAACATCAGAGAAAGTGGGCATTGTACTTTCATCAAGGAATGCCTGCATCAAATGCTAGCCAAGTTGTTATTAGTCTGCTTTCTGTAATGCTACAGTATAGGAGATGCTTAATGGTGCATAAATGGAAGTGTCCTGAAAACTACTTTGGATGTAAGGAAAGCCTAAAGGCTTCAGTCATTGATTTGCAACTAAGGTGAGGGACTGATCTCCATTAAAAACCAAACATGGATTTGGCCTGGTGTAAATCTGTAGCTCTAGTCAAGTAAATGACACTACGCTGCTAGTCAGTTACGACAACTATTCTTGAGGTTGAAACTTGAAAGGCAGAATTTAATGTGAAGGTGAAGGGATGGTTTAAAGTTGACCTACCACTGCAAACTGACTTTTTTACTTTGGACAGAGGAAGGCAGTAGCTTATGATTTTACATCGGAAAAGTCAGAGTAAAGAATTGAGACCCGGGGTGACTCAAGGGATTGTTAATAGGGTACAGAGACTTTCACTGGAAATCAGTGGGGTTGGGATTCTCAGAGGAGTTAGGCATCCAAATCCTACTGAAATTCATTGAGTTTTCCCTTAAGCTCCTTTGAAAATCCCAGTGTAAGAGTCCTGTTTAATTAAGGATGAGAATTTGGCCCTAAATCCAGTCTCATGTACATGGATGATGGACATTTGTCCTTTCATATGTTTGGAAGCACCATTTGTACATATGCTGCAGAATAGGCACAACCATGGGGAACATGAGGATATGTTCCTGCTGGTTCACCCTATATTTTATTTACCTGTTGGTGAGTGAAGTCCAGGACGCTCATGCATTTTCACTCTTGGTCCCTCACAGACTTTTGGAAAGTGTCCTCTCAGGAAGTCGACGAGTGCTGTGGTCACCAAGCCTTGAAACGATCACTGACAAAGGGCCAACTGAGGCAAATGCAGCAGGCATTTCATCTGCTAGTTCCTATGGGCTCTAACACCTTGTGAATCCTAGGATTGCCAACAGTCCCGTATTATAAGAGACATCCCTTATTTTTTCATCTCTGTACAAGATTGGGAGTTGCTGAGTGCTGCAAAAAGCAGCAAGAAATACTCCTGGCGAATGTAGGTGAGTTCTTCTTCTTCATAATTAGGGGTGGGGCAGGGGTGCTAAGAAAACAGTCTGTTATTTTTGAAATACAATGTTGGCAACCCTAGCTCTTAACTGACTTCCATACCATGCTCCACCCTGGGCCCCAGATACGTTGGTGACCCATTTCTTCCAACTGCCACAGAAACTTCTGGCCTCCCTTCTCCCAACTGTCACGGAATCTTCCCCACTGCCTCTGTGACCCTCCCCACAACTGCCATGGAACCTTCTCCCCCCTCCCCCCGCCTCTGTGACCCCCTCCCCCCAACTGCTTCAGAACCTCTCCCCTGTCTCTGTGAACCCCCATCCCAACTGCCACAGAACACCGTGTCCTTGCCTCTGTGACCCTCCTCACAACTGCCACGGAACCTTCCTCCCCCCTGCCTCTGTGACCCCTCCTCACAACTGCCACGGAACCTTCCTCCCCCCTGCCTCTGTGAACCCCTCCTCACAACTGCCACGGAACCTTCCTCCCCCCTGCCTCTGTGAACCCCTCCTCACAACTGCCACGGGACCTTCCTCCCCCCTGCCTCTGTGAACCCCCATCCCAACTGCCACAGAACACTCCCTTCCTGCCTCTGTGACCTCCTCCCCACCAACTGCCACGGAACTTTTCTCCTCCTCAACTGCCACAGAACCTTCCCCCTGCCTCTGTGACCCCCTCCTCATCCCAACTGCCATGGAACCTTCCCCCATTTCTGTGACCTCCCAAATGCCATGGAACCTTTGCCCAGTCCCCACTTCTGTTATCCACCCCCTCCTCCCCACTGCCCTCCTTGTTGCTACAAAACCTTTCCTTGTTGGCAGCCCCCCATCACCCACCTGAGCAGGAGGAAAAATGCAGGAGCAGACTCGCCCCCAGCAGTGTCACTGCCCTTTGGCAAGTGTTTGCCCTGGAATGACTGTAATAATAATGAATGGCTGGTTTTGGTTTCTTTAAAAAAAATCCACTATGGAAAGATCCTGGTTTCTATGACTAGAAATTTATTTTTTTGGAACTGATGCGAATGAACAGAGTCAAAGCTGCTAGCTGTAACCAGTAAAGCTCTAAGTGGCTTGTGCCTGGTTACCGGAGACATCGTGTCTCCCCATGTGATACTGCCGCAGTTAAGATCCTTGGGGGCTCTTGAGCTGGAGTCCTCTCAGTCCAAATCAAGGGGCTACTGGCAGAGCCTTATGTGGCAAGGTTCTTTGCTGTGGAAGTTGCTTCTCCCCATTTGTCAGCCAAGACTTGGGGTTGTTTGGCTTACTGTGGTAATGGAGACCATATAAACACATTAGATAGTCTACTTGATTACATTTGTTGACTGTGTTTGGTGTGGATTGTAAAGGTGGATGCAGGGTACCAATTATTGCTATACATTGAAAGAATAAAGATAAATATCAGCTGAACAAAGGCTAGATGGATTTGTATTCACAACTTCAAACAAATATTGAAAACTGTGTAGAAGGACTGTTTTTTCAACATTATTCTTTATATTGTGGTCACTCCTGAGGGTCTCAAATGAGATCAGGGCTCCATTCTACTAGGTGCTATACATACAGATAGCGATGGTCCCTCCCCCCAGAAACTTGCAGTCTAAATAGAGAAGACCGCATGGGAGGCAAAGTGATTTGCCCAAGGTCGCACAACAGGTTAGTGGCATCCCAGGCTACTGCCCTATCCAGTGGACTGCACTGCCTCTTATGGCAGCATGCTTTGTTTTTCTTTTCTCTCTTCTTTCTCTATTGCTTTCCATTTCTTATTCCTTCTTTCCTCCTTCCTGACCTTCCCCCTTTCTTTTCTGCTCTGGCACTCTGTTTTGGGAGAGAAACACAAATGCATCAGCCTGATTTAGCCCTGGAGTGTGAGCATCTTAAAAACTGTCCTTTGGAAAGTGACCTAATCTTCAGCAAAGAGAGACAGTTAAATGTAACTATTATGCATGTTTGGCCATAAAAACAATGTATATGGTAGGAGTGTGTGGAAGTTATTGTTGACATAGCTCATTCATCCCAAAGGTATTCATCACTATTGAGTTTTGATAAGGCATTATACTAAATAGATGCCGTGTGCACAAGCATGCTTTTTTAATTAAACAAACCCTGTTTGAAAAAAGCAACTTTTAAGTACTTTGAAAATAAAAATATGCTGATGCTAATTGATATATTGGCATAATATTATCCTGAAGGATAAAGATGACTCTTTTAAAAGGAGAAATGCACTGTGTGTGTGTCTTAATCCCATGTGAAAGTGTTTTCAGAACTGGGCCCTTATTAACTGCAGAAAAAATTGCTTAATCAGAATATGTAAATTTAAACAAGGAAATTACAACCTATCTCCATATATATATATATATGTATATATATATATATATATATGTATGTGTGTGTGTGTGTGTGTGTGTGTGTGTGTATATATATATATAATATATAATTTCCAAAATCTCCAGTGAACTAGGTTGCTGTGTAATCCTCAGGGGCTGTCATTTTAGGGCCTGATCATGCATGGTGTGGAGGGCTGTCAGCTCCCAAGTCAGTAGCTTCCAGGATGGAGCCCTTAATGATGGTTCCAATAAGAAATGCAGTCTGACATTCACTGAGACAGGAAGATCCGAGCAGGAGCCACAGACATGGAGTATTACTACAGGAGATTTCCCATAGTTCTTTTTAGGGAAAGTTTGCATTTTAGTTTCTGGTATTGTTTTGCATTAATAAGTGTTTATATTTGTTGCCAGTTGCAAAGCTTCAGGGCTATCAGAAAAGTCCTATGGAAATTTCCTGTTCTTTGTCTTGACTCAACTTTGCTGGGATTTATCAAGACAAGAAATGTGGGATATAAATATGGGAATTTTAAGGAAATAATTATTAGTGATTGTGTGCATGATCCTGCAGACACTGCGGCCCAGATCCTCAAAGGTATTTAGGCACCTAACTTCCATTGATTTCAATAGGGGTTAGGCAGCCAAATACCTTTGAGTAGCTGGGTCTGTGTAACTTTATTAACATGCCTGTGTGTTTGCAGGTTTGGGTTCTTCGTCATATTTCTCATTGGATCAAGTGATTGGAAAAATTTTCTATTCCATTGCAGTTTTTCTTTAGTTTTATTTTTGGCACTAGCAATGCAGAAAAAGTATGGAAGAAGAAATAATAATTGGAATAAATGTCAAGCATGTGATATGGGAAGATAGATCATCAGCTTTTTAAAACCATGTTTTCAAGTTCTGTTGTTTCCATATGTTTATAAAATCTCTTCTGTCTAGAATCTTATAAGGTTTATTTACTTGCCATTTTTCACTGTGTAGCAGCTCAGTAACTGGGTCTACTGCAAGGATCCTTTGAGAAGTTTTGGATGAGAAACTGAAACCATCCCTGAGCGCCCCTCTCCCCCCAGTTTAGCAACAGGACAAAAGAAACATGACAAAAGAAAGTCCATGGGTTACAGAGTGGCTGCTTCCCTGAGGTATGCAGTTTTGGCCATTGGATTCGTATAATGAGGATCCACTGATCTGCTCCTTGTTGGCCCAAGCCCATTCTATGTTGCCATGGAGCACTGTTATAGCACACAGAGCCCTGAACCACTGTTTCCCACCCGAGTTCTTCCATATCTGGGGAATTCTCAGTCTGGGAGACTTCCTTTTCAGGGAGCCTTAACCCAAAACGCACTGAGGGCCACAGTTTCTCCGGACAGGACTGATCTTTTCAGCTGTGTCACAGGTTGCTGGTGTAACTTTAGTATTTCATATGAATCTGTTGCTGTGCTCAGACAAAGCTGTGAAGTGTTGAGAGTAATAAATTCTCCAGCATGTATTGTTCAAGTAAGTTTATAGTAAAGTTGTTAGCTAGTTAGCAGTGACTGTGCTAATTATATTGGTGTGAGCATAAACAGACATTAACGCTGCGATGCTGTGTGAGAGATGTTCCACTGCTTGCTGGAGAAGTATTTATATTCCGTGTTGTTTTCTGAGATTTGGCTTATCATTTTCTCTTCCCTGGCTCCTCTGTTAGAGCCCTTGTTATGTTGTCAGCAAAGCTACTATATTTATTACTGGGGACAAATTATGCCCTATGCAGGAAAATCCATGGCCTGATTCTCCTCTCAATGACAATGGTATAAATTGGCAATAATCCCACTAAAGTGAGTGGAGTTAAACCAATGCAAAATCTGCGTAAGTGAGGTAACAGTCAAGCTCACTGTGTCTTACACTCCTCAAATTTCCTTTGTTTTTATACCTTTGTAACTCACTGGCTTTAATAGTCCCTCCTGATTGACATCATTATAAGAGAGAGGAGGATCAGGTCCTGTTAGTTTCATCTTGCAGTATTTACTGCTTATCATGAATGGGAGTCACTTTCACAGAGTGGAGGCATAACCTGAACAGGTCCTTATAGAGACATAAGGAACACAGAGCCCTGGGAATCCTGTGCATCCCCCAAGCTGAGGGGAAGGAGATGAGGGCTGCTCTCTGGGACCCCCAACTCTTATGTAGGGGCCATAGAAGCCCTTTTTATTATTAGCACCATAATTCATGTACATGTTAAGAGCAGAGCCTGCATATCACTGCACTCTCTTATAGACCCATTGGTTACTTCTTCCAGCGAAGAAAACTTACTAACTTCCCTGGCATAGGGTGTTCTCTTGGGGAACAAAGCACTGATCGTACGTCTCAGATGATCAGTTTCCTTGCAGGCTGTGTATATATAATAAATTTTCCCTGTAACTGTAGAGGAAAAAGTTCCAGGATTTGTTTTTTTTTTTTTTTTTTTTTTTTTTTTTAGATGAATTGTGAGATGGCAGTCAGATTCAGATCACACTGATCAGAAGCCAGGCCTACAGACTCGTGAGAATCAGAATTTAGAGAAAGGGTGGTCCAGTAGTTAGGGCACTAGCCCAGGACATGGAAGCCCTAGGTTCAGTTCCTAGCTCTTCCACAGATTTCCTGTGTGATTTGGTTAAGTCACTTAGTCTCTCTGTGCCTTGATTCTCAATCTGCAAAATGGGGACAATAGCACTGCCCTAACTTGTGGGGTGCTGTCTGAATAAGTACATTAGATTGTGAAGTGCTCAGATGCCGCAGTGCTCACCTTGTAAAATGGATTAAGCACATACTTTCCACCTCCTAGCAGAGTGGTGTGGGGTTCTGTGCTTTGAGCTGACCATGTCATTTTTGAGTAAATGAGTACCATGTGTTCATTTGCTGAGCAAGCCCAGGTTGAATACACCTTGCAAAGACATATTAGTGTGTAAATAAACAGCTGCAGACACTCATGCTTATGTAGGCATATATCTGTGTCATACTGAGGAAAGCAACATTATTTTCTAGGCCTGTTTAGGATGAAACTAAAGAAGTCAGAGCTGGGCTTTATATTCACATCATACTGAGTAGCACTCTTTGGTTTGCGTTTAACTATCAGAGGTAACTATGTCCATTTACAGTTTGAATTAACCCCCTCACAGTGTGCTACATTAAATATTTAAATCACTCTTATATATAGATAAATTTGTCTAGATCTACCTTATATGTAGTATAAATACCACAACTTAACGCTATTTTGCTTCTGCTACCACTGAAGCATATTGACCCCAATTCAGGAAAATACTTAAGCCAACCAAAAGAATCCATCCCTCTAAAAGTACATAGAAGAGGGAAAGCTCATGGGATTTAACAACATACAAGACATGCAAAGAATGGCCTAGGATAGACAGGGATGGTGGAGGCTTGTTCATGCCCTAAGCAATGTTTGATGGCATGGGAAGGATACAGGTTCAATATACTAATTCATTCAGTGCACAGAAGGGACCTGCTCTGGACACGAATCATGATTGTGTAGTGAAGGAAACTGTTGTCTGTAGGATCCCTGACTCATTTGTTGCAGTAGTTGGAAAGTGTGTAGTAAATGATGCAGGGGATTGCAGAAAGAGAAAGGACAATCTTCTCACAATGCACAGTCAATCTGTGAAACTCTTTGCCAAAGGATGTTGTGAAGGCCAAGACTATAACAGGGTTAAAAAAAAAAACCTAGATACATTCATGGAGGATAGGTCCATCAGTGGCTATTAGCCAGGATGGGCAGGGATGATGTCCCTAGCCTCTGATTGCTAGAAGCTGGGAGTGAGTGACAGGGAATGGATTACCTGTTGTGTTCACTCCCTCTGGGGCACCTGGCATTGGCCACTGTCGGAAAACAGGGTACTGGGCTAGATGGACCTTTGGTCTGACCAGTATGGTCATTCTTATGTTCTTGTGGATAAAGCAGTTCAGTGCCCCAGGGCAGCATTCTGCATTTAAGTCTCTGACTGCCAAATGCTGGGAATGGACGACAAGGGGATGGATCGCTTGATGGTTGCCCTGTTCTGTTCATTCCCTTTGAAGCATTTGGCGTTGGCCACTGTCAGAAGACCAGATACTGGGCTAGATGGACTGTTGGTCTGACCCAGTATGGCCATTCTTATTTTCTTTTTTGATTCTATTCCTGTCTCTGCCACAGAGTTCCTGTGTGATGCTGGGCAAGTCACTTATGCCAAACTTTTCAATGATGATCAGTAATTGTATCTTCCTCATTTTTTGGGTACTTTGATCTGAGGGCTTGCAATCTGAGTCAATGGGAGGCTTGGGAGCTGTGATTTGAATGTATAAAGTGGTGTATAATGCTATGCACGCTGAAATATCAGGTCACAGGTGCTAAAATTGGGCATCCAGAATTAGTAGATACTTTTGACCATAATCTCTCTGTGCCATAGTTCCCCATCTGTAAATTGGGGATAATTATGCCCTCTGTCATTTTACAGAGGTGTTGTGAAAATAAATAAATATTTGTGAAGCACGCAGGTTCTATATTGATGAGCATCATAGAAAAGCCCATGAGGAAATTATTCTATAGAGTAGGATTTGAATAGTGTGCAGTAAACAAGGCATGTGGGACCATACATTAAACAGTGAGGAGAAAACAAAATATTGAATAGCTGCTCATTAAGTGAAGATCATCCATTCTGTGTAGTGAATGAGGCAGGAATCGTGGAAAAAAATAGTATGTGATAAGGTAATTAAAAACTGTATCATAATGTACATGCACAAGGGAGCATAATTAAGGTTGCACAGGCAATCTTATTTCTGGCATTTACGAACTTTTGAGTGCTTGACTTTGCAACCTTAATCCCCTTTTAACATAGTTTATTTGTGTGTAAGTTAATATTTATATTGTAAGTGAGGATTAGGGTCCCATTGTGATAGGCACTGCATAGATGTATACAAAATCATGAATTTGCCAAGAGGAGCATGTATAACATATTAGAACTTTAAATCCAATTAGTGATCCTCTATTAGTGACCTATGGTTGATGATGGATGGTTGTATAGTGTTGAAACTTCTAAAGCCCCATTCTGTGGCTTTCTGCAGGTAACTGCATTGGTAAAGATTAAAAACAACAACCCTAAACTCTGCAAGATTCGGTATATTACAAAACAGCAGTTCTGAGAGATGGGTTTCTGATATGGTGATCTCAGACTGGAACAGATACCATGCGTTTTTATCATTGCCGCTCTCCCTCTTCCCCTCTCCCCACAAAGCTTCCACGCCTCTCCTCCCCCAAATCACTTCCCTTATCATCCCAGTTCTCTCTTCCTCTGGGCCCCTTTCTGTCAATCTGGGGTTCTGCCAGATTGTGGTTTGTAATGTGAACTTTTACCAAGTGGTGATGGAACCAACAGGAATGAGTGCTGTGTCCTCAAGGTCAAGGGCTGCATAGTGCTTGACAACATGCTGAGATGTGTAACTTTATTTTATCTGCTGGAAATGAGAAAATTAATTCCCAGTTGACTCAATTTTGTGTGACTAATGTGCCCAATCCTGCAGCCCTTACTCATGTGAATATTCTGACTGCGACAGAGTGAAGCCCAGGGGATGGGAGTACTGTGTTAGTGAGGGGAGGACAGACAGACAGACAGAAGAGGTGCTGTCTTTCCTAGTCTGAGATTGTTGTGTGGGAAACCCATTTCTCAAGACTGCTGCTGTTTGGTCAAAGCTGAAGTCTTGCCCTGTGAGCTTGGAAATGAATGGATTTCCAATGGAGTATTACAGGTGGCGGGGGCCTCACAAGTGCTGTATAGAATGGGACTGTTCCTTCCCGGCTCCATGTCAGGATTAGAGCAGATTTTGAGTAGCATTCCTAACAAATCCTTTTCGTCTTCCCTGTCCTAACTGCTTTATGATCAGAAACAAGATTATCTTGTTGCCTTGGTAGATCATTATTTTCCTGCAGCCTTTAAAAGTGTTTTGCTCCCTCAAGTCAGCCAAAACCACTTAAAGGTGCTATCCAGTTTTTACCAGCCATTATCATGTAGTGACGTTAATGAACTTCAAGTGCTTTGAGTTAATATAATGCCTAGTAGTAACTGAACCTGATTTTTATACATAAACATTAGAGTGATCGAGCATCTGCTCCAACTTGTTTCCATACTCCAATCAAGTTGCCTCCTTTTCGATCTCATAAAATATTGACGCAGGCAGTGCTTGTAATTCGGCTTGAAGTGATAGAATAAAGGTATGACTTATTCATGTCATGTAGGAGTTCATTCCTTGATGTTGGATGGATTCATTAAAGTCTTAAGACATGGCAGGGTGTGACTTTAATATGTGCTTCTGTTTTACAGTAGGACCTAGCTGATTTCCACTTATCGCTGGGATTTCCATTGGGAATTACCAAATGAATAAGTCAACAAATAAGAAAATAAAGCTGGTCCGTTACCATATGTATGATACATGTAAATGTGTTCTGCTGGATGTTTTAACAAAACTAATAGAGTCTGAGTAACATGAGACTGTGACATCTGTATTGTTTTATTGACTGCATTGTCAGTATTGTCTCATTGTTTCCTTGTGCTCCCCCATCTATCTGGCTCCACCTATTTCTTTTCTTAGGCTTAGATAGCAATCTCTTTGGGACATGGAGCATCAACTTGTTCTGTGTTTGTACAGCATGTAGTACAATGGAGCCCTGGTCCATGACTAGGGCGCCCAGGTGCTACCACAGTACAAATCATAATAGTAAATTGAATCTCAGAGCTTTAAGAACTGCATAGACTCAGGGAATCCAAGGCCAAATCCGAATTTATTTGCCACAAGAGAGCATATCAGAGACTTTGCTATAGTACTCCCGCTTTTAAAGGCCTGATCCTGCAGCTGCCATTGACATGCTGTGCACCAAACTCCTGCTGACGGTAATTCTGTATGTGGTGTGGTCACAGGATCAGGCTGTAAAACTTTTCTGTAGTGTGGGGAGAACACTGTATCTCTTAGCTTTTATGAATTGCAGAGCATTTGGATTATCTGAGGTTCTTTTATGGCCCGGAAATTTGAATTATTCTGGATCTCTAGTTCCATTGAAGGGGCTGCTGTTGGTAAATATACAAGCAAAGCAAGTGTGTTCCAAGAATCTGAGTATTCTTAAAATAAAATCAGAATGAATACTTCCTTGGCCCAAGTATTTCCCTTCTATTAGATCCGCTCCTTCTTTTTGCTGATACAGTGACCTTTTTCGAAGACACAGCTTTTATTAACCTAGAAATGCACTGACATTTCTAGATGAGAATGACTCCTAGCAAATATGGGAGCTGAGCTGAGACTCTTTGCAAATCGCCAGCTTAATCAACTGTGAGAGAAGAGATGGCTACTCCACAAATGTGTTTGTCTCCAGAGGAATTTGGTTTTCCTACAGAGATGTTTCTCTGCAAAAGTGCTTTACTGCAAGTCTGTGAACATGTGTGGACAGCCCCGTCATAAAGTACAAAATCAGTGTAGGGAGAGATTTAACCAGAGTTAGTTAATGTTCATATTGGTGCCACATCTCCAGAGACTCCCTGTCCAAATCATGAAGGCATTCTCCCTAGCATTGTCTCCTTTGTCTGAGTGTAACTTTCCAAGCAGAAAATCTTGTCAAACTTTCATGAATTATGTAGTTCTTATGCTTTTGTGGATTCGCTTTACATTCTTGACAGGAGGCAGGTGACCTATTCTAAACCCATCAAATCCTTTTTCCTTGGGACTGTGCATAAGGAAGGCAGTGTTGTGTAATGGTTAGAGTTCAGGATGGAAAGTCAGAAGTTCACTATTGAGACAGACATGTCCCAGGTTGGACAGTTCTGATGAAGGAAGACTTGCTTCACTTTTCTAGTATTATGTAGCATAGAAAGAGGTTATAGAAAGACCACTGTGTGTTTTGCCTCTTAGATCTATAGCCTCTGTCTTGTTTGTTTCTCTGTCAGGTATGTATTTGATGTGATAATGTTGTCCTCATGAGATGTTTGCACCATTGCGTATAGAGTGGAATATACACTAAGTGACCACACAGTCGGCTAGATGAAATTGGTCAGCGAGCAACAACGATCACACAATAAAAAACAGTCAATTGACCAAAGTTTTGGTCACAGGGTAATCACTTAAATTAAGGTGTTGCCTCTGGTAGGTTTTCGGATTGAAGTAAAAACAGTCTTAAACTATCCTTTACTCCAAGCTACTGTCTCAATTGCAAGGCATGCTAGAATCCTGTTGGGTGCAGTGCCTAATGCAATAGAGCCCTGATCCTGATTTGGTCTTAAGGGTATTACTGCAATACAAATAGGTTGGGATTTGGGTGTCTAACTCACTTAGGCCCCTTTATAAATCTTAATAATAATAAATGATAACAAGGAGATGCACACGAAAGAAGACTGGAACTCAGCCCACTTGTCTCTGCAAAGCAACTAAAGTTACCTGAGGAAGCTGGAAGCATGGAATGTTGCAGCCAAAATCAGGACACTTTACTGCCTGATCCAATTCCCATCAAAGTCAGTGTGAGTTGGATAGGGCCATTATTTTTTCAAGTGGCAGTCAATAACATAATGTATTCAAGCTCACTGATACATGTCAAGCCAAAAAATCTTTTGATAATTAGGACAGACAGAATTTTTCTCCTGTAGAACTGCTAATTCTAAGTGCAATCTTGCATCTCTGCTGGAAGCCTGTAATTTTTCTAGCCTTTAAAGACCACCTCCCTGAGGGGGAATATGGGAGTCTTAAGTGTTTAGGCATAATTAGAATGATACAATTAAATTCCTTAATTTTATTTTTTTCTTTTGCATTTGATGAGAGTTTTTTAATTACTTTGATTTAAGAGATGGTAGTAACTAATTGGATTTCAGGCTAGATCTGTGTAGGCACCAGTGAAGAGAGAGTGGAAACGGGTCTTGTCAAGAAATTAAACATATAGTTCTTAATGGGACCAGTAAAATCCCCAAGGGCAAATTAAAAACAAAAATCCATTTTAATGTGTTAATTTATCAGCCAACGTCATCTTAAAGGGAATGAGAAATATAAATTTGGGAGTTAGGTGAGCAAATGGTACGGTAGATCATCCCCTGTACTATGTGCATGAAAACAGTGCTCCAAAACTGTCCAAGGGACCTGAGCAGAGCAAGTCTCACCTCCGCACCCTGAGGCTCTTTTACCTGCTGTTCATCCCCCCTGCATCCTCCCGGGGCTGGTCCGCAGAGCCAACTACAGTAGGGGAGGCAGTGTAGCCTAGAGGATAAAGCACCAGACTGGGAGTCAGGGTTCTGTTCCTGGCTCTATTCCTGGGTGACATTGGGCAACTCACTTCATCTCTCTGTGTCTGTTTCCCCATCTGTAAAATGGAGACAATGATAAGCCTCCTTTGTAAAGCACTTTGAGCAGTGCTATATAAGAGCTACATATTGTTGTTGTTATTGTTGCTGACACCAGCAGGGAGCTAGATTGTGACCCTGGCTACAGCGTTGTGCAGGGCAGTAAGGGGATGTAAGGAGCCCCCTTATTACCCTGTGCAGGCTAGAGTTATTTTGGGTAGCAGCATTGGGGAAAGAAAACTCTGTTAGGCTGCTTCTCCCCTTTTGAAGCATGTGAGTGGGTGGAGTCTTGGCTCTGTCCCTCCCCATGATGTTGGTTAATGCAGCTGAGCTGGCATACCAAGGAAAATAATCTGAACCAATTACAGAGTTGGTGCACACTGCATTCCACCCTCTTCCCCATATCACGTCAAAGCTATGGGGAAACTAGGGAGCAGAATGTGACTCTGAGTTGCAGTCCTGCTCCTGGTCTGCTCTGGGGACAGCGCAACAATGTGCTGCCCCTTATTTGGGGTTTATGGCAAAGATGCAATCAAGCTCTAAAGGAGTTGGGCCCAGAGCCACAAAGGTATTTAGGCTCCTAACTTCCACTGAATTCCTCTGTGGATCTGGGCCTTACTCCTTTAGCTCTGGTGAGAGAAGCTCATGTTTTAGTGCTGGAGGTACCAAGCCTGGTTCCTAGTAATGACCCATGACATCAGTCATTGCACCTGCAGGATACCCTTGGAATGAAACCAAGCATGTTTCTAGTCCGTCTGGGAGAAGTGGAACAGGAGTGGCAGCAGCTGTGTGGCCTTGTCTCTCTATAAAACTGTGACATGGCCATAGGAACTTACAGCGGGAGTCTGTGCTGCTGCTTTCAAGCTGAACACCCACTTTCGTGCCTTTGGCAAGAGGACAGGTGCAGAGGCATGGGCAAGGATGTATTGATAGAAGGGCTTCACTGGGAGAAGGCCAGACTCTGCCTCACAATGGGCAATATCAGGACATCCTCATGGTTAGAGGGCCAAGCCTGCACACCTCATCCTCTCTCCTCACACATTTCCTCTGTGATTTGGCGACGTCTCTTCCTCTTCCATCTCTGGCCAGCTTATGCCCTATCCCTCCTGCTTCTGTCTGGTTTGCCATATGAACACAATACAAAAAATCTTTCTGCAGATGTTGATGGCCTAGTTCTTTCTCTCCCTGCTGGTCTTTAATGTAACTTGGCTCCCCAGAATAACCATTGTGCAGAAGGGGGAAGTTGTAAGGAAAATGAGAAATAATGTGGCAAATGGTGCCAAAGTCTCTAATGAGCTGGAGAGGAGCCATGTTTTTGTTTCCCACTGGAGTACTTGACCTGTATTTCTTCATGGACCTGTGGTGACTGTTACCCCACAGATCCTGCTTTCAGGGTTATCATATTTCTGACTACATAACCAGCCACTTCTGTGATAATTTTGTTCCTGGGGAGCCAGGTCTCTGTGTGTTGGCTCAGCACAGTACTTCTCACGCTGCCTGTTAATGAGACTCCTGACCCAAGATCTGCCATACATTTTACCCTACATATATGCTTCAGGAGCAGCTCCCCCAAAGCCTGGAAAGCCTGTTTAAGGACATTTTCTGGTTCCATTAACAGAATAAAAATATTGGACCAGGTTCCATTGTCCATGCCACTGCCTTTACACTGTTCTGAATAAACTAAAGGAACAGCTGCAATGAGAAAGGAGGTGCCATTTTTTACAGTCACTTTTCAGAGTAAAATCACGCTGCAAACTCCAGCAAAATCTATTAATCTAAACCTGGAAGGAGCTTGTTTCACAGCAAAGTGAACTCAGCTGGCCAGGCAAAATAGGTTTAACAAGTAATCACATTAATAGAATGCATGTCCCTGTTTAGTGCATATGACCACTAACCAAACTGAGGGAGATGTTTCCCTTGTGGGCTCACTAGTGCATTAGTTACATTAACAACAGCCTTGATTATCCATGGTAGGCCTCTCAGAAGTCTCACCTGATTTGCGACAGACCTGACCTCCTTTTAGCATTGCAAATTGATCATCAGGTGCAGTTTAGAGAACAGAACCTGTTAGTCTTTGCCACAAATTATTTCCTATTAAAAAAAAAATGCTCATGAGAAAAAATAATGCAAAAGAACAGTTATTTTATGATTGTGTTTCCCAGGACCTTAAGCTTTCAACTTCGTTTTTGTTCCTTCCCCAAGATAAAGCAGTAGGTTCAGTGTAGGGTTGAATTTGTCTAGAATTGGGCCCAGAACTCCCCTAGATAACATGTTTTGTATAATTTAATAACTTTTTTTAGTTGAGATAAGCCCTAACAAAAGCCTTGGATCCAAACGAGGAGGAAGGGTAGTCTTGTGTTTAAAGCACAGGACTGGAAACCAGGAGACCTGGGTTTAATTCTTGGCTCTGCCACGGACTCCCTGTATAATGTTACGCAAATCACGCGGTGCCAGATTTTCAGAAGCGCTCAGGGTAGATTTTCAGAAGCGCTCAGGGTAGATTTTCAAAAGCGCTCAGGGTACTTACTGTTGCCAACTCTTGAAATTTTATTGCAAGTCACAATATTTGATGTTTTTCTTAAAGTTCCAACTCCTGGACTCATGTGGTTATTTGAAAATCTCCTTTTAGAAAAGAAGTACGTTTCTTGTCTTCCTGGTTGCAGGAAAAAAAGCTTTGAAAGCATGAACCCTAAAGGCTTAAAATCTGGAAAGCAAATAAAAATAAACCCATGTTTATTATTTTTTTAAAAACTCATGATTTTTGAAAGCTCAGGGTTACCATACCAATTTAGACCCTGAATAAGTGGTGAGATGTTCAAAAATGCTCAGTGTGCTGGGTGTTGACCTCTCAAAAATTACTTGAAAAAAACCTTTAAGGTGGAGTTAAGATTGTTGTTACACAACAGGAGTTCTCCCCATATCGTTCTGGACCTACTTGTTTAGGTCCCTAAATGGGAACTGAGCTCTCTGGAAAATCTGGCCCAAATTGTGGGTGCTGAACACTTTGGAAATTGAGGCACAGAGATATTAAGGGCAGAATTTCCTAATCTTTTGTTTGTTTGTTGTGTCCGTTTCTTTATCTGGCTTATCTATTTAGATTGTAGGCTCTTTGGGGCAGCGAGTGTCTCTTCCTATGTGATTGTACAGCCCCTAGCACAATGAGCTAGTATTAGTAATGTGTTAGTTGGGGCCTTTAGGTGTAGTTGTAATATAAATAACAAACTTTGAAATTCTGGGCCAGACTCTTTGATTCCTCTGCTATCACCAAGAAAATTAGGAAGCCTAATTTTGTTCATAACTGTGATATGAACAAAAGAAGGGGAGAGAAGCACCAAATGAAATGTAAACTATCAACAAAGTTCTGTTGGAGCTTCAGGTCTGACCCTGTCAAATCACAGCAGCATTACTCTCTTAGTAATTTGTTGCCACTGGAACCATCAGTTACAACCACCGAGAATAGAGTGACTGATTTCTCTAAATCCTGATGATATAGTCTAAGCTGGTGCTGCATGAGCAAACTGAAAAGGGTGATTTCTTTTTTCTCCTCCTGTCTTGCTATTTTAGTGAACAGGTAATGTTTCTCGCAGCTTCACGTTAATTGCTCCTTTCAGCATCTGCTGGTGCACAAAGTGGCAAAATGAATGGTCATTTTCTATTCCCTTTGATACAGTATTTTCAGTAATATATGATTATCAGAACGAAGTAGATTCATGGAGAGATCCTGGAAGTAGATGTGTGGGCAGTAAATTGCCCACATATATTTGCCGAGGGTGCCTGAAATTATCTGCTAAACCAGCTGGATGACGAGCATGAAGAAGGAAAGTAAAATGGTTGGAGAAGTGAGAAATAGTGTCTAGTAAATATGGGCCAGATCCTGGTCCTGTTGAAGTCAATGGCAAAAAGCTCATGGACTTCAATAGCAGCAGGATCAGGTCACAGGTCACTGGGAGTTTGTTAGGAAACATGTGATGGGCAGATAATCCCCCTTGTTGTCTCTAACAAGGACTGGATTTACTTAGCTGTTCTGAAGTGTGAAGAAATGCATGTTTTTACTATAGAGAAGGAACATAACCTGCTCCTGCTCCCACTGATATCAATGGAGAGTTTTAATCTTGATTTCAATGCAAAGATCAGCTGCATCACAGACATTCTACATTTAGGTATAAAAGGCAGGAGGGGTCCTTTTTTCAGAAGACCTATCTCTAGGGTTTCTGGTATAGATGGCATCTGTAGACTTTGAGTCGATGCAAGCGTCCTGGTATTAAATCCAGTTTTCCATTCCTCTGTAGATTACAAACTGAAAGACTGGGTATACAAAACATATGGTGCAAATTACCACTCCACCTTTACATTTCACTCCCCATCCCTGTTTATTAGCATGTGGAGCTATCAATGGAGCTGTGGGGTCTCAGAAATATACCTGAGGACTGGTAGTCACAACTCCTGCTTTCTATTCCCTGTTGATGTGTGACCTTATGGCCTGATTTTCAAAGGTGCAAATCACCTACATTTTCCATTAACCTCAGTGCGAGCTGGTGTTCATCAGCACCTCTGAAGCTCAGGCCACAAATCTCTCTGTGCCTCAGTCTCCTCATCTGTGAAATCAGAATAATGATAGCTACTTCCCAGGGACAACATAATGCTTGTAAAGGGCTTTGAGTTCCTGGATAAAAGGTGTAATAGGAGAAAAAAGGATGATTGAACAGCACTTCATAGAGCAATTTTCATCTTCAAAGCCTAATGCAAACCTCTACTACTCGTCCTGTCCATTTATGATTAACATGAGATAATTTATTGGACCAATTTGTAGGGTATGAATGGACATGGGTTTTAAAATCAGGTGCTTTCTCTTTCTTTTCTTTCTTTCTTTCTTATTTTGATTGGCACGCCCGCTAAAACAGCACCTCTTCATAACCTGTAGAAGACCTTGACATAACTTTAAAAATACAGAAGAACTAACACCCAAACTTAACTAAACAGTAGCAGTGCAATTCAGTATAGCTAAGTCCCTTTGTTTTCAGTTTAAACCAATTTTTACCGAAAAATTCCCAGGTTTTACAAAAAGTGTTATTCATTTTTTTCTGATTTTCACCCTACTTTTGTATTATTCTAATATAAAAAAATTACTTGTTTTATTAGGAAAATACAGTACATTGCATGAGATATACATAGATCGATAATACATTAGTCTGCATGTATATGCAAAGCTGCCTGATGAAAGAAGGCTATGTATTAGTCTAGAACAGTGTTTCCCAAACTTGGGACGCCGCTTGTGTAGGGAAAGCCCCTGGCGGGCCGGGCTGGTTTGTTTACCTGCCCCGTCCGCAGGTCCAGCCGATCGCGGCTCCCACTGGCCGCGGTTCGCTGCTCCAGGCCAATGGGAGCCGCTGGAAGCGGTGGCCAGTATGTCCCTTGGCCCGTGTCGCTTTCAGCAGCTCCCATTGGCCTGGAGTAGCGAACCGCGGCCAGTGGGAGCCACGATCAGCCGGACCTGCGGACACGGCAGGTAAACAAACCGGCCCGGCCCGCCAGGGGCTTTCCCTACACAAGCGGCATTCCAAGTTTGGGAAACACTGGTCTAGAAGATGCACACAGTAAACAAACAGGAGCGCACACACGCTTCAGTGTGCGCATCTGAACGTACTGATGAATCTCATGCCCGCCACATACACATTTCAAGCTGTTAGCAGATAACCGTTTAAAGATTTGACACACTAAAATGGGAAGAAAACAAAAATCTGTATCAGAATATGTTCCAGAACACAAGGAAGCATTAAAAAAACAAAAGCAGAAGAGGATGAAATTGAGTGTATGAGCTGCAAATGGTGTGGCCCAATTATTAAAGGTAAATATTTATAGGCTAATAGTTCTAAGTTTACAACAGTAAACTGTTTTTTCAAATGAAAAGTTTTATTTGGGGATTAGAGAGATATTGTTTTCTTAAACTCAGAGGCGGCATTGTGTTTTCAGTTCGGTTTTAGTTCTGCAGCAAACCAAATTTATGAATGGAGTTCAAAGCATTAATCTACTGAATACTTCCCCCTGTCTTTCCGTCCACCAAAATAAACCCCGTTGTTTACCCAGAAAAATTATTAATAGTTTTTTGCACTGATTTTCACCTGTTTTTGTTGTTGTGGTAATAAACACTGATAAATTCCTGGGAAAAATTAAATAAAATAAAAACTGAAAATTAAGAGCGCTAAGTATAGCCCACTACCAGCAAACTTAACCGCTCAGGCTGTCAAATAACCTCTCTCTCCCCCATTTTCAAAATGAGAAAAATGCCTGAGAAAAATACATAATTTTTATACATCCAGTGCAAATTGTGCTACCACATTTGCAATATATCAGAGGACACAGGAGCCCTATATATCAACTTTAACCATTCATAGGCAAGGAGGGATTACAGTGCTGCTTCTAGCTCCAAGTTGTGATCATGCTATAAACGGCTTTCATAATTTAGTGCAGCAACAGAACCCCATAATGGTATCATAGATGGAATAAATAATCAGCATCTCAGAAATACATGGCTGTGTTCAATCACATTTTCCCCCTAGTGATATAAAATCACCAGGCTGAAGCTAGTGTGATCCAGACCTAGGAGATCGGATTAGAGCCCCCTAATTTAGCTCTCCTGTCTTTTTAAAAAATAAACTCTCATTTGATGTTATTTATTGCTATGAAATGTTTAATGCTCTCTTCCCTTGCACTCCCACCTTTGCTTTTGTTCTTTCCTTCCATTCTTTTCTTCCTTTCCCCTCCATTTTTCTCCCTCTCATTCACCAAATGCTGCCAAAGAAGCTTGGTCCCAAGGAATCTCTGCCATTGGAATGTGCCAGCAGTTGGAGAGAGACAGCTCTTGTTGCAGTGAAGTTCCTGTGGGAGGCTTTGTCCATACTGAGCAGAAGGGTGAGGGTGCAGTGGAAAATAACAAACACTGGGGCTGATCCTAATAAGTGCTGAGTGTTCTCAATACTGCAGTTGAGAAAGCCCAGCCACTCTTAGAAGGAGCTTGGCATCTTGCAGGATCAGTGCTAGAATACACAACAGATTGCATGACTATATCTTCCACAGGAAATCTTAACCCTAAAAAGATGATTGGGACTTTTTTGTGTGTGGCTAGTGGCAATGAAGGCACAGAAGTCAGATGGGTTTCCATCATTGTTATGATATGTATTATAGTAGTATCTGGAGGCTTAAATTGAGCTATGGCCCCATTGTGCTAGGTGCTGTACACCTGTCAGGTAAAATAGAGTCCACGCCCCAAAGAACTTACAATGTAAAGACAGGACAGGTGAAGAGTGTGAGAGAGTATGTTATCCCCATTTTATAGATGAAGTACAGAGGCACAAAGAGATTAAGTAACTTGCCCAAAGTCACACAAGAAGGCTGTGGCAGAGTCGGGAATTTACCCTAGATCTCCTAAGTTCCAGTCCAGTGCCTTAACCACAAGACCATTCTCCCCCTTTAAAGTGCTGTTAATATAGGAGGAAGTGAAAAGATTCAGTCTCTCTCCCCCCTTGCTCTCTCAAGGGGAAAAAAATGAGATCAAATCTTGCAATTGTCAACCATGCAGAACTCCCATTGAGTAATAAATAACTTGCAGCTTCTCCTTGGAGCGATGGCCCCTATTGTATTCCACTGTGGGTTACCCATGTGCACCATGCGTCCAGAGCCAGATAATTTGAAAGTAGTGTGCAGCATTTATATAACATCTTATCATCATCAATAGATCTCAAAACAGGCAAGTACTGTCATCTTCATTTTACAGGTGGAGGAAATGGACATGCAAAGAGGTTAATATGATTTGGCCACTATCATACAGCTAGTGAGTGTCAGAACAGGGGAAAGAACCCAGTTGTGGTGTGCATTATCCACAGAGGTCATTGCAAGTTTTGAATGTGTAAAGACCAGATAATTACTGCAAGTTTTGACTAATGGATAATAAAAAGGGAAATTACAGAAAAAATCAAAACACTGGAACAGATTTAGTAACTGGGAAGAATAATTCTGAAACATTTTAGAATATTAACTAATGGCTGAATGCATTTACTTAACATAATGAAGTCGGTCGCTGTGTTTTTTTTAATCAAACAGATGGGTAAAAGATTATGAACAAAAATGAGATCTGAATACAATGAATGCATTTAATTACTGAAAAAGACAAGAAGAGGGTTTGTTTTTAAACTCAAGGAGTGAGCTAAAGGATTTTTCTACATTGTACCTTCAGAAAGTCTCAAATATTTTTTTCCTTAAATCCAGATTATTACTGTTTTAATGGTTTCTGGGTGTTTTGGCAGAAATGTTGGATCCATGTCTGAAGTTAGCAGGATATCTGACACAATTCAAGGAAAGCTTATTTGGTTAGTGATGTCTGAATGGCCAAAAGAATATGAGGGAAGCTGTTCTTTGTAGCTAGAAGCTGTGACCAATGGACTCCTTTGTGTTGTGTTGAATTTCTCAAGGGCAAAAATTGTTGCTGATAGTAAAATTTAGCACACATACAGTGCTCTTAGCCACTTTTGTGAAACATACTGGGATCTATGGATTACATATAATTTCTATTTTATAGATGGGAAAACTGATGCAGTGACTCATCTGAGTAAATCGGTAATAAGGAATACACTCCATAGTCCAATGCCATATCCCTTGAACCATGCCTTATTAAATTAGCTTCTCTCCTAGTGTTATGAACCACATCTATACAATATGTTTCTACTCCAGCTTTTTAATGTGAGATGTGATTTTGATCTACATACCCCTGGGAGGTATGGGCAATTGAGGGTTCTAGAGCACTTGTATTGCTTGTCAAGATGGTTCTATCTTTGCAGGTTGCTAAGAATCCTGTTGTAAAACCCTTTCTAATGACCATTTTGCTTGTTTTCCAGATCAATTCAGGAATGGCTTATAGTAGCTGATACTTTACCAATTCCTAACGTTACAAATTAATGGTTTATGCCACTTGAAAGCTTGGAAAGCCAGATTTCCCACTGAAACTAGTTATTGCTGCTATCATATTGAACTTCTTACATGAAGGTGCTTTTCCTTTTTGTTGTCTGTCATTCCCTGTCCAATTTGAATGGATGCATGCTGAGGATTATCCCATTCCATCAGGGGCATCACCCAAGCCAACTATACCCACTAGATAACATGTAGCTCTTCGGGCTGCGGCATGGAGAATTGAGGTTTCAGCTCTAATCCTTTGTGAAAGGCCACAATTATTTCCCTTCTAATCACTCCCTCTTCTCCAAGTGAAGATCAGTGCTTCTGCCCGTGCCCGATGGACCATGCCTGCAGTCACTTAGCAGAGAGGTTGCAGGCACAGATATGCTATGCTCTCTCTGCATTTGGCCAAGGAGCAAAGGACTGAAATAATGCCATGTAAAAGGTAGGCCTTGCTGCAGGGCCAGCCTCAAATCTCTTTCCTGTTGGCAGTCATTAAAATAGATTAAATAGATTACCTCACCTTTGCCAAAATCAAAAGACTTGTGTGGTACAGAGACCCAGTATTTTACTGTTTTGCTCATCCCCACAAAGAGGGACCTGCAGAAGGGGACCATGAGAAACCCCTTTATTAGGTACAATCTGAGAATGTCATTGGATGGGTCCCAGGGTAAAAGCATTGACACAGGGCAGAATGATCAAACCCATCTACGGGCTTCAGATCATTAAAGTTGCCAATGTGTGTGAGGGGAGAAGCAAAGTAAATACAGCAAGTGCCTGTTTTTATCTCCAGCCAAAAGCGCAGATCACCAAAGCTGAAAGATAGGGAATTTATCTAGGCCTGAGGTAGGAGTGGGAAAGTGAAAGTAAATCTCATTCCCATTGATAAAAGGCTCTGTGTTTGTCTTTACCTCTGTGTGCCAAGTGAGGCCAAGCTGCTTTTGCCATTTTTTTTAATTAATTCTCCCTTTCATTGCACCTATCTCATGCTCCAAGCACACTGAATAATTAACAAAACATAAATTTGATCACAACAAATTCAGTGCTTCTCAGGCCCTTGTGTGTACTTGGTAGGGTGGCCAGATAGCAAGTATGAAAAATCGGGATGGGGTGGGGGAAATAAGGGGGCCTATATAAGACAAAGCCCAAATATCAGGACTGTCCCTATAAAATCGGGACATCTGGTCACCCTAGTACTTGGGATTAGCCCTGACTCAACGATTGGTAGCCAGCAACCAATGGAGCTGAACAGGTGCAAACCTGAAGTGTAGATTACAAAATCTGTCCTTTACACCAGCTGAGTTTACAAAAGTTTCAATAAACTCCATTGGTGCAAATTGGAGCTTTCTTTGTCTACACTTGGGGTTTGGACTGGTGCAGCTACACTAGTAATTGGCCTCCATTGGCTGAATCCCAAGTATTGACCAATACATTAGATACAAACACTTGCTGCATGGACTGGAGAATATCACAGCATTGGGGAAAACATCTTTATTTTATAGCATACTACAATATCTTGAAATAATGGTCCAAAACACTACAGTTTATAGTAGCCATATTGAAGGGATTGGGATTATTGCTTTAGAATACTGTAGAATTTTATTTTACTTTAGGAGTAACTGGTCCACCACATATTTACATTTACTACTCTGAGTTTATAGTATAGCCATTGAGTGTTGCTATTTACACTGCTTACCTTCATTACAGGAACTTGGTGTTAATTAATGACATTGCCCAACAGAGCAGGAAATACCCAACAACACAGTTAGAATGTTAAGGCTTCAGGTTTGTATGTAGTCTTCCAACATGTATTTGAGGTTTGCCAGCTCATGGGATTTCTGCTCAGCCCTGCTTTACAGGTTGAACAAAATATTTTTATATTTAAAGAGCACCAAGTATATAATTATAATAATTAATTAATACCTTGTAGCAAAAGGGTGCTTCCAGTACTTTTTCCTCAGTACTCAGTTCTTTCTTCTTTGTAGGTGTTGTCTTACAGTCTAGGAGAATCCCTTTTTTAGTTTTGTATTTAAATTAGTTATGATATCCTCCAGTTTATTTCAATACATGGAGTCTCATGTTTAACTTGAAGCACATAAGTAAGTAGACCCCATTGAAGATAGTGCTGTATTGCAGCCTTTAAGTTAACCTTACACTGTTTATTTCTTTGGCTGTATTGGGACCCTAGATTCTACTGTTTTTGTCCCCTTCCTTTTACCTGTGTGGTATAATAAATAAAAAGCATTTGGGATACAGTAGCTTGGTTATCTGTGGCTATAACAGGGCAAATAATTTGTAATGAATTTTACTGAACATTCCCTAAATCTGATAGAGTTGTCTGTAAGCGGATAGGGATTTTTGCTGATTTAGAAATGATTTGCCAAATAACTTATTTGGATAATTTTTTGGCCTGTAGCTGCTCGTTGGAGGTGGTTTAATTATGTCGTTATGTCGACGGGAGAGCTCTCTCCCATTGACATGGAGCGGCTACACGAGAGATCTTACAGTGGCACAGATGCGTATTCCAATACGAATACTTGTGTTTGCAAATTTTAAGATGTGCTTTATATGACTATTCCCTAATGTTTCCTTAATTTCATTATCATGCAACTCCCCCAGTCTTGTAATCTCCCCATAGTTACTCAAGAGAGGAGAGAGTTGGGCCCTATGTATTCAGGGCCACCGAGAGCGGGTTCGGGCCCCGGTGAAAAAATTTTTGGGGGCCCCTCAGCAAGGGCAGACCGGCTAAACAGGGCCGACGGGGGGGTGAGGGGGGAGGAAGCCGGGTCCCTGGCCCCCTTCCGGACTGCCGGGCCCCGGTAAGGCGATGGGGGGGGGGGGAAGCCGGGCCCCGGGCTCCCTTCCGGACCGCCGGGCCCCGGTAATTTGTACCGGCTTCCCCCCCTCTCGTCAGCCCTGTATGTATTCGTATTAATGGCGCTTATGAAGTTAGAGGAATACAGCAGCTGGGCTAATAGCAGTGTGTTTTTTACTGAGTGTCTAAACAAGATGCAAAACATTACACTCTGTATAATTGTGTATCTAATCTTGACTAAGAAAATCCTTATAATGGGAATGAGATCCTATTGCAAACTGCTGATTAATCAGCAGCTGCTTGGATGGCTGGACACTAGAATAGCAGGCAATCAATCATTAGACAGATTCAGCAAAATAAGCAGAGTGACTTCAGTCCTCTTTCACAAGTAAAGACACGTCAGAATCGCGGTTGCTTTCAGAGTCTCCTTGTTGGCTCAGGAAGTGCAGGTGAAGTCAATTGTTACCATCGCAGTTCCCCGCACTCACAATATGTCTGCATTGTGTTATTGACCACTTGAGATAGGTGATGGTGCTCATGAAGGCGCACAATCCTATCAGTTTCTTCTGCAAGCGTGCGCCACTCTGTTGGAAAGCTTGGAAGTTCTGAGTGAGAGGTATTTGTTGACTGGGTATAACCAAGATGGAGGCAGAGTGAAAAGCGATTGTACTCCATGATAAATCTATGCTAATTGATGCTATCTGAAGTTTTGGCCCTTCGTTTCTATTTTTTACACCGTTTAACTTAGTTTGTTGGATTCTGACTGGCTAGTGAGCAATAATTAGTATGAGCCATCTAGCTGAGGTCACGTTGCTGTGTGGCATGTTGTTTACTACTTCATTTTCTTCCAGCCATCTCCCTCTTCCCCCTTCTCCCCCACAATGAACACCAGTAATAGCTAGAAGGTTATTCTGTGGCAATGGGAGAATTTCATTCTCAAGGGCCATAGTGGGAGCAGCACCTTCTTGTCTATTTGTTTTTCCATTTCATTTTTAAGAATCGTATGAATAATTTACATCTAAACTCCTCCTCCTCCTCCTCATTTATTATTACAGTTGTCCCTAACTGAAATTATAGCCCCATAATACTAGTCAGTGTAAAGACACAGTCCTTACCTTGAAGAGTACACTCTGCATAGAAAAGATGGACAAAGGAAGTATTATTTTTTCTTATTTTGCAGATTAGGATCTGAGACACACAAAACTTAAGTGACTTGCCCAAGGTCACACAGAGAGTCTGTGCCAGAGCCTGCAATTGAATCCAGATCTCTTGAGTCCCAGTTCTGTGCCTTAATCCCAAAGGCATCCTTCCTCTCTGTGAAATACAGCAGATAGTCCACAATACGTCACCATGTCCCCCTGGCTTTTACGTTGCCAAGCTTTATCTGGAAAGCAGGCTCCTCCAGCTTCTTGACTGACGTATTCTAGTATTTTAACATTTACTTGAGTTATATAACAGCCAAACAATCTGTTTTGTGAGTTTAATATAAACCTAATTCCAGTGAGTCACATGCTGTGCTTGCAATGGTGCAAAGTTAATGAGTCAGGGGAGTGAGGGTGATTCTTTCTGGGCTTCTGCATGGAAATCTCTTGCTGCCTGAAATATCCGTGATGCCTCACAGTCAAGTAAAGCTGCCAATTTTCCTCCCCCCAGTCACTTTCCATCATTGGGGACTTGTTCCGAAACTTTGAAAGAGCAGCTGATGCATCACATCAGCTCTCATTCTTCAATACCATCAAGCCCAGTGGTCTTCATTAAAGTGATTTCTATGCCACAAGTAATTGTCTGTAGCCATCTCCAAAAGAAGTGTGCATGGTTGTCCCAAATTCTCCATGATCTTGGCCATTATTTAAGTGCATTGCAGGGCAGAGGAAAGGGGTGTGTGTTGGGGGGCGGGGAGAGAGACTGATAATGGCCACTCAGTTAAAAAAACACAGCCTGGTTCTTGTCCTGTAGAAACATGCCTTTTATAAAAAATCAAAAAGTGCAACATCCACTTAATGTGAAAACTTGGGCATAAATCTTAAGGACCAAATCCTCAGCTGGTGTAAATCAGCATAACTCCACTGAAGTCAATAGAGCTATGCCAGTTTACACCAGCTGATGCTCTCATCTCTTCTTAATGTCAAAGTGAATATCTCTAGATGTTCTTTCATGTGCACTGAATTCTAGTATGCAGAATGACCCTCTGTTTTAACTCGCAAATGTTAGTGCTGTCCACATGTACATGTACCTGGCATAGTTCCAAGCAACACTGAAAGGAAACTGAAATCATGCTTGCTGAAAGTTCACCCCAGTAAACATCTAATTGTTTGCACCTTCGGACTTCAGGTATTGTTGCTCTCTGTTCATGCAAAAAGGACCAGGGAAGTGAGAGGGTAAAGGAATAAGCCCCCTAACAACTCTGACAGCAGTTCTGAGC
This sequence comes from Terrapene triunguis, assembly GCF_002925995.2. NCBI lineage: Eukaryota > Metazoa > Chordata > Testudines > Emydidae > Terrapene > Terrapene triunguis. The sequence continues at coordinate 3,417,335 of NW_020664582.1, read as the reverse complement.
CAGACCAATCTACATCAGTTTAATAGTTTGGCTGGTCTCCTCGGCATGAACTGGTAACTGAGTCAGTGCAATCAGATTTAGGGCCTGATCTTACTCCAATTTAAGTCAAAATAAAACTCCCATTGAGTTCAGTGCAAATGGGATTAGGCCATAGTATTGTCTGATGTCTTTCAGAGAAATCTTCTCATGCTGCAGACACCTTTCAGGGTCTCACATAACCTAGCCCATCCCTGGGGCGCAGTTGAGCATGATTTAAAATGATAAAACACAGCAGTGCTGAAGGATTTTTATTTCTTTTAAACTTGGTCAGTGAATATGTTGGATGTACAAGAGAAAGGACCAGCAACACTTTCTTGAGCTACACACTAATACAAACAGGTGGTGTGCAAACTTCCACCACACAACTCAGACAGTTTAGTCTGCAACACCCTTGCAGTTTGAGTCCAGTGCACCTCTTGAGCAGAGACTGCCAGTCATGTCCCTCTGGTGGTTTTTGTGATGTGCACAAGTGGAGATCAGAATAAGGTCACCAAACTAGTTAGCACTTGTAAGAAGATTTTGAACTGGAGGTTCTAGAAAAGAAAAACTGATCTACAGAACTCACGGTGCCACCTAGCTGCTTGATCTTGAGTTTAGCTGTTTAGCTAACCCGGCATGTCTCTTGTTTCTAACTTGTTTGCAAGAACGGAAGGGAAGTGCTGGCTTATGATACCCAGTCCTGCACTAATTTTAAAAGCATGCAGAGCACTTGTACATTATTTTCATCTCCAGATAGCTTAATTTCTATTGTTTCACCCCATCCTTCCTTATAGCCTTGTATCTGCCATCCCTGTCAAGTTTTTCTGATCAAGTTCCACTCCCTTTTAGAAATTGAGGTGCTCACTTTAGATTCTTTGTTTCTCTTTTTGATGCTTCACAGATTGTCACATCGAGTTGCTGTCTTACTAGCACACTCTGTGGTTGTAGGCAGCTGGGCAGGCCTGACACTTCAGTGATCTTTTCCATTCACACTGAGCCAATTGTTGAGAGATGCCAATGGTGCAACCTAGAAGCCTGGAAAAAAACCACAGGTCTGGAATTTCTGAGCCTTATGTGTTCAAGGCTTTGCAAGTATTTCCAACCACACCCAAGTGGAGTTTCTTGATGAGTAAAAGGGAAAATGTTAGTTTCTCCTGCAGTTGAGACATTTACAAGCAAATCCTAAACTTCAACTTCTTCTGCCTGCACCAATTAATATGTGAAGTTCTGCTCAAGAAGGCAAGGCAGCCAGGGAGTGAAATTCATCTGGGGAATCAGTACACTGGAGCAGTAACAAAAACAAACAGAACATCTATGTTGAAAAATTGGAGTTTAAAAATGTTTGCTTATAATCAAAATGATGCTATGGTAACAGAATGTTTGATTTACAACTGATAGTGTCCTTAGAAAGGCTGCAGTAGCTGCTGATGACTGTTTTGTAGTTTTTAGTTCCAATAACGTCTCTTACATTAATAGATAGCTGCTTATGGTCTTATCTCTGTGTTAAACACTCAGACAAAGAATTTTGTTATCTAGGGCCCAGTCCAACTTGTATTAAAGCCTGTGGACAGATGCCAATGACTTTATTTGGACCATTTTTTCCCCTAAAGAGTGCGGGGGGGGGGCGCTTCAAGAGCTCAGAACCCACATTTGAGGTCAGATTTTTCAGCCACTCCAATTATGATACCTGTGGCCAGCTTTTCAAAAGAGCTTGGCATCCAACGTGCACCTAACATGCTGAGCTCTTTTGAAAAGCTGGCCCCAATTGCAGGTGCTGATCCCTTCTGAAGTCCTTAGTATCTGCATCTGCTGGAACTCAGTAATAGAAGTGGGGTGTGCCAAATTACCTGGCTGTCCTTTGACTAGCTCTGTGTCCCAGGAGAGCTCTGTGGTTGAGGTATACTTGCATAGCTACCTGGCCTGTGCAATTATCGTTTCATCTCCACCCCAGTGGTGCTCTCAGAGCCTGATGGCCGCAGTCACACATCAGTGTTGCTAGAGGAATTCTGCATGGGAATGTCTTCATAGGCAGCCTTTGTGAACACAGCTGAGATAAACGCTTTACAGAACTAAATGCAGTAACAGCTAATCCCTCAGAGCAGTCACCTGGGTCTTGCACGATGAACAGAGGCTTTGCTGCTTTGATTAACAGCACTGGCAAGAACATTAATTCACTTTTTCTTTGGAAATGAGAAGTATCTATCAAGAAGAAGTTAAGGGATTAAGTACCAACTGGAATATTGAGGTGGGTTTCCTGACCCAATATGTAGATATAAAATCTAGAACAGTAATGTGCTCAATATTTATTAGTAAATATGCACTAATTCTGTCACTCTAAGAAGGAGATTCACTGTAGTGGAGAGGATCAACACAAGGCCTATGCAACGCTTGAGACCTACTTACACCCTATTTTGAGGATTTAAGTGATGTATAGGTATCATACTGGTCTTCTGCACTGGGGTGAAATTCACTCTGGGCATATGCTGAGCTTGCTATATTAACAACTGACAAACTATCAACCAGCAGTTAAAGGACACATCCCAATTTTTAAAGCCTCAGCAAGACCCAAAATACCCTGATTCTCGCCTCCCCAGCAAAAGCCTAAGCAAATAAAAGCACCTTGCTGTGCCAGTGTTGCCAACTCTTGCAATTTTATTGTAGCTTATACTTTTTAAGCCAGTCTCATGATTTTGGGGGGCCTGAGTCCTGATTGTTTGAACGCTGCTTGTTGGCAGTACCGCTGTGCTCCCTCAATATCAACAAACAAAGACCCTGAGTGTTGGAGCAGTGGGGAAAGTGACCCTTTCACCGGCATCTCCTTGATGTTTAACTCAGAGGACTGTTAACTCAAGCAGCAGAGCTGATCTCCGTGTCCTGGGTATAAAATGTAAAGGGAGACGTGGTCTCTCGATAGGCAGATCCCACGCTATTAAGTACTTTAAAACTACTCCTTTGAACTGCACCTGGAAATTAACTGATATTAGAAGCACTGCTGAGTAAGGGCAAGGTTCTGATACCTTTACTCATGTTTAGTAGCACCTTACCTCACAAGTAGTCCCATGGGTAAGACTTTGGTAAGGTACTGTTCAATATAAGTAAAGGTATCAAGTGAACAACCACCTTAAGTGTTGAAACAATACAAGAAACAAACCCACCCTCCCCAGTTCACTAGTTTCCATCGAATCTCAAACATGTTTTTTCTCCTAAACAAATATTTTAGGATTTTTTACCATCTTCCATCTAGCTATAAAACAGACAAGTAAAATACAAAGGAAAAGTCACTTGACAGACTTATACATTTTATATCCAGTGCAGCTTTTAGTACTTGAAATACTTTCAAAAGCCTGTTTAATTCACAACTCGTGTTTTTCCTACTGAATTTCCTATCCTAAGTAAATAGCATATGGCAAAACATTTCAAAGCACACTTTGCTTGTTTGACACTTATGGCCAACATTTTGGAAACAACCAAACACTAGAAATTATATATATTTATAACTGTAATTGATTATTATTATTATTTGAAACCTTTTTGTTGCAATTGTCACTTTCCAAACTCTGTACAAAGCAGCGCTCCAGCAATGTATATATTGGCGATTGTCCCAGTTAAACATTTCAGAAGATGAAAATACTGGTCATTCTTTAAAGGAAGCTCAGGGCTTCAGCCATGGAAAACAGTGATGTTGCACTTTGCTTTCAAACACCAGTGGAAGCTAGTGAGACCTCAAAGCAGACTACAATACTAATACTCTTTTTGAGACAAGGATCTCAAAGGACTTGAGCGTCAAACACCTATGGATTAGGGAGTTATTAGCCCCATTTTACAGAGAGAGAAACTGAGGAATTGAGAGATTTGTAACATATCCAAATTAACACTCCAGATTGGTAACAGATTCAGTAGTACAACTAAGCTTTCCTGACTTCCAGTCCTGGACTATTAGCTCTAGACCAGGCTCTCTCTCTTAGGATATGTTTACACTGCAAGCAGGAGGTGTGATTACAGCATGTGTAGACATACCTGAGCTAGCTTTGATCTAGCAAGCTCACTAAAAATAGCAGTGAAGCCACAACAGCATGGGTGGTAGCATGGGCTAGCCACCTGAGTGGAAGCCCTTGTGAGACTCTGGGCACCTTTTGCTCAAGAGCTAGCCCATGGCACCAATAATGCTGCCACAACTTCACTGCTATTTTTAGCAAGTTAGCTTGATCAAAGCTAGCTTGAGTATGGCGCAGTGCTGCAAACCCACCTCCTAGCTGCAGTGTAGACATACCCTTAGGCTTGATGATTGCTTAGTGGCGATAGCAGGTAAAGAACATGTTGTATAGCACTTAAAATGAGGTAGTTAAAGCCTAACCTATCCTGTTGAAAATTTCTCTCTAAATCATAGAACTGGAAGGGACATCAAGAGATCATCTAGTCCAGTCCCCTGCACTCATGGTAGGACTAAATGTTATCTAGATCATTCCTGGCAGGTGTTTGTCTAATCTCCTCTTAAAAATCTCCAATGATGGAGATTCCATAACCTCCCAAGGCAATTTATTCCAATGTTTAACCACCCTGAAATGCATGCAATGCGCAGAACACACTCATGAAGAAGTCAGTGCCCAGAGGAATATGTGATGGGTATAAAAAGCAGGGGTCAGCGTGACCCAAATTCATCTCTGGTATAACCCCACTGAGGTCAGTGGAATAACATCAGGAATAATTTTGATGCATTAATAAATTATTTTCTACATTGAAAATTGGACTTCTGAGTCTGCAGTATTTCTTCACCTTCCAGTCAAGGTCCGTAGAATATAGCTGGCTACTGCCAGGAGAAATGTACTGACATTAAAATGAAAACAGCAAAAAGGCCACGATTAAAACAGATCATAAAAGCCACAATTCAACTGTTTGGCAAAGCACTTATGCACATGCTTAACTTTGCTGGGATGTAAGTATGTATTTAAAGTTAAGCATGTGCTCAAGTGCCTTGCCAAATAGGGATTGACATAAGTTTGTGCTTAAATGGTTTACAGAGTTGGGACTAAAAGACAGCTATTAAAGGTCTAATCCTTGATGATTTTTCTTTTTAAAGTACAGCTGGAAAACTACCATATAAGAGTCTTACCGAAGTCCTATTGAATGGTAAAACTCCTCCCATCTTCAATAGGGGCAGGATTTCACCCCCTAAGTGCTGGGGAATCTGACACTTAAGAGGTGCCTAGGCCTTTTGCTAGCTCTCTGTGCAGAGGGTAAATTTCACCCTGGCCAAATAAACTGAAATAAATAAGACCTGGTAACGCTGGAGATAAGTTAATTAAAAAATATTATCCCGTTCTTTTTTTGTAAAATAACAAAATAAACGTCTTTAATTTTTTTCCCTTTTTTTTGAGTGGAAATATAAAGAATGATGATTACATAGGAAAAAAGCTTCATATGGAACAAAATTATTCTGAATGCGGAGGTGGCAATATAGCATTTAATTCTAATTTAGAGATTTTTTTGGGAACACATGATTGACAGAAAGTGAGGAGTGCATTATGTTGTTTCTCATCAGATTGTCATTCCTGCTATCCATTTACCTGTCAGCGGTTCACAGGAAAGCTTGTCTTTGAATGCCATTAACCCAGTTTCATAGAAAACTACTATACACTTCTTTTAACTTAGTGTCTGTACAGATTCTTTACTGTATTCTGTTCTGTAGTAGAAAACAGACCGATTCTGTCCTGACTTTCACTGGTCTAAGTCCACAGTGACTCCAGTGAGTCTGATTATCTTTTCACTTTACATCAGCTTTACACCAGTGATTTCAGTAGAGGCATACCCAATTTACACAAATGTGAGAAGAGAATTTGGACAATCAACTTCTTTGGAGTTACTTCAGACTTACACTAGTTTAACTGAGAGCAGAATCTATTCCCCAAAACTGGAACTGAGTGGTAGTGGTTGCCTTAAATTGAAACATGGTTAATTTTTTTCCAGTTGAAACTTGCAATTTAAGCAATCTCTGTCCAGCACAAGCTGAGAAGAGCTATTTGCAAAGATAACCATTGTAAAAGTAGCCATTTAAAAAATGTCTCTAATAGCTGAATGCCAAGGCATTTTCCATCAGCCAGAAACATTTAATATTTTTTTAACCAGGGAAGTGCTCACTCAGATAGTATGGTAAACTCTAAAATACCCTAAAATAAAAATAGACAGATAAGCCAATCTTGCTTCTAACTTAACTCTTGTGGGAATGGGCACAACAAAATTTTTTCAATTGTTAAAACAGCCCCAACCCAGCTGGCCTCTAGGAACTACCACAATAAAAATGTTAAATTAAAAAAAAAAAAACTTTGCCCTTAGATGGCCTGATCCTAAGCAATACCACTTGTGCTTAGATGGGCAACTATAAACTCACAGTAAACTTAACTCACAGAGCAACTCCACATGGTGGATTGGCACTTTTGGACCTAAGAAACAAGTACTGAGTGGTGGGATCACAGTGTAATGTATGTTTGGGAAACTCCATCTTAGTTTCAAACAGCTGTTGGCTCACCACATAGTTTGTGTCCCCCTTGGTGCTCTCCTCTTCCACCCATCTTCTCAATGTGCACTGGAAGCGTTTCCAAGGCTGGCTCTTGCTAAGTATCCACACTCAAATTTGGGATGCTGGGGAGGCCCCCACCAAGTATGGCCCCAGATTTGTTGTTGTTATCCCACATCTTTTGATATTCCTGCCAGAGTTTCTTGGCTTTCACCAGACATTGAGTCTCATCCTATTGTACCTCAGGTTTAGCATCCCCAGCGCAATCTGCATGTAAATGTCTGTATTCCTTTGTATGCCTCTTCTCCCCACACAGCGAGGAGATCCATTTCGTCTGCCCTACAACAGGCAGGAGTGTGTCTAGTAGCTCTCTGTGTGGATGCTTGCAAAGATGGGATAGTAGGTGTGCTTGCCAAGGTGGGGAACCAGGATAAAGCATTTCAGAAACATGCTATGGTTTGTAAAGGGGGAGGGGGCTTCCAGTATCTGTGATCAGTGGAGTTCAAACTTTTGATTAGCGCAACCGCTGTCACAGAGATGGGGCATTGTGTGACAACTGCTGGAGGACTGTTAGGGTTGACACAGGTAATTCAGCGTCTACACTTGCACTATGTCCACAGAAGCAGGTCAACTTTGGCTCTGCATTGTTTGGGGCGGTGGTGGTATTGCATCAATGAAGCGGGGTGTGTATGTCAGCAGGAGACAAATTTAGGCGTAGATGCGTGCAGCACTATGCTGAAACAAGTTGATGTCGGTTGATGTAACTTTGTAGTGTAGATCAGGCCTTAAATTAAACTGGAGCCATGACCTCAATTATTTAAAAGGAAGCATGGGAGAAGGGAGTGAAAAAACATCATCAGAGTGACACTTACCTGCAAAGGTCCCATCACACCGACCATGGAAGCGTGGCCGAAAAGCGTGAAGCACAATCCACACATGTTTGAGGTAAAACATAGTGTGTCCTATATGGATGGAGTTCAACTCTTGTTAAATTCATGCATTACTATGGCATTGCTCAGCTGACTTCAGTAGAGCCATGCCAATGTACACCCGCTGAGAATCTGACTCACTGACTAGAAGTAACCTGGACTTGAACAAAAGTTGGACATAGTTTGGCTTCTGTTATAATTCACTCTCCCCCAACCTATTGTTTTTGGCCAGCATGGACAAAGCCAACATTTCCTTTATGCGGTGGTCATCAGAGATGCAAGAGGCCACACTATACAACCAGCTCCTGTGTGCTGAGACCAACAGTAACAGAACAGGATGATTTCACTTTACCAGTATTGGGCATTTTTTATGTGAGTGACTGCAGAGGTCTCCCTTGAATTGCTGCTGATTTTATCTCAAGACAAAGGGCCAGACATACCCCATTAAAGCCAGAGGAGTCTAAATCAGGAATGAAGCTGGCCCTAATGGTGATGACAGGTTCAGGGATTTGAAGTTTTCCTGGTGATCAACGAATCTCTCTTAAATGTGGTTGCTTTCTCTTCTCTTTTGGGTGCTAAGCCTGTGCCTGTGTTATAGCATCACTGGGAGTGAGTTTTGCCATTGATTTCAAGTGGGAACAGGCTGAGGCCTCTAGCATATAAACCATCCTCCAACCACAGACCCAAAATACTTGCTCTCTTTTTAGAAGTATTTTTCCATTGATTTTCCAACCTAGAAAGGAAGGTTGCATTGGGTATGATCATTTATCCTGAAACCAGAAGTCCATTGCCTCCTGTATGATATTCCTCTTAACTGCTTGTGTGATTCCTCTTCTGCCCTTTCATGGTTTTAGCCTCTCCTTCACATTAGCAACAGTCTAGAAGACTGCGGAATTAACAAGACCTGACAGAATTAAGCTCCTTTCCGCTAGCCTCTCTTCTCAAGGTGCAGCTTCTTGTCTGTTGAGAGGATCTGCCCTTCCTCGGGTTCATATTTCACTATTGCCAGAAGCACCAGTTCAAAGTACAGTGGAATTCTGCCAGTTATGTAATCCCACTAGAAGTCATTAACTCCCGTATGCAATGGCAAGGAAACGTTGAGGCTGCCAGTGGACGTATAGTGTTGACTTGTTGGCACTTGAGAGAGAATGACTTGGAAGGAGATAGAAACGTAAAGGGGTTATCCCAGTGGGGGACTTGACAGATCTTATGGCATTATGACTGTATCAAGAGAGATGATAATTGCCCTTTCATTGAGGTTATGTTAAAAGGTCTCTTTAGTGTGAATGAGAGAGAAGGAAGTGGTTTGCAGCTGTGTTAAATGAATTACAGCCCAACTGCCTTGTGATAAATGCTTTGTTTTTCCTTCTTCACTGGGACTTTTATAGCACATCAGACATGATTAATGTTGAAGGCAATATCAATAATATGCTGGTGACTTTTGACCTGTCTGCTAAACCTTGTGTAACCACTGTATAGTGTGCTACATGTCCCGCCTCAGTGGCTGATCCTCAGATGATAGGTGTTTGTTACTGCTCCCATCTACTAAACCTAACTCAAGTATTAGAGGACTGTGCTGAAGAGCCTAAATTCAGACCATGTTGTTGGTACATTGTGGGGGTTGTGACACCTGCCCATTTAACAATGATTACTGAAAATGGTGCTGAACCCCATTTATCCTTGACTGTGCTTGCAACTGCACACATAAGTAACAGCTAATTTTTGTAATGAAGATATGGCTTTGGATGGGGTAAAAAGTGCTTGGGATCTAACTTTAATTATTTCACAATGTTTTCTTTTTTTTAAATGCATTTTTGCTACAACGCTAAACTAAACTGGAGAAATTAACCACCCCACCTACTTCTTGTGCACTGCACAGTGAACCATGTCATACAGACTAATTATCCCCATCAGACCCCATTTACCCTTCTTCGTTTACTGTGTGATGCACAGCATGTCCGAGCTTAATTTTTAAATGTTAGTGCTTAGAAGTTCAACTCCCATGATTTATGTGGCCTCTAAGTGCTTTGGCCTCGATCCTACAACTGCATAGATCCCCACTGACTTTAAGTGGGGTGCTCTGAGGGGATGAGGGTCTGCCTGGGCAGATTTGTTTGCAGGATGAAGGCCTCTGTTTTCTGAGTCTGAAATGGTTTGGAGATAATAGAGTTGATCTTCAGGACCATCTGCTGGTGTGGCTCTTAAACCAAATATTGGATGACATCTGATGTGTCTCTGAAGTTGACTTTTGGACCTAATAAATACAGCCATTTATGTAAATGTCCACGTCTTCTGTAATATAGATTTCAAGGAGTGTGCTGCCTATCTCAACCTAATGAGATCAGCAGCAATTATCCCAGGGTCTGTGAAATGGGAGCCTGTTCCCAGCCCCAGAGCGCTGGCACATTAGCATATAAAATGGACAAGTGATTTAGATAATGAAATGATCTGGGCTTGCACATAGACTGATTGAGACTATCAGATCCAATGTGCTTATTCATCAGATGACTCACATCTCATTCATTTTTAGAAATAATACTTCCATTTCTTGACACTCCCAGAATCTTATATGCAGAGATGAGCTTTTAAAAAATCTTGTATAAAAGAACAAAATTAAAATGGGCTAAGAAAGAGGGAATGTGAGAGGGATGAGAACAGTTAAATCAAGACCTGCAGATAAGAATGTGATAAGATGTTATATAGAATGGGAGATGAAATAACTTATCCTGGCAACTACAGTGTCTGTCCAAAGAAATTAGCCTGAACTTTATAACCATTAGGAGACACTAATAAATCTTGGGTGCTGTTGCTTCCTAAAGAGGCATTGTGGATAAGACATTTGACTGGGACTCAGGATATGAATACCTGAGTTCTCTTCTAAAGACTGTGACACTTTGGGGAAGTCACTTCCCCTCTCTCTGCTTCTGCTTCTGTTTCCCTTCCCATCATTCTCTATTTAAACTATTAGTTCTTTGGTGCAGGGACAGTCTCTCACTAAAAACCAGTGGGATTTAGGGTCCTAAGTGATTTGTCTTCAGCACCAGTACCGACTGTGCCCTCATCTGGGGCTCCAGTACTGAGGCTTTAGTCTGTCTGGGTGTTGACACTGGGCTATGCATTGCCACCTGGTAAGCCTGTTCTTGTACCAGGCTTAGAGGCGAGACCTTCAATGTCCCAGGAGGTGTTTGCGATACTGACCATGCTGCCACTTCCAGTACTGCCTTTGTCTTCGTCCTGAAGTGGACAGATTGGGCCGCCCAGTAGATCCACTGGGTTTGGTACCTTCTATGCCAACTGATATTTCAGAGGGCCCTCTAGCTCCTCCCCACCCAGGCCATGGTGCACGAAGTTTAGTAAATCATCCAGGCCGCCTCAAGAAGAAGACCCTTGGTGCCAGATTGTACCAGTCACATAGTAAGGAGAGGCTGGTGTGGCCTGAGACAGTTTTGCCTCCAGTGTCTTATTTGCAGAACCTGTGGGGCCCCCACTAGATCCTCCAGATCTTGATCTCCACTTGGCTGCAGGAGGATGTCTCTGGAGCCATCCATTTTTAGAGTCTTGTGTGCCTGATGAGTGAGCAGGCATTTTCCTGCTGACCACCCACCCCAGAAGGATGAGCCATTGTTGATGGAACAAGCTTTGCTCCAGGCAGCTACATTGGCTCTCGTAAATTTATCCTTGGCCTCCCCAGAGGACTCACTGGTCTCAGGCTCATCGTCACCAGTCCTGGAAGATTTTAAGTCTTATCAGGATTTGCTAGAAAAATGGCCTCTCTGCTTGGTATAGAAGCTGAGTTCTTGCAGGGGAATACCCACAAGCTGTTGGATATTCTGCAAAGGGGCAACCCCAGGAAGGGTAGTCCTCCTGATTAATGAGGCCCTTTTGGAGCCACCGAAAGCCCTATGGAGTACACCTGGGTCACTGTCTCCCACAGCTAGACAAATACTACCATGTGCCTGCCCAGGGATTCAAGTGTTTTGACTCTTATCCAGCTCCAAATTTCCTGGAAGTCATGGGTGCCAATGAGAGGCCAAGGCAAGGGAGGTTCAGATCAGCCCCCAAGGAAAGAGCCTCAGAGACTGAACACAAAGATTTATTCCACTTCATCTCTACAAATGCCAGCTAATCAACAGGCACTGTTAGCCAAGTATGATTTTCTTAACTGGGAGGCTCTGTCAAAGTTTGTAGATAAACTCTCTGAGGATTCCAGGAAAGAGTTCTAAGCCTTCATGATGGAAGACCGTCTAGTTGGAAAACATTTCTTCAGTCTGCATTGGACGCTACAGATAGTTCCTCCAAGATTATGCCTCTGCAATCATAATGAGAAGATTCTCAGGGTTATATAATTCTGGTATAATGTCTGTGATGGGGTGTTTACCCCACACTTGCCCTGAAAGGGTTAATGCAGACTGAGAAGAGGGCTAATTAACTCAACAACTGGGCTGGGATTTATAAGGACAGGAAATTAGAAGCTGAGGAGGCTGCTGGGAAAGTCTGCAGTCACTCCCTGAGAGAGGGGAGATGCATTTGGGCAGGCAAACCCAGATGAGGGGAAAGCCAGGAAGGTAGGGCAGGGCTCAGGGAAAGGCAATAAAGTCTAAGAGGGAACAGACCTTGACTCGGGGATAGAAGATCCCTGAGCCAGAACCTGGAGTAGAGAGCAGGCTCAGATTCCCCTGCCAGCCACTGAGGGAGTTGCACTACGAGGCAGTGAATAGGAAGACTGCCTGAGCCTGTCTGTGGGAAGAGACTTTCCAACCCCGGAAGGGGAAATCATTTGGTTACCTGGCTGGAGGGATGAGTCACGAAGAGGCAGCAGCGGCCTGAAAAGCAAGAAAGAGTCTAAAGACCCAGAGGGAGAGTCGGAGAGATGGCATGCAACCGTGGGAAGCGGCGTTGACCTCATGAGCTATACCCCTGAGTGACCAGGAGGAGGCATCATCCTAGCGGTGAGTAGTGGACCCACTCACACGCCTAACATACAACAGACTGTAGCGGTCCTTCCCTTTGGTGGTGGTTTTCTATTTTCAGATGAGACTGATGAAACATGGCATTTGTTCAAAAAATTTGGAGTGACCCTTCACTTCTTAAAGCTTTATGGCCCTATATCCAAGTAGAGATAACACAAGACTCTTCATTCCCAGCATTGCTATAGACAGCCTTTCTACCCACCCAGTCAAGTGGAATTGCTGAAAAGAAGGCACAGACCTCAGAGCTCTAGCTCTGGCTCCAAACAGCAGGCCCATTTTCAGGTATCTGTGGGGAAATCTGCTTTTTGACTATTCCTGTGATGACAGCAAACCAGTGATTCACAATCCATTCACTGTCATCTCTCCATTTGGGCAAAGACTATCTCACTTTTTGGATGTGTGGGAGTCCATAATCACGGACAAGTGGGCCCTAAGTACCCAGAGACTGGGATATCCAATCCAGTTTCTCTCCATCTCCCCTTCCCACTCTCCGTCCCCATCCCTTTTCAGGTACCCATTGCTAAGTATCTGCTTGCTCAAGAGCTTCAGGTGCAGCTTGCTTTAAAAGCTGAAGGACCTGTGGAAGAAGTCTCCCTTCAGTTTCAAAGAAAGGGATTTTATTCAAAATATTTTCTAATCCTCAAGTCCAAGTGCGGTCTAAGGCTCATTTTGGACCTTTGCAGTCTCAACATATTCATCAAGTGTATTAGCTTCTGCATAGTCTCCCTGCCTTTCCCTTTCTGGATCACAGCAGTTGATTTGCTGCCCTCAATCTTTGCGACGCTTACTTCCAAATCACAGTGCTACCAAGTCACAGGAAGTTTCTCAGATTCATGGCAGTGGGCAGGCAATATCAGTACACTGTTCTTCCCTTTTGGCCTAGCATCAGACCCACGTCTTCACAAAATGTGTGGCAGTAGAGGTGGCATTCTTCAGGAGCAAAAATAGACACATCATCTCTCACCTAGATGACTGACTGAAGTGGCTCATGACTGTGAGTGCCAAGAAGCGAGGCAATGATCCCAAATTGGTAGACTATAATTAGACTTCACCAACTCAGTAACAAATGTGAACTTCTGAAGCACTATAGCAGTCTTACCGTGGAGTCAGACAGTTCCCTTGGGCATTCCAGTCTCTCTTGCTACCCAGGCAAGCAGGATTTAGTGATAATTGGTGGCAAGACACCAAAGATCACAAAATATTCAGGTTGGTCCCAGTCCCAAGAGACTTACCCCATGTCAATTTGTACCTTAAATATCTCACCAAAGACAAGGTTTGTAGCCAATCCTGAAATTAACTAAAAATTTATTAATTAGGACAAAGAAATTAGAGAGTTATTACAAGGTTTAAAGCAGGCAAGCACATATCCACAGATGAGTTAGAATCTATGGTTTTAAAAGGTGACACAGTTGTAGTAATCTGGCAGCTCTGAATGTCTTTCAGGGCTAACCCAAGTTGACCTTGGGGAATCTCTGCTTCTGTTTTGTAGCTCCAGCCCTGGGAGAGTCCAAACACCAGAAGAGAGATGAAACATTTTCTTGTCCACTGTTTTTATTTCCTTCTTCCAGAATTCAAGTTGATGGGATGAGCCCTTTTGCAGGTAGCCTCTTCCTGGGTGTGAAGGGATAATTAACAAAGTCTTTGTTTTGTGATGTCCCAGAATGGCCCAGTTAGTTTTGATAGACCTTCTTGGTGGTTAGAAGATGATCACTCCTGACTGAATTCAGTTTTATTTTTTACAGTCATATGGAAAAACTTAAATATTATAGCATATGATAAAAATATTATAAGTGAGACTAAAGCATTCAGCAACTTACAAGCATTTCATAATGTCTACACACTAAACATATTGTTATATGTTCAAAAGCCACCTTAGCTATACTAACACACAGGTGAAACAGACTGGTTTCCAGCAATGTATTTGTCAGTGTTCAGCTGAGGCCTAAAGCCTTGGCAAGATCTGGCACCTGGTCTGCCACCGTCACATGTGGCACATCCCATCATCAGGTCGTTGCACATTTCCAGTTCATTCTCTCTCTTTTTAGAGTGAAGTCTCTCTAGGACTTATGCTGAACAAAGACAAGTCAACACTGGTACTCACACAGAGACTGGAATTTATCGGGGCCTTGCTCTATTCTACAATAGCAAAGATGGGTGCTAAAACAATTTTTACAGTGGGGGTGCTGATGGAAACCGGGGAAACCATGTATTTGGTGTTTGTTATTACTACTTCAAGCCAGGGGGTGTGGTAGCACCTTTAGTTCCAGCACTACTGGTAGCGAAGGCCTTTCTTCCTCGAGAGGTTCTGAACTATTTAAAATCTGTGTGTCCCCCTCAGGATTCACCTATCCACCATGGCCCAAATGAGGCTCAGATTGCTGGGTCAGAGGGCAGCATCGGCTTATGTAACCTTGTATGCAAGACTGCATCTTTGCCCTCTACAAGCATGGTTAAGATTGGTTTACCAATCAAGCAGACACCATCTGGACAGCCTGGTCTAAGTTCTTCCTGCAGTCTTTAGAATGGTGGATGGTCTAGGGGGACAGTGTAAGTGCAGGTGTCCCATTTGTCCATTCCCTTCCAGCGAAGACAGTTGTAACCAACAATTCTACAATAGGCTGGGGTGTTCTGATTGACAGTCAGAACTTTTTGTGTTCTATACTTGGCTGTACCAGGACTTTAGCAAGACTCTCTGCCCTATTTCCCATTCTGTAAAATGATTGTTCTTGCCCACTGTCCAGCCTAGAGGTCTTCAGGGTTAACATCTGTAAAACACTATTAGGTCATTTGGGAATGATCGTTATGTAAATGAGAATTCCCATTGAAATGCAATGACCCATAACTTCAAAAACAGGAAGCCACAAAATAGGGCTTTATTGTTGAACAGACTGGTGAAAGGAAAGCCATAAATAGTTTCCTTAAGAGTGTCATTAATCTTAATCAGCTACTGGAAAATAATTCAGCATTATAGATTTTAAGTCCATTATGATCAACATCAAGTCTGACCTCCTGTATAGCACAGATCAGAGAATTTCATCCAATAATTTCTTTGAGAGGGAATTATTCTTCTCTACTCTATAAACGAACATTATTGAGCTCAATAACTTGTGGCTGAACGCTTGCTTGCTTGCTTGCTTCCTTGCTTATTTATTTATTTATTTATTTATTTATTATTACCATAGCACCTAGAAACCCTAGTCATGGACCAGGACACCGTTGTGCTAGGTGCTGTACAAAACCCCCAAAAGATAGTCCCTGGCCCAAAGAGTTTACATTCTAAGTATAAGACAAAAGACAATAGGGGACGTCAGACAGACAGATTGGGTAGTAGAAAGAAACAATGACAACTTTATAAAATCCACTCTAGATGTGAAAGTTGAGAGGAGTGAGAAGCTGTCTGTACTCTGAGGGGAATATACAGCTCCATCACTGCAGTTTTGGGAATTGAAATCACTCTGCTTTTCAGAGGTGACCAGTGCCTGCGACTGCAGTTGAAGTCAGCGAAGAGCTGCAGGTACTAGGCACTGCTGCAAGTTAGGCTGATGACTGAACAGTGCTGCTTCCTAGCAGCTATTGTATTAATTGTTTTAAATGACAGACAAGTGAGAAGAACAAAAAGTGGAGAGAGAGAGAGAGGATAATGCTAGACTGGGAGAAGGGGGTGGTAGGCAGAGTTTATAGAAGCTAAGTGCTGGAGTATTTGTTGTCAAGGGTAAGGAAGCATTGCTATGGCAACAGATTACTAATATTCTTATTTTAAAAGAGCGGCTGAGCTTTGAGAAGTGTTTCAGAGAACGGCTTCGCTGGAAAGGTCAGCTTGCTGTGTTGAAGTCCCTCACTTTTAGGGCCTGATCAATAGCCCAGTGATGTCAAGATTGGGCCCCAAAAGTGCTTCCCTGACGGGGCTGGAGGAGGCAGAGGGTTTATCCACACTTATATCATGAAGAATGTGCAAGAAACTCCACACAGGCAACTTAGTGAAACTTCTTGTGCCTTGTGTGGGAGTATCCCACATCGGGGCCATGGGGGCTCTGTTGTTACCATTAGTATGTAGAAAATCAGTGCATCTGTAATTAAGTGGATAATCCTGTGGTTTCATGAATCTGTTTTAATGCCTATAACATAGCCATTAATGCAGACTACTGTACATACTGACCAGTATGTGAGAGTGGGCATACAGCCAGCAATAACTATTGTCCCAGAAGAAAACCCAAATGTTTATTCCATTTGTTTTCCCTTGGTCAGGGTCACAGTTTAGTCTGATAATAACTGTTGCTCCTTTAGCAGCTTTTCCTGACTTTCAGGAAACCTTTGATGAGATTCCACGATAGGTCCCACTTGAGCCACAATGCAAACAACAGGGACTATCTAGAATTGTAACAAACAAAGCCCTTGTTAAAAACAGGAAGCAGACTCCTTGTGCACTGTTTATTCATGCAAATATATGCACATGAAACCACTTTCATTGCTGTGCATTTTTTCTCTCCTTTCCTTTCAAGCTACAAATAAGAGAGTCTTTCCATAATCTTCTGCCCTATGCTGATTCTGAGAGGGTGCACCCTGATTACCGCACTGTTACTGAAAGGCCATGATGCTTTTGCAGTGTTTCAGAGATAATTTGTTGAGTGTCATATGGGCCTGATCCTGCTCCAATTGAAGTCAAAGGCAATTTTGCCACCCTGTGGGGAATCATCAGGCCCAATTTTTGGAAACTACTTCTTAAGTTCCAATTCCAGTGGTTCCCTTTTTTCCGTTCATTTGTCCTTGCATGCCCTTTCTAGGGCAATTCCAAGACATCATTACAGAGAACACAAAAAAATTGGCATGCCTGAGACTAATCCATTTATTTATTTACCTGGGAACAATACAAGTATTTTTTATTTTTGTTTGCTGTTTAGCTTTCTATTGGCACAGATGTTTGAAAAGCCATTATTAAAAGGAAACTTGTTCAGTATTTTGAATCCTAAATAGAGTGCAGTGTCTTCACTTGTTACTTTGCTGTTGAATTAGCTGGGTCAAGATACTTCACTATTAATACTTACAAATACCTTAATCATTATGGTTCATTGACTCTGATGTCTTCTATTATTTTAAAGCAAACCTCTCCCCCCAAACAACAACAACAAACAACCCACACATGGTTATTGTGCTAGTTCCCTTCAGCTTGTCCTATGGCCGGCTGCAAATTTTGTCATTCTCAGAAAAAAAATGGAGTATTACAAAAATGCTAAATGTATTTGTGATGGAGGAGGTTGGCATACACATAAAGTCCAAGCTGTATGTCTGTGTTGGTCATCTCTACTGGATAGGGAGTTCAGGAGAGAGACATGGCCTAGTGTTCAGAACACAGGACTACTCGCATCTGATACCAAATCCTTCTGGGTGACTTTGGACAAGTTACTTATTGCCTGATTTTCAGAGGTGCTGAGCACTTTCATTGACTTCAGTGGGATTTAAGGGTGCTCGGCACTTCTGATAATCAGGTCATTAACTTCGGAGCCTCAGTTTCCCCAGGAATTTACTCCTGAGCTGACAATGAAAGGCCATCAAGAAAGGAAAGGAAAGAAACAGCAAAATAAAATAATCTGTTGTAGTTTCTCATTGAATGACTATATTAAAGTACTAAAATAGAGATGTGTTTGAGCTACATATTTTGGATCTGGAATCAAAGTTCAACAGATCTTTAGAAGCCAGACTGTGTAGCTGGTCCCATCTCTTCAATAAAAGATATAAGACAAACCTGCAACAGCAAGGAAATTTACAGCAATGGCTCAGAGATCCCGTATGTTTAGGGTCCAAATTCAGCCAGAGTGTAATCGAACACAACTCCCATTGATTTCAATGGGAGTTGCACCCACTTAACCGAAGTTAAAAATGGGTCCCCAGATATAACTGTGTTGTAGCAGTGTCTTATTTCATCACGGTCTTGGGGCTTTAAGCCTGAATGCTAACTTTCCGTTCACCTGAATAGATTTGCCACTCAGCTCTTTTAGTCGCCCTAATGTTTTTTTGTTGTAGGAATTTCCTTAAGGAGAATTTTTTTTAAGTGTAATTTTTGGTTGATTATTGCTTATATATGCAATTAGTGTAATTGCATCTGATTATGCCAGTTAGAGTAATCATGAAATTAGAACATGCAACGATGAAGTATAATGCATTTGTGAAGTCTTTTGTAAAATTTCCTGAACCACATATACCAGGGGTCGGCAACCTTTCAGAAGTGGTGTGCCGAGTCTTCATTTATTCACGCTAATTTAAGGTTTCGCGTGCCAGTCATACATTTTAACATTTTTAGAAGGTCTCTTTCTATAAGTCTATAATATATAACTAAACTATTGTTGTATGTAAAGTAAATAAGGTTTTAAAAAAGGTTTAAGAAGCTTCATTTAAAATTAAATTAAAATGCAGAGCCCCCTGGACCAGTGGCCAGGACCCGGGCAGTGTGAGTGCCACTGAAAATCAGCTTGCGTGCCACAGGTTGCCTATAGATTCATAGACTCTAGGACTGGAAGGGACCTCGAGAGGTCATCGAGTCCAGTCCCCTGCCCTCATGGCAGGACCAAATACTGTCTAGACCATCATCCCTGACATATGCCAAACAAAAGATGGTTATTTTCTTTTGTTTTGGCTGTGGTGTGTTTGAGTGTTAAGTTCAGCATCCTGGTTTTGCTTCAAAAGAGATATTTTTAATTTGTTATTAATTATTCTTAATATTCATATTGTTAATATTACTTATTATTCTTACTTGTGATGCAGTAGCACCTAGTGACCACAACTGAGATCTGCCCCCATTGTGCTAGATGTTATACAAGCACATAGTAAGAGATCTGCCCCCAAAGAGCCTACAGTCTAATAGTCAAGGCAGAAAAAGGAGGTAGTAGTATTGCCATTATACAAATGGACAGTTGTCACACAGAGAGATTAGGTGATTTTCCCAAGATCTCACAGGGAGTCTGTGGCAAAGCCAGGAACTGAACCCAGATCTTCTGAGTTCCAGTGCAGGGCCATAACCACAGACCATCCTTCTGGTCTCCTCCATTCATTAGTTAATATTTAGAGCATTCTGAAATAGATGAAGATTCTTGCTCTTACAATCTAATATTCTGCCACGGCATGATAAGTGAGTATCATAAACAGTTAAAAAAAGGGGGGGAGGGATTAAGGGAAGAAGACAGACAAGCGTTACAATAGCAAGATCATGTGACTGCTCAGGAAGTCAAGTTATCTATTCAAATAACAAGAGAGTGTTCTATAAAACAGAGTATTAAACAAACCCGCAGGGGGCTGACATATACAGATGATCCAAACAATACGTTATTATTATGTATTTGTTATGTGGTAATACCTAGGGACTCCAATCAGGGATCCAGGCCCCTCTGTGCTAGGTGCTATCCAAACATTGAGCAAAACCCAGAGAGATTACGGTATATGTCTGTCTTGGTCATCTCTGCAAGCGTTGCCAGCATTCTTTCTCTTTTGGCCATTCCTTGTTATGGCCTCTGGTCGTTTGTGTTCATTCAGCTTTGGCTGCCCTGAGGCTGAGAGTTGCTGTGGGGTTCTTTTCGCAGATGCTCAGAAGCAAATTAACTTTTACAAAGACGGATTCCTTCATGCATCCTACTGTGGTATCTCTGGTGAAGAAGGAGATGGTAGGCGACCTTTTGTTCAGGCACTGTGTTGCTTGGGAAGCAGCTAGACACGAGGAAACGAATAACAGCTTTGGAACTTAGAATTCTTTGCAGAAAAGACTGGTTAACTCTATGGCTGCTGTGCTTAGATTCTACAGTGATAAGAACCGTATGTGGCTAGATAGATGTTATGGGGCATGTTTCAGAATAGCATACCCTGGGTATATTTTGGAAGGCCAGTAATGGCATCTCTTGTTGCTGCCCTATATTAGTAGGTGGTTTTAGAAGCAAGGGGATACTGCCATGTACCAGATAGCATTGAAGGCCATTATTTTCAAAAGTAGCTAGTGATTTTGATTGCTCAACTTGAGATCTCTTAATAGGGCCTGATTTCCAGAGAGTGAGTGCTTAATGCATCATGAAAATCAGCCCCCAAACTCGGAGAGAGAGAGTTTCAAGATGGCTATCCAAATGCTTCCAGTGTAAATATTTGCACTTGTTATTGTTATTAATCATTATTTGTTTGACAATGTAGATCAGGTCCCAAAGTGCTAGGCACTGTATAAATACTTACTAAGAGACAGTCTCTCCTCCAGAGAGCTTACAACAGGGGTAGGCAACCTATGGCACGCGTGCCGAAGGCGGCACACGAGTTGATTTTCAGTGGCACTCACACTGCCCAGGTCCTGGCCACCGGTCTGGGGGGCTCTGCATTTTAATTTAATTTTAAATGAAGCTTCTTAAACATTTTGAAACCTTATTTACTTTACATACAACAATGGTTTAGTTATATATTATAAACTTATAGAAAGAGACCTTCTAAAAAGGTTAAAATGTATTACTTGGCACGCGAAACCATAAATTAGCGTGAATAAATGAAGACTCGGCACATCACTTCTGAAAGGTTGCCGACCCCTGGCTTACAACCTAAATAGAAAAGGCAAACATTGGGGATCAGAGACACAAAAAGATACTAAGTGACTTACCCAAGGTCATTTGGGTAGTCTATAGCAGAGCTAGGAAATGAGCCCAGATCTCCGGAGTTCCAAGTGTGCTAATCACAAATTTATCCATCCATCATCTAAAGAAGAAAATTCTTGTTGACCAAGGGAATGAACCAAACATTGAAGCAAATTTGGGATTTTTCATTTCAACCAGTGTTTGCAAGTACTTTATTGAGCAGCAAAACTAATTAAATTCATCCTCCTCTGGCTTCCACATACAGTATACAGAGACCTTTCTCAGAAACACACTCTTTTTAAATGTATATTTCATACTGTGCTCTGTGCAGAGCATATCTGGAAAACATGTGCAACCATTTGAAAAATAAATTGCAAAGCTGCACAAAAACATAATCAACTTTAAAGTGATGGTCTACGTGCTGCAGGGGAACAGCTCCGTTTAAAGTGAAAAATAAAAAATAAGAGATCAGTAAGTAAATTAATTCTGCTCATATTTGTAGCTTTGGTTCATGTCTGCAGCGTAATCCTTTGATCTGAGACAGATGTTTCACTTTGGTTGGGATCAGACAGATGACCATGTCTAAAGCACCATGCCCACAGATGCAGGATATAGTTTATAGATAGCAACTATGTAGTTCAGCTTTGTTTCACTTGAGGGTGCTGGCTCTGGGTTGCTATTCAGAATCCTGCTTATAAGAGGCACTAATGTTATGCCGGACAAGTTTTCCAGACTTGGGGGTCTGTCTGCTGTAGATTGTGCTTCAGGGAAATACTCACTATTTGGTGCTGGGTCTTGTATAATTACAAAGTGTAAAATGAGAGTGGATGGGTATTTTGTTTGCTTATCCTGAAATCAGTTGTTTTGATACTTCCTATTTGTGGACAATTTAATTGAGAATACGAACCTTTCTATAAAGTTGTTGTTGAACCAGCCTCTTAAGAATTGTTAGACTTCTGCGGCAGAGATATAAATATCATATCAAAAACCAAAACAAACAAACCCCAAACCCTACTGTAGAGACAAACTCATTTTCCATTGAATTCTGCACAATTACAGAGTGATATCTACAGAATCTGATTGGTTACTGTGGTGTTCTGTGTATGTAAAGCCTCATCTGGCTTATTACTATTTGCATTACACTAGTGCCTAGAGGCTGCAACCAAGATCAGATCAAGGTTGTGCTAGGAACTGTATAAACACATAATAATAGACAGTACCTGCCCCAAGTACTTACAGTCTGGGGCTTCCAGTACTGTGAGTAGTCCCATTGAAGTCAATAGGCTACTTACAGTAGTGTTTGCATAACGTGTAAAGCGCTTTGGGATCTTTTGGCATGAAGCGCTGTATGAATGTAACGTTTTATTAATCATTATTCTGTATAGAGTGGCAATATCTCTAAAAATGCCATGGAGCCCAGCCCTGAGATTGTGAGCCAAGTTTAAGCAAAAGGGCTCGCACACTAAAATAGTGGGAAAGAAGGAAGAAATCCTCATTTGCAATGTACGTGCCTTAATGCTGAGCCATGTGCATAGTCAGCCCACCATTCACTCCTCCTGTTGGATGCAGGGAGGACTAGCACACGTAAACCACCCGATATATGTGGTTTGGGCCATGTAGTTCCACACTGTGCATGGGGCCCTCTGGCCACAGCTGTGTTCATGGGCAACACACCTACACTCCTTAGTCCTAAATTCCTGCAGAGACCTGCTGCAGAAGTGACTATGTCAGTGTACAAGGTGGGATGTGGGGTTCCTGGCAGGGTTCTTTCCTAGATTGTCCCAATGATTGGCTCTTGAACACCCAATGATCTCTGTATTGGCCCCTGTGTGGCAAACTTGTGGGGTTTTATTTTTTTGTAAAGAAGTCATTTAATACACTGGAAGGATAAATTTAACACCCCTTCTCCCCCTCCCCCCAAAAAAACACTCTTCTTTTTATTTTTGTTTTTGTGTCATATATATCCTATACAATTCTTAGAAGTCAGTTTCTATGTACTACATCTTTAAATCTCTAAGAAGCATGTTGCCAGCAGAAACTGACAGCCATTTTGTATTCCATCCAGCACAGACTGCTACAGAGGAGACGCGCACACTGCCCTCTTTCATGGAAATTTTCCATTTGTTCTTTCTTGTTTTGTTGTTCTCTTAGTCTAAAATAATAAGACGTGTCTGTTTTGTATACCGAGAGCATGCAGGGAGTTTCTTTCTGAAGGACTGAGATACTGAAGCACTTGGCCTGAGGGTATGAAAGAGTAACCACAGTGTAACACAGATATTACTATTTAATATGTTTCATACAGCCAGCCCAAGTGCCTCAGGGTCTTTCCAGGTAGTGGGGGAAGGGTTAGACACCCCAGCTGCACGGGAGGGGGAAAATTTGTGCAATAGACTGAGCTATCACTTCTGCCAGACAGTCCATGTATTTTAACTGCCAGCCTCACAAATGCCCCAAAACCTACAATAAGCAGCAGCAGAAAAAAGCTTTGGAGGTTTTACTGCTGTTCTGGGTTTGTTTCTTTTTAACTGATAGTCTTTAGGGAGCAAGGTGAATTGTTAGTGACCATGGGCTAACGCAGGGATTGGCAACCTATCAGAAGTGGTGTGCCGCGTCTTCATTAATTCACTCTGATTTAAGGTTTCGCGTGCCAGTAATACATTTTAACGTTTTTAGAAGGTCTCTTTCTATAAGTCTGTAATATATAACTAAACTATAGTTGTATGTAAAATAAATAAGGTTTTTAAAATGTTTAAGAAGCTTCATTTAAAATTAAATTAAAATGCAGAGTCCCCCGGACCGGTGGGCAGGACCCTGGCAGTGTGAGTGCCACTGAAAATCAGCTCGCATGTCGCCTTCAGCACGCGTGCCATAGGTTGCCTACCCCTGGGCTAATGCCTCTGAAGGAAATGGCTTGTGTTTTGGAACAACCTAATTTCTTTTTAACAAGAAAATCAAAGCCATGTTTAAATCGTCAAGCTAATCCTCAGTGGAGGATGAAATTGGTTGGAATTCTGGAATGGTGATTAATTATGCTCTCAGATAACCCTTTTGTACATCAGATTAAATGGTTTGGGGCTTCTTTTGTTCTGATCAGAAGTAAATGCCGAGGCTGGAGTGTGCACAAACAGTGTGAGTAGATCAGTTTGCATGGTATGCACCTCTGTCCAGAGCTGCATCTGTTGCTGCTGCATCCTAACACTAAGCCTGTCAGAGACAACCTGGTAACAAATTGAGTGTGGGATGGATCTGTCTCTTCCTTGACTTAATGACTTCACTAATCCATGGGAATCCATCTCCTTCCCATGCTGTGATAAAGGTCAGTTTCTACACTCTAGGGGCCAAAACTCTCGACTCCAGTGCAATGCCCTAGCATACAAGCTTTGCACAGGAGTTCTTCACAGGCTTCCCATCTTCAGGCCACAGAGCACTAATAGAGCTGCTTCAGAGTTACTAGCGCGGCCACAGGGCTGCAGTGTCCACAACCCTGTGCGCTACATGAACAGGAATTAGCCAAGTCTATATGCAAACATGTATGTTTAGTGTGAAGGCAGCATTCCTCTCTGGAAAGTTCATCCAGATCGTACACTTACAGTTGATGGAGCATTAATGGGTTCTTGGTGGGGTATCAGAAATTTCTCTCTCGCTCCTTACTCTGTGAGCATCCCTATTCTCTGAAGGGGATTCATGCTTTGGGGTTAGATAGTTTAATATAGTTTTAATGTAAGATTTTAAAACTGCCATTTGATTGCAGCTTCTAATGACTGTGACATTTTTATCACTTTGTTAAACTGCAGAGAGAGCAGGGAATGATTATGCATGGGAGGGAGAACAGTGTTACTGCAAGGGGAAAATTGTTCAGTTTTGCTTCTTTCCAGTCTGTGATATTTAGTGTGCTAAGAAAGCATGAAAATTCTTACCTGTTGGCGTGTGATCAGATGTGATCTGGAGTTAAGATTGTAGGCCAAATTCTTCCCTTGTTTACACCCATAAAACCCTATTGAAATCCATGAGGTTGAGTAGATGTAAATAAGAGCAAAATTAGACCCCATATCCTTACCTGCTCGTGCAGTTTTTCTCTTAAACCCTCTTCACAGCCTCTTTGCAGCAGGGTTCAGCTTCATTATTTTTAATTGTGCATTTATTGAATGCTTAGGGCCAGGACCTTCCGTTCAGTCACTGTGCACAGACTCCCCATGATCTACAGCAAAGGCCTGTGTGTGCCTGGACTGAAGACTGTAGGCTGATTCTGATCTTGATTTACAAACTGGTGTGAATCAGAAGTAATTCCATTCAAGCTGTCAAGTATCAGGGGGTAGCCGTGTTAGTCTGTATCTACAAAAGCAACAAGGAGTCTGGTGGCACCTTAAAGCTTTAAGGTGCCACCAGACTTCTTGTTGTTTCCATTCAAGCTGGAGTCACACTGGTGTAGGTGACATCAGAATCAGAACCAGTGTATGACAATAATTAACAACTTGACTTATGCGTAAAAGACTCAAGCAGGCTAGTGTTATTCTTGCATTTTTGTACTTCACTAAACATAATCCAGGGTAAGAGAGAAATGCTAGGACTAACCAGACAAAAAATCCAGTTAAGGGATTCAGATGTATATGTCCTGCAGCACTGTGTTGTCAGAGATGATTAGTGGGTGACAGCTGTATATTATATATGATCATTTCCTTTTCTGGACTTATCAGCTTTTTTTATAGTCTTAGGTGGTTGGTGGTTAGGTTAATGTACCCATCGGATAGCTAATTTCACCCTTTTTCATCACCCTTTCAGAATGTATTAGAGAGCAACTCTAACTGCCACGTATTTACACTGCAGCTCATGTACTAGTCCTTTTGTGCCTTTTTAAATACCTTTCTGTTGATTATATTGTAATGAATTGGACATGTGAGTATGTGTGACTGCCCCTTAGTGACTGGAATCAGCAAGGTTTAACTGTGTATCCTTGGCCCTGTACTGCTAACAGCAAAAGGAGAGTGTGACGTTCTGCACCTTGTGGGAACACTCTACACCCCCATGTTCATCCTTATAATATGATTGTGTGGATCTAATGCAAAGTTTGTCATGTTGGGTGTCTTCGGAAGGTTCATGATATACTGAGCATTGTTGTTATGGTAATATCATAGTAATCGTTGTTATAGTAGTGTTATGTTATGGGTTGTAATTTCATGTATATAGTTATGAGGTTGAAAATGTGTCCTCGTGGCTTAAAGCAAGCCCATGCAAAAACTCTGCAGAAGCAGAGGGGCAGTTCACACCTCATCAGGGCATGTATGGGACAAAACCAGCCCAGCCTTACAGGAACAAAGGACACTGGCCTAGGCAACAACAAAGGATCTGTTGGACTCTCGAGTGAGTCACTCCTCTTCCTTTGGTCAGTTTGGGACTGCGATGAGGTAATGCTCACCTGACTCTGAAGGGGAACGTAAAGTCAAGAGGGAAGAAAGGACATGATAAAAGGGAGAGAGGTTTGCCATGCTCTTCCTCTCTTTTCCACCTACATCTACAGACACCACACCAAGCGACTGAAGTGCTGATCAAAGGGGAGAGCCTGGCTGAAGAGCAACCAGCCAGCCTCTGGTGAGAAGCATCTAAGTTTGAAAGGGCATTGAAAGTGTTAAGATAATCTTAGAATGCGTTTTGCTTTTATTTCATTTGACCAAATCTGACTTGTTATGCTTAGATTTTAATTGATTAGAAGTCAATCT
Source organism: Terrapene triunguis (assembly GCF_002925995.2). NCBI lineage: Eukaryota > Metazoa > Chordata > Testudines > Emydidae > Terrapene > Terrapene triunguis. The sequence goes on along the minus strand of NW_020664582.1, from coordinate 3,390,605 downwards.
TTGTAGTTAATAAATGTTTGTTTATTCTACCTGAAGCAGTGCGTTTGGTTTAAAGCGTGTCAGAGACTCCCCTTGTGATAACAAGCCTGGTACATATCAATTTCTTTGTTAAATTGATGAACTCATATAATCTTGCAGTGTCCAGCGGGCATAAATGGACACTGCAAGACCGAGTTTCCTAGGGTTGTGTCTGGGACCAGAGATATTGGCTAGTGTCATTCGGTTGCAAGTAGCTGGGAGCAGCTTTCATGCCAGAGGCTGTGCGTGAACAGCCCAGGAGTGGGGGTTCTCACAGCAGAGCAGGGTAAGGCTGGCTCCCAGAGCCAAGGATTGGAGTGATCTAGCAGTTCACCGGTCCAGATAACACCAGGGGGGAACGTCACAGAGAGTTCCCTTTAGTGCAGCTGGGTAGGCTTTTTCCCAGCAGGAGGTTCTGAGATCTAAGTTCTCAGGCGCTAGGATGGACAGTGTAGTGATTATCTTGAAGTCCTATGTGGCTATGGATTTGATGCACTTTGTAAGAATGGTTGGTTCACAATGTGTGTCTTTCCATGTGTCATGCTGCTTGATAGATAGGGCAACCTCCTGCAATATCTTTGGAAGGCCATATTGTATTAAGTTTATGAATGGTTTATGTATCATTGTGGGTCAGATGTTGCATGCACTCCATCAGGGGAAGGTGAACACAGCTCCTCCAGGAAGTGAAAACAGTAGGGGATGGTTAGAGCAAATAATTCAGCTTTAACACCTCCAGAGAGGTATCACCTCTTGGGGAGGCTCGAAGATTCTGGTTCAAACTAGATTCTCCAGAGACCAGCAGACAAGGAAAGGGTGCTTGGATAAATAACCTGAGTTTAAACTGACTTGAGGCCTTTCTTGTAACCAAGAAAACCAAGTTGAGCCCTATGTTGGAATTCGGGGTGATCACTGATAAGCTTTTTAGCGTGTGTGTAGGTTCTTTTATTGTTTTTATATTCTTTTTTTTAATGCTGTTACTTTAATAATAAATGTGCTTGCTTAGAAGGAACTATGTGGTAACTTGTAACTGCTGGCAATACACTGTTCAAAGTCCATGGAGAGAAAGCAAAGCACAGGTGCTGGCCTGTGGGGGATATCAGAGTGTAGATCTGAGAGCACTGCCGCCTTAAAAATCTCTGTCGGAAGAGAGAGAGACATGGGTCTCCCTCCAGGAGAGGCGACGGCTGGGAGCCAAAAATCTTTAAAAGGGTGCTCTCACAGACCACACAGGAGGAAATACTGGTGCAGTTGCCCTGAAATTGTGACATGCTGTACCTATAAATGTGATTTAAAACAAGATCAGATATTTGGCTTTTCATCCCTGTCATTATTCTTTTAAGAGGCTGTACTAATTTCCTCCTTCCAGTATTAGCAACTAACACTATCTGTTGATCTAGATATGAAAAGCAGAAGTATCTTTTAGCTGACTTCCAGATCAGCTGATGAAATTCTGCCCTTATCACTTGTAAATGTTTTGTAACTAGTTTGTTGATTGGTTTTGCTTTTCCTTCTGGATGTTTTTAACTTATAGCTCCCTGCTGACATTCTGCCTTCATTTTCTTCGAATCTTTTTCACATGCCTGCTACTGGAGGTTTTGGCTACATCCTTGCTTAGCTGACGCTATCACTCAGTAATCTTTCATTGTGTTTCCTTCTAGAGATCCACGTGGAGAAAATCCTTCATGCCACATGTTTTCCGTGAGCCCTAAGACCACAGCTGTCTGCAGTGTCATCTGAGATCTTAAGAGTCACACACAGTTATGGGAGATTCTCCAGCCGACACCACTGATGAAGGTGCAGACACATGCTGCAAAGACACTCAGACTGACCTGGCAGAGAGAGTAGCAGCCATAGATGTTGCTGTTGGGCCTAATATAGATGACCAAAATGTTCAAGAAGCAATAGAAGAGAATGACACAGTCTTTTCTGACAGTGTAGCAGACATGCAGAGGAATAGGGTCCATAGTGACATGGTAACAAATGAATCTTTACCTTCACAAGACCCAGAGGATGTTAATCAGATGAATGTTCCAAAGAAAGCTCCCACTAGGCCTGTTCTATCCAGCAGAAAGTTGTCTCTTCAAGAAAGACCTACAGGAAGCTACCTGGCTTCTACCAATGCTCCAGGCTATGGTCCTTATGCAACAGGACCTTTAACACATATCTCGCCACGTATAGTGAGGAGACCAACGATAGAGTCCAACCGGATCGCCATCTCAGATTCTGAGGTAGGTTTCTTCTCTGCTGTAATAATGATGCCAAGGTATGATGCTGTCTTTTCTGCCTGCTGATAGGAAACTTCAGCCTCCAAAGCCAATAGTTTCAGAGGCACTAAATTTAACTTATGCATAAATGCCTAAAAACAATAATAAGCTATGATTATAAGCAACTTGTAGCATAGGTTGTAACATAGGTAAGCAACTTGTATATGTCTGTGCCTTCAACACTTGAAGCAGTCTTTACTTCTATTGTAAATGGACCATCTGATCATCTAGGTCATGATTCAGTAAGCTACGTAAGCATGTGCCCAGCACACGAGTTGTCCCATTGAAGTTAATGCCTTCCTTATAACTATTCCAGTTGAATAGTAGAAGCAGCAGCATGGTAGGCTAAATTTGGTATCCCATAATTTTTTTTAATGAGTAGAGGTAAGGCTGGTTTCAAATGGATTTCCTTGGGTTTTTTTTACCGCATGGGCCCTCAAGAAGTTCATCTGCTGTGGCAGCTTTGTCATGATTATTTTATGGGTTTACGCATGTGGAGATCAGGCATTTCCCATCATGCCACGTGAATGAGGTTGTGGTTATTGGAGACATGATTTAATTTCATGTGAAGTGTAAATATATTGCAATCTCCCTCTCCTGATTTTTACATTTTTATTGACTTTCAAAAATAATTCCTCAGGTAGAAGCTAAATTCCTCAGACAGTGTTTCCAGGATTGCATAGACTCCCACAGAGCCCCACCAAACAGCTTTGTGAATGTGCAGATTACACAGTCCTATTTCACACCTCAGAGCTCACTGAATAAAATAAGGCATGCAGCAGTCCACGGTGATAACACAAGCTGTACAGCGCTTGAATAATACAGGAAGTGCTCGCAGACAATGTTGAAACTTTGATAGGGTTTTCTTTGAAAGCTCTGCATAATGAAAGGCCTGTATTCCTTTTGTAGGCTGTGTAACCCGCTCTCAGAATAGCACTTACAACTTCACTCGTACCATATAAAGCTATTCTGAACAGAGTACTGGAAAACAATCCTGACTGGAGGGAGGCAAAGATGTACCAATCTTTTCCTTCTCTAATGTGTGAGATTCCAGGATACATAAGGCCATTGGTAGTTCTCTTAAGGCCAGATTTCCAAAGAGCTCAGCTCTAGAGCTGGTGAGGATTTTTTTCATTGGAAAATGCTGATTCATCAAAACCAAAACATTTGGGGGAAATTTATTGGTTTTGACAAAGCTTTTGTCAGGAAGGTGTCTTAGATCCAGGATAAAATTTAGAGAGAGAGAGAGACCCCAGGCTAAAGTAGCCAATAGCTCAGGAGCTGGGGAGACCCAAGTTCAAGTCCTTGCTCTTAATGAGGTTGAATCTGGGTCTTCCACGTCTCTGGTGAATGCCCTTTGTGGAAGGGCTTTGTTTTGTTCTGATGCAGAACAAAAACAAATTCTGAAATCTCAAATATTTTTGCAAAACAGAATTCTTGTTTTCTGGCCAGCCCTACTCAGCTCCCATTTGGTCGCTTATTTTGGTGCCTAAATGGGAGCTGAGCTTTTTTGTACATCTATCCCTACGTCTAGATGCTGAGCACTCAAGAATCTGACTCCTCCATGAATATTTCATTCTGGCCACATGCCTGTTTCCCCATGTTTCTCTTCCTCTTTTGCTTCCTGTTTCTTTCCTTCCTCCTTTCTCTACTCTTTACAGAAAGATAGCTGCCAAGCCAATACAGTTCAGTGACCAGTGGTTTCATGGTGAGGTTTCATCTTTCATCATTAGATAGTAAGAATTTAGTGGCACCTCCTGCCCTGCCCCTGCATGGGAGTTGAAGGTCCCTGACTGCAAAGACCAGAACTGCCCCTCTGCATGTAGTAGAGTGGAAGCAGGATTTGGGGAGTGTACATGGGGGGGGGGGGAGGATCCCCAGCTCATCGCAGTGTAATGCTCCTTGGAGATTCCTCTGTGGCTGGGGGAAGGAGGATGGAGTTGAAGGTGGATAGGAGTAGGTGCAAGTGGTGATGGAGTGGGGAGTCTGTGACTACACAATATCTGATAGCCTTGTCCTACATAGAGGGGTTGCTGCTCCAGCCCTGAGGTTGCAGTAGGAGGCATAGAACAGCTGGGATGGGGAATCTTTTTCCCCCTCCATCATCTGTACTGAGAACCCTCAGCACAATCTGGTCACTCAAGCGGTTGCTGGAAGAGAGAGGTTCCATGGCAGTTTCCACACCATTATTGCCGCCAAATCTCCTTTCCCTCTGGAAGCAGCAGCTAGATGGAGGAACACAGTAGCCTTTCAGGTGGGCCCCAGTTCTCCAGTTTCATAGTCTTCTCATGTACTTGCCTCCCTTAGTGTGGGAGACTTTAATAGCTTGGGGGGTTCAGTGGGGCGAGGTGCATTTTGTGGTGTCTGAATTGTTTGCTCCACAGGAAGGGTTTCGGTGGTGGTCATCAGAGATGAGAGAGGTTGCATGGCTAGTCCACAGGAACGACTTGACAGTGAAGGTGAGGAGGGGAAGATGAGTGGCTCAGTAAAGATAGGGGGATTCAGGGTCTGTTGGAAGGAAGAGCCGAGGCCTTCCTAAAGGGATGGGTAATATCAAAAGGTTCAGAGAGTCAGATGAACATCTAAACTACTGGATGCGTAACTAAAGGTTTTAAGGTACTGCCCACAGCTTATCCTTATGGGCTAACTCCTAACCTCTTACACCCATGCCACCCTGCTGCAGTCAGTGAGGTGTAGCTGAGGGCAGAGGATAGCTCTGTATTATGGAGGCTACATCGTTTAATAGCTAGAGCATGAGCCTAGAAGTCAAAACTCTGGGTTCTAATCCAAACTCTACCACTTAGTTACCGAATGACCTTGGGCAAAGTCACTTAGCCTTCCTGTGGTTTAATTTTCCCCATCTGAAGAATGGATATAATTCTGCTTACTCCCTTTGTAAATCCCATTTTGATCCTCAGGTGAAAGATACTGTGAAAGCACAAATTATTATTACTTTTAAACTATTGTTCTGTTGTATTTTTTGGAGTGGCGGACCTTTGTGAGTCACTGAGCAGTGAGATAGGAATTCATTGCACTCTAGCACTAACAAAAGAGAATATATGAATATAACAAACTATAGGTGTCTGCAGTATTCTTTAGCCCCAGTAATATGCTTTAATGGAGGTTCAGAACAAATTTCAGAAAACTTACTTGACTTCTATATGTCAGTGCTGTAATTCTGCAGTGATTTTTACAGTGCTGGGAATGAAATTTGTTTCAAGGTAACTGCAGTGGAATATATTTATAACAAGTTCCAATCTGCAGGGAAATTCAAAAGAATCAAAACCCTCATATATAAAATCAATATCTTAATCAATAGATGTTGCTTTCGAAAAGAAGCTTGGTTTGAAATGCAAATGCAGAGACCTTCATTTCTCTGCTCCAGTAGCAGTTTTTATTGTGCAGTGCTGCATTTTAATGGTCAGTTTAACGTAGCTATTAAGAGCCCTGCTACACCATGACTGAAATACTTAACAAAGCTGCATTCTGTGGAAAGCATCATTCATACTAATGGAGTGTCACTGCAACAGGAAGAGGTGAAGGGATACATTGGCAGGGAGTCTAAGTCAGAGGGACCTTGTGATATTTTTAAAGACAACAATATTATGGTTCAGGTTTTAAGGGTAGCCTGGAAATCTACAGGCCCAATCTTGCAGATTTTGGTTATGGTTTTTATTATCTGTATATTTTGCAGTACAGGCTTTTCCCCTCCAGCACTCCTCTAGAATCCTTCATTTGTTCAGTATAGAGTGTGGGTATGGGTATGTGCGCCCAGACGTTTTCATCTGTTTCTTTCTGTATTTGTACAGTACCTTGCACAATGGGCCCCGGCTGTGATCGGGGCTCCCCAGGAACTACCATAATTCAAATAATGGTATCTTCCTGTTCGCTTTCCAGGCCACTTCTGCCCTGATTTACATCCAACATAACCCCACTTGCTTCAGACAATCATTTTCAAAAAGCAAGGATGAATAAATCTTTCTGTAGTTGATTGTGCCACACAAGCAGGGTTCATTCTTATCTGTATACCTAGGTATTTAGTTGTACCCTGGGGAGCTGGGTGTGTCAATCTGTGTGAACTGAGATGAGAAGGTGCTCTAGGCTCTTGGATAGGGATCTGCAGTCTTTGTGAGGGAGGGGCAGAGTTACCTTGGGGAGAAAAGTTGCTATGGATTTGTTTGTTTTTCCCCCTGAGCTTTGATTCTCATAAGCATTTAGGGGTAAACTTAGAGGCAGGTTGAGGGCTTGCGTCCACATGCTCACAGATACTTGGTTTCCTGGGAGCAAACTGTAGGTGTTGGTCATGTTTGTGGAATACACATTCCTTAGTACGTCAGTGTGTGTCTGTATGTTTAAGGTCAGCACGGTTATCTGTCCAGAAAATACTTTTTTTCCCCATGGAGGCTAATCTTTTATGGCATCTGTATGAGTCAACCACTGAAATAACGCCTCCTGCTAGTACTCTTCTAGGAAGTGTCCAGGATAATTGGGCTTCAGTGAGGTGTTTCTCTGTAAGACATTACAAACTGAAATGAGAGGGAAACATGCAGGACAGTAGGCTCTGGGTCAGATTTTGAAAGCTTGGCCTCCATTTTGGCACTGGGAATTTTAAGACACCAGTACTATACTTACACCAAAAATTTTATTTACTCATGTGGAATTTTTAAATACAACCTCACATTATTATTATTGCTCAATTGTATTATAGTAGCATCTAGCGGTCCCAACCAACATTGGGATGCAATTGTGTTGAGTGCTGTTTAGACAGATAGGACAGCATCTCTGCCCCAAAGAGCTTACAGTTTAAATAGACATGACACACAAAGGGATGTGATGGGAAACTGAGGCACTGGGAGGTGAAGTGGCTTTCCAAGGGTCACACAGGAAGAGCCACAGCTAGGAACTGAACCCATATATCCCAAGTCCCCAACAAGTCCTTTATCATAAGACTATTCTTCCTCTCTGGCCAACCCATGCACTGATTAAGATAGAGGATAAGAGGCTGCTGCTGACTAATGGAATAACTCCTTTAGCTCACTCAGTGGAGAACTGTGCTGAAGAGTCTGGGCCCTATCTGTACTGATGAGTCATCCTGTGGGGTTGTTATACATGCTATTTCCAACTAGGGAGATGGGCCAAAAAGAGAAATGGAGGCTGACTCAAATAGAACTTTACTGGACAGTGGTACTGAAAAGTAAGCAGTGAAGGTGGTTGCTTTTTATTACAGAAAACAGGACTGATGACGCTGTTCTGTAAGAGATGGCAGGCAGAGGGGAAATATGGGCAATTACAGAGAATGTAGAGCAGAGGCTAATCACTGACTAGTGAAGCTCAGAGATATTTGGTATCACAAGGAGAGGTGAGAATGAATAAATGGAGTGATGCAATGGTATCTTTTGCACAACTACCACTATGTTGTTTATCATTTGTTAAGCATGGACAGTGAGCTCAGATCTGTACAGGACACAATACAGACAGTTCCTCTTACAGCATACTTGCAGTCAAAACAAGATAGTATGGTTGACAAAGATGTATGAGGAAGCCCCCAGGATGAATAGGAATTTGTTTAAAGCTTACACTATTATCTGTTCACTTGCTTCTTGTATGCTTCACTGCAGAAGAGAGTCATTAGGGTGGATTTGAATGAAGAGAGAGTAGTGACTTGGCAGAGTGGAGTTATGGGCAGGGAGGGGGGACATTCCAAGTGTCTTGGTTGACGCCACATTGAGGCTTTTATCCTGCTGGGGATGAAATGGGACTGTGGTGATAATTATGATCATGCTGTGCTGCTTTTTATACAGATCCCTAAGGAAGCTTTGGTAAACAGTTCCTTTGTGAGCTGAGAGGCCAATAGGGCAGGCTCACAGTCTTGCTTCTCCAGTAGTTGAGTAACCGCCAGGTTTCAGTGCAGATGATCGTTCAAGTCCTTTCCGGGTGAGTCCTGTGGGACACATTTGTACTGGAGGAGTTGGTGACCTGCATGTGTTAAAGCACCTTTAAAACTGCTCCTTTCTCCTTGCAATGACTGTTTGGCATCATCAGTCAATGTCTTTCTAGAGACAGTGCATCCATCATTCAGAGCTAGCAGTCATTACCCAAGGTAAATTATAGTCTTTGCAAAAATGAAGATTAAATCCATGAACATCCGCACTTTGTCAGATATGCAGGGATAGTCTACATCAATCAGAAACCAAGATGGATTGTCCAGCTACACCCTGGGATGTATCAGAATTTCCGATCCGGTATTGGCTATGCTTTCATCAATCATTATACCAGGAGTTGCAACAGTTCAGTGCTTTGCCACCATAGTTCCTATGTTTAAAACTAATCTCAAAAAAACACTAAAGAATGTGCTGCAGGTAGATGGATGGGATGATCTGATAGGTCTATCTACTGTGGATCTCTGATGTATTATAGAAGAGCCTGCCATACACCTATAGAGATTCTGCTAGTCCTTTGGGGGTTGCTGTTCCTTGCCTAGAAAGCTGCGTGGAAATCTCCTTTCAGGAGAGGGGCTAGTTCTTGAACTGTGGCCAGGAGGACCCGTTGCATGTGTTCTTGCCCTAACTCTGTAGTACACTTACTGTGTAATTCCTTTAAGATTGATTAATATTACTAATGAGATTACTTGCTTTTGATCCATAGATCTCAAAATGCCTTAAAAAGAGGAGTAACGTGATCTTCAACTGAAGCACAAAGGGTTTTAGTACTAAGGTCCATAACAAGTCATTGCAGAGCTAGGATTAGAACATAGGTCGCCTAACACAGAGTCCAGTGTTCTATCCACTGGACTGCACTGTCTCCTTCAGTATGAGCTGTCTGTATATACAGCTCGCAGCTTCCTCTTCATTATATACAAGATGATGAGGGGATAGCTATAACATACCCAGGGTACAATCCAGACTAATGAGTAGCTGTGTCACCCCTGCCCTCTAACCTGGGGTGCCCTTTACAATGCTTTGCTGCTGTTGCCTCCAGTCTGGACTGCTCCCAGACAGCCTCCAGCTTGAAAGTCACTCCCAGCTGTGCCAGTATGTGTGTGCTGCCCTCCATCCGTGGCTCTTACCAGCCTTGGTTATACTGCAGGGTGACCCCAACACACTCTGTCTTAGATTCCCCTCTTTCCCCCCAGAATGTATGTCTTATATTGCCCAGCCTTCTCCTGGACAATACAGACTTTATATGAATTTGTATTTGTTTAATAGAAATAATATGCACACATTTTGTTACCCCAAATGGAGTTTCACAGACACTTCAATTTAAACATACTGGATTAGATAAAACAAGTTTATTAACTACAAAGAGAGAGATTTTAAGTGAGTACAAGTAATGAAGCCTAAAAGTGAGAGATGATTACAAGAAAAATCAAGATAAAAAGCAACTGGTTCCTAAATTAACAAACTAAGTTAAATTCAAAGCAAAGTTTTTCTCACCACATGCTCTCAGCAATTTTACTGACCAAACTTCTTAGGTCAGGATCCCTTTTCAAGTTCAATGGCTGCTTTCTTTGTCCCTTGTGGTGCAGTGAATTAATGGACACAGAGAAAGAGAGAGGATGGGTGTGTTGGGGTATTTGTCCCTCCTTTTTGTATTGTCAGTCCCTTCTTGGAAAACATTTCCAGCTGAGATTCTGGAGACAAAAAGTGGAGAAGGATGTTCCCTAACCTGTTTGAGTTTCTTTTTCTACCCTTCCTGCTTGATGACTGTTTACTGCTTAAATGCAAATTAAGCAGAGCACACATTCCTTTGTTTGAAACGGTCCTGTTTGTCAACTTCTGCTATGGTATGGAACATGTGTTAATAGCATTATACAGGGAAATCTTATAACTTCACATACAGTGCTGCCACACATATTTTATCAGAACAACATTGACTAGCAAATTATGAGTTTTCAGATGATACCTCACAAGGCATACTTGTAGAAAGATTATTACAGCAGTGTATAGGGTGTGGCCCCAAGAGTACATTCTGTCACAATAGATTTTTATGCTGACTTTGCCAGATTCCTCCTTTGGCTATGCTGTTAGAACTGAAATCTGGTTTATTGTCAGGATGGGACTCTGGTGCCTGTATTTACAAAAAATTGGAGATGGGAGCTTGTCTCTCTGAAAAATCTCATTACAGACTGACTTTAAATCTCCTTATCGCCATATCTGATGTGACTTGTCTTACATAAAACAGCAGAGATATTACAAATGAAAAAGAAAAAGTAAGAACTCTAAAATACCATGCTGGAGTACTGTATTTGAAAATACACCACTCATTCTCCTCCCCCCGCCAAAAAAGAAAAGAAAAAAATTATAGGCAGCTGGTGAAAGCAAAAGACCCCTTTCTCCATTTGCTAATCCGACTCTTTCTTCCCCCAACTACCTAGTATGGTTAATTGGATCACCCTTTCTTTCCCCCAGACTCTCCTGACTGATTAAATTGTCCTTTTCTCTCTTGCTCTGTCTCACATTCTCACACTCACACACTTTCTCTCTCCTCTCCCTGGGTGTTTGAATTCACCATCCTCAGAGCCTGCCTGTCCTATCCATCCCCTGGGATCGCTGATTAAGTTGTCCCTATCTCTTTGTTGCTCAGGCAGCGTAGTGTGTATAAGTGTAAGGCCATACAGCACATGCTTAGCAGAAGCAGAGAGCATGAGACCAGGTAAGTGGTTGCTCTTTCTCGGTTCTCAGTGCTCTTGCTGCTGCTGCTGTACTCCGATAGGCTGAGAGACTGTCTTTAAGGATCTGCAGAATTGCAACTTTTAGGTCTGTAACTGAGTGTCCAGGGAGGTTGAAGTGTTCTCCGACTGGTTTTTGAATGTTATAATTCTTGACGTCTGATTTGTGTCCATTTATTCTTTTGCGTAGAAACTGTCCGGTTTGGCCAATGTACATGGCAGAGGGGCATTGCTGGCACATGATGGCATATATCACATTGGTAAATGTGCAAGTGAACTGTGGGGCCATGCGGGTACCCATAGCAGTGCCGCTATGGGTACCTGCATGTCAGTGGCACTGCTATGGGTACCCGCATGGCCCCACAGTATGCCAACATTTTTATGGCTGACTTAGAACAACGCTTCCTCAGCTCTCGTCCCCTAACGCCCCTACTCTACTTGCGCTACATTGATGACATCTTCATCATCTGGACCCATGGAAAAGAAGCCCTTGAGGAATTCCACCAGGATTTCAACAATTTCCATTCCACCATCAACCTCAGCCTGGACCAGTCCACACAAGAGATCCACTTCCTGGACACTACAGTGCTAATAAGTGACGGTCACATAAACACCACCCAATACCTGAAACCTATTGACTGCTATACTTACCTACATGCCTCCAGCTTTCATCCAGACCACATCACACAATCCATTGTCTACAGCCAAGCTCTAAGATACAACTGCATTTGCTCCAATCCCTCAGACAGAGACAAACACCTACAAGATCTCTATCAAGCGTTCTTAAAACTGCAATACCCACCTGCCGAAGTGAAGAAACAGATTGACAGAGGCAGAAGAGTACCCAGAAGTCACCTACTACAGGACAGGCCCAACAAAGAAAGTAACAGAACGCCACTAGCCGTCACCTTCAGCCCCCAACTAAAACCTCTCCAGCGCATCATCAAGGATCTACAACCTATACTGAAGGACGATCCCTCACTCTCACAGACCTTGGGAGACAGACCAGTCCTCGCTTACAGACAGCCCCCCAACCTGAAGCAAATACTCACCAGCAACCACACACCACTGAACAAAAATACTAACCCAGGAACCTATCCTTGCAACAAAGCCCGTTGCCAACTCTGTCTACATATCTATTAAAGGGACACCATCATAGGACCTAACCATATCAGCCATACCATCAGGGGCTCGTTCACCTGCACATCTACCAATGTGATAGATGCCATCATGTGCCAGCAATGCCCCTCTGCCATGTACATTGGCCAAACCGAACAGTCTCTACGCAAAAGAATAAATGGACACAAATCAAACGTCAAGAATTATAACATTCAAAAACCAGTCGGAGAACACTTCAACCTCCCTGGACACTCAATTACAGACCTAAAAGTTGCAATTCTTCAACAACAAAACTTCAAAGACTCCAACGAGAAACTGCAGAACTGGAATTAATTTGTAAACTGGACACCATTAAATTAGGCTTGAATAAAGACTGGGAGTGGATGGATCAACAAATTAAAAACTAATTCACCATGCTAATTTTCCCCCCTACTGTTACTCACACCTTCTTGTCAACTCTTTGAAATGGGCCATCCTGATTATCACTACAAAAGTTTTTTTCTCCTGTTGATGATAATTGATTTGTCTCGTTAGAATTGGTATGGCAACCCCCATCTTTTCATGTTCTCTGTATATTTATACCTGCTCCTGTATTTTCCACTCCATGCATCTGATGAAGTGGGTTTTAGACCACGAAAGCTTATGCCCAAATAAATTTGTTAGTCTCTAAGGTGCCACAAGTACTCCTCGTTCTTTTTGCTGATACAGACTAACACAGCTACCACTCTGAAACCTTTAAGGATCTGCTATCTACTTTCCCACAGTCTGTTTCCAAAGTCCAGCCTTGGGAATTAACAGCTTCTTCATCCTCTTTCATTTAGATTGCAACAGCAGTAGAGTGCACTCACCACCTTGCAAGATCAGGCCATTAATTATTTGTTCAGTTGTTTTGAAGCATCTAGTGCAGAGATCGGTGAGAGATAGAATACTGAACTGGGTGGACCATTGGTCTGATACAGCATGGCAAGTCTTGTGCTCCTGGAACTTTCCAGAGCTGTCTTCTTTTCTTCATACGTCCTTGTCTTTTAGCATTTCTGTCTCTGTTCTGTGCTCCTCATATGGATTTCTCAAAGCTAGCTGAATGTAATAAGGATCTATCACACTTGCCCCTCTTTTAGCTCTTCTCCCCTGCCTGGTCCCCCTTGCCCTCTTTTCTTCAGAGTCCCCACTCCCTTCTCTTTTATTTCCATTTAGTTTATCCACTCCCAGCTACCATCCCCCTAAAAAAAAAAAGAATTAACATGACATTTGTCACCACCATATAGTTCATTCTGCTTGTGTGTGTTAGCCCTTCCCCCGCCCTGTGTCTGTCTTGTCTAGTTAGATTGTAAGTTCTTTGAGGCAGAGACTGTTTCTTACTGTGTTTTTTACAGTGCCTCGCACAATGGGGCCCACTTGTGCTCGGTCCTTAAACACTGCTGTAATAAACACAATTAATAATATGCTACCTCCGTATTTACCCTGCTTAACTAATATTTAACCTATTTATTAGCTCTGAATTTTTGTTTAATAATATTATTTTGGAGCATCACTCAGAGAACAGAGATTAGTACCTTTTAAGGCCAGAAGTAACCATTGTTATCATTTAGTCTGACCTCCTGCATAACACATAGAAGGCCATAGAACTTCCCCGAATTAATTCCTGCTTCAAGTCCCAACAATTGTATTAAACTAGAGCATATCTTTTAGAAAAACATCGAATCTTGATTTTAAAATTTCCTGTGATGTAGAGTCCATCATGACCTTTGGTAAGTTGTTTCAATAGTTAGTTACCCTCACTAAGGGCACATCTTCACTACCCGCCGAATCGGCGGGTAGCAATCGATCTATTGGGATCGACTTATCGTGTCTAGTGAAGACGCGATAAAATCGATCCCCGATGGCTCTTCCGTCGACTCCGGAAATCCACCGCGGCAAGAGGCGGAAGCGGAGTCAACGGCGGCGCGGCAGCGGTCGACTCGCCGCTGTCCTCACAGCCAGGTAAGTTGACCTAAAATATGCCACTTCAGCTACGCTATTCACGTAGCTGAAGTTGCGTATCTTAGGTCGACCCCCCCCTGTAGTGTAGACCTAGCCTGATAAATTCATACTAGAAGTAAGGTGCACATTTTTCAGCTTCCACCCACCCCTTGAAATATTTTAACACTGAAACAAACATGCAAAATTAAAGGACCCTCCCACCCCCTTCTTAATTTATGGACAGCTCCTGTGGCTAATGCACAGAACTGGAAGTCATGAAATCTGGGTTCTGGTCCTCGTTCTGTTCTGACACAGTCTCACTGTGCAACTCAGGCAAGTCATACAACCTGTCAGTGTCTCCATCTTTTACATGGGGATGTAATAACTGGACTTCTGGAGTTGGTCCTAAAATATGGACTCCCATATTTGATTCTGTGGCATTGATTTCTGATCAACACTGATCTCTGGTGCTGTTTTGTTTTTTCCCCCCTCCAAGGGGGAGCCTCGTGCATGATGACAAACAGAGCATCTTATTTTAAGACAAAACAAGTACTGTCCATTCAAATAGACACAGCATTCTAATTCTCTGACAGCCTTTCAACAAAGGATCTTAATAATGTTATGGTTCCTGTTCTGATTTATCAGCAATTGTGAACACATTAGCATGATGGAATCAATAGGGATCTAAAATGCTATCTTTAAGGAACACTGGGCCCAAAGACAGATATTTCTCCCTGATAAACTATATAATTGTCTTGTTTTTCTGTAGCAGAACAATTTAATAAAGTGGAGTCTGCCACTCTTCCAGCTGACACACTGCAAGCAAAAAGAAAGTAAATATATGTATTTATTTTGATTTTTGTAACATAAAGTCAAACACGTGGTACTTCACAACATATTTGGTGCATTAATTGAACAGCCTATAAAATTCTGTCTTCCTCTCTCCCTTCCATAATGTAGTTCTGTTCCTTTGTAGATCACTGAGCAGTTTGCAGAGCCAGTGAATGTCATTATCTCTATTTTACAGATAGGGAAACTGAGGCACAGAGAAGGGAAGTGACTTACCTAAGGCCAGTGACAAAGCCAGGACTAGAACCCAGGTTTTCTGAGTGTTAGCTCAATGCTTTATCCAATGGGCCTCGCTGCATCAGCCCCCTTCATCCATCTACTGTACAGCCAAGTATCCTTCCCCATCCCTCTCCTCCTTGGCAGCACAGCTCAAATGGTACTGCACTGCCAAGGCTTCTTCAACTGGCAACTCTCCTGACGATCCCCTCCACAGGAAACAAAGTAGGAAGGGACAGTGGAAGTAAATACAATTTGAGGGCAGGAGCAGGAGGCAGTCTTGTGTGATCTGTCACAGTCGATAGGAAGGAAATAGAGTGAGACATTTAAAGTAAGGAGCTAGGTTACGTAGTGTACGCAGTTTGTCTCTGTTATGCCTTATATTCTGTGTAATATACCTTTATATTGAGAGAAATTCCCCATGCTGCTGCATAGATAGCTGCAATTTTTGATCAGATGCAGCCTGCTATAAAGGAGCTATATACACACACTGCACTCTTTCAAGGGAGAATTTGCTGCTGTTCTGAATAATATGTCATTCTGGCTGAAAGTATGTGGTCGCTCTTTGCATGTAAACAAACATGTTTAACAAATTGAACAAGGAGGGAACAAAATAAGACATTGCATTAAAACAAAACAATGGATTTCATCTTCTTTCACTGTGTGGGGAGACCCTGAACTATTTGCCTCTTTGTTTGAAACAGACATGATTCATCCCCTTTAAATGGTAGCTATATCTAAAAGAGAAGGAAAATAATAAACCCCAAGCCTCAAAATCTGAACAGAACTGGGCCACCTGAATTCAAATAGTGGGCATCTGTATCTGAAAATATTTATGGAACGTACAGGACAGTTGTATAACCTGAATGTGTAACAAGAAGCATACAACAACAACTACAGTACACATTACCCACTCTATAAAGAGTGTACTGTGGTGATGGTAAAGGCCTTACATACTACCTCTGTCTTACTCACATCACTGCTGAAACGGTTGAGGTTAAGCATTCCTCATATTATAATACAACTGGAAATGGCCTTGTTTAAATAACTGCCAGCCAGCAAATGTTAAGGTGACCTGCAAAAGGGAGAGGGAAGGAATTGCCCTTGTGCCCTTTTTTTGTTTCTTCATGACTGATAAAGAGAGCCTGTAAGGTTGGTTTTTGGTTTTTGTTATTTAACAGTTATTGGAAGGTTTTTTTCTGCTTGGTTTTTTTACCTTGTAAATTCAGGCCCTAACAAGCCTAGAGGTCTTTATGGTGTCTAATGAAATAATGACATCGTACCAGTCAGGAAAGTTGAGCTAGTGAGAGGGGGAAAGGATTTTTATCAGACTATTAAAGATCTCTTTGATTTTCTTCACACCTATTTAGCTTCAGTGACTAATATTTTAGAAAAAAGGAAGTTAAACCCACTCACATGGTTAAGGAGTGAGAGCTAACAATATACCAGTGTGAAACCCAGTAGGCTCTCCTGCAAAAGCCAAGAAGACCAGAGTTGGCATTCCTGAATCCAAGTCATGTTTAACTTTCTCAGTGGTGAAGGCTGTTGGCAATATCCTGTCATAAATGTTAAGCTTCATTGTTAGTGGGGCATTTGCTGGAAACTTTCAAAAAGAAAAGTCAGTCTAAAATTTCCCACAGGTGTGAAGATTCCTTCAAAGGGTCATACAGCCTTTCAAACTAATCTCGCTTCTCCACAGTCCACTCATGGGTGAGTGGGCAGGTTAAAGTCTGACCCAGAAGTGGTAGAAAGCCCACAAGAGTCTTCCTAAGTGGTGAAGTTGAATAAAGGATAGAAAGAAGTTTTTGAAAAATGGTTGTCAGATGCAAGGCATTATGGGCAGACAGTGGTTCTGTTAAAGAATCGAAGCTCTCAGTGCCCCCAAACACTCAGAATAGGCATAGTCCCTTGAGTCCAGGCTACTTTAAATATACATTCTTTCTAAAAGGATCTAATCCAGCTGGAGAAATTATCTTCCACAAAAATGAAATCTTCGGGGTCAGGATTAGCAGAAGTCCCGCCCACATCCATCATTAGAATTTAGATTAAAGCTACCCTGCCTTATTACATGGAGTGAAACTCCATAAGTGAGAGCCAGGGGTCCTCAGGAATCTGTTCCATTCCCTACATCTGCAGTGGTAAGAGGGTTTGTCTAGAAGAGCCAAGCAAGTTCTGTTTCTATGCCCTCTCACTGCCCCCTGCAATTTCTCTCTCTCAGAAAAGCATGCTGTGGTATTCACTTCCCCAGCATGCCTAGTAAATTAAGCATCTCCTTTAGTATTGAGTCTGAGAGTACACAGTGCATAGCCATTTAGATTGACGATGCTTCTGACAGTAGCTCACCCTACTGTAGGCTTAAAATATTTATCTTGGAAGAAAGTCTTTCTCTTTATAAATAACCACAGCCAGCAAAATGTGTTAGGGGGAAAGGAGGGGAATGTGTAGGCTCTGATCATAGAAGGACCTTTCATGAGGCTCACTGAACATTCTGCATATGTAAAACTTCGTCAGCTTTGTCTAAGAGAAAGCCTTTATTTTTACATTC
Organism: Terrapene triunguis; assembly: GCF_002925995.2. Classification (NCBI taxonomy): domain Eukaryota; kingdom Metazoa; phylum Chordata; order Testudines; family Emydidae; genus Terrapene; species Terrapene triunguis. The sequence goes on along the minus strand of NW_020664582.1, from coordinate 3,372,967 downwards.
ATTTTGCAATTAACTTGGAATCCCAGGCTGTAGTGAAATCTCTCTCAATCAGTGGATACCACAAAAGTGTTTTTAAAAAGGCATTTGATTTCGGGGCATATGGCCAGATTTATAAAGGTATTAAGGCACTTGAAGATGCACACAAGTGTGTAGGCATCTAACACCCTTTGATCACAAAGGCTTTGTGACCTCTGGAGCCAAAGTGTCTGGACTTTCTAAAGTGACCAGTGATTGGGTGTCTCCTTTTTTGTGTGTGTGCCCTACTTTAGACACATTAAAGGGCCCTGATTTTCAGAGGGCAAGGCTATTTGTTACTAAACTACAGATCATAAAGGACTTGTAACCCTGACATGGCCTTAGCTGGTGTTAATTGACACAGATAGCTCCATTGACCAAGGCATCCACAAATTGAGATGCCCAAAACTATTAGGGTACTTCTGAAAATTTAGGTCCCTGTTGATTTGACTTCAGGTTCTTTGACATGAATGGAGCTACTCTGATTTGCACTACCTGAGGATCTAGCCCATTGTGTTATTTGCCAGGCCAGCCACCTTAAACCCTCCCTTGAAGTACAATTTTCTTTCCTTTGTGTGCACTCTCTTTCTCGAATCCCTCTGAAATCAGAAGAGGATCCAGAGTGTTTTCTCTTTACCTACATCGGCCATGGTCGATTCAGCATTCATAGCTTGAATCAAAGAAGGTTAAAAATATTTTGTAAATGCTAGAGATTTAGAAACATTTCACTTTTACATGCAGAATAGGTATTTTGTCCTATAATCTTAATATAAGCAGCATGCTGGGGCCATTTGAAATTGAAAGATGCTGCAGTGATTGATAATCAGTTTTCTTTAGACATACTGAATGCTGGGAAAATCAGCAATATCTCAGATCCCAGTGTGTGTAACTGCTGCTATACTATGGCTTTTTATTAGTGACCATTGTACATTTGTCCAAAACATTTTCAAGCATGATTTGCATGTTTAGGTCTGATTCTGTTCTCACTTACATGGGTGTAAATTAGAAGTAGCCCTACTGAAGTCTATAAAGATCAGAAACCGGTCCTCAGAGCTGACCCTTTATCTTAAACCCTCTTCCTCTCACCAAGTTATGAATACTGAATAATATAAATGGACGTGAATTACTGACGTTTTCCTGGTCTTCATTTCAGATGCTCCATAGCCACCAGAGAGGCTGAATCCATCCCTGTGCAGAGGGTCAGCATGAGTCCTATGCAACTCTTAAGCCTTACTTTGAATATCTTATAGTGGCCCTCTGCAAAGCTGTAGCTTTTAGATGGCATTTTGTGAGGACACCAGGCTTAAGTTTTCAGTAGTGTCTAGTGATTTTGGATGCCTTTCTTGAGACACCTTTGAAGGGCCTGAGTTTTTTCCAAAATTCTGAGCACCCAGGTCTTCTGAAAATCAGGCTCCTTTAAGGAGTTGCAAGCTGGGTGCACAAAAATTGTGCCGTCCAAAATCACTAGTCACTTTTGAAAATGTAAGGCCTCATCAGCATTTCTTCCATGTGCTTGTCCTTTTTTGCAGCGGACCACTTGCTGGCCTAAATCTTGATCCAAAAGTATTTGTGAGGCTCAGCCTCAGCTAAAGGAAAGTGTTACATATGGAGTGGAAACTGCCATTGAGTTTGGAGAAAACATGTTTGTCTTCTGGCCACCTGCACTCCTGGTGCTGTGCTGTACATAACATCTGTGAGCACCCACTACATTAGCTGTACTTTGGCTGCTGTTGAACAGAGCTAATGGTGTCTATTTAGACAAGCATTAACCTTATTAATGTAAGCAGAATGTGATAACTATAATTATAGCAGCTAGAAGTTGTTCCAGAAATCCAATATTATCCTTGCATGGACTAACACACATCTCCTTTTGTCTTCCCTTCTGCTGTCAGATGGCCCCTCCCAGGCCCCCTGAGCTTCAGAGATGTTAGTTCTTATCCACCTTTCCCTCACGTCAAACCACTAAATCTGCCTCAAACACTTCTAACACATGAGATACTCATATCAGTATAGACATATGACTTTCAGCAACATTAGCGCCATACTGGTAGGTACTGGAGTGCCCATTCTCCCATCGATGCCACTGCCTCATTTGGGCTATTAGCAGACCTGGTTCAAGCAACCCTTTTTATTTTCACTCCATTTTACCATGTGGGAGGCAGCGTGGTTTAATAGAACAGGGAACTAGGCGGCCGGAGACCAGAGTTAAATTCCTGCCTCTGCCATTGACTTATGTGTCCTTGGACAAGTCACTTTATTTCTCTTGTTTCCATAGTTACCCAATCTCTAAAATGGGGATCATAATATTTATCCACATTTTGGAAAGCAATTTCAGCTCCTCTCTTGAAAAATACTATATTAATGCAATTATTATTACTACAGTGTTGTTATTGGAGGCTGCTGTGGCCCACTGCTGAAGAAGACTGTAATATTTTTATACAGGGGAGATAAAACTGTGCCAAACCAGAAGAGCAAGCCAAATGATATGTCAGAGCTTATAATATTTCACAGAAGGGGTGCCTGAAATATGAAGATGTCAGTAGCAGTAATGCCCCCAAATATGTCCATTCAGTGCAGAAAAACATTTCCCCTCACTCCACCACATTTAATCTACCTCAGTAGGAGGATTCCTGCCGAAGTACTGCAGCTCAATAAATCACCTTGAGTCTCCACTTAGGGTTTTCAACCCTCCAGGATTGTCCTGGAGTCTCCAGGAATTAAAGATCAATCTTTAATTAAAGATCACATCATGTGATGAAGCCTCCAGGAATATGTTCAACCAAAATTGGCAACCCTATTTCCACTCCATTCTTTTTTTTAAATCAAGATGCAAGCCTTGTCCCTGTATCTGCCCCATTTGTTGAACTGACTCTCTCTCTGGGGTGAAATTTTCAGGCATTTACTTCAGTTTCATGAAAGAAGCTCCACCTCCTATTAAGATTTAAAGGAAAGGAAAAAGGAGGCAGACTACCATGAAGGCCAGCTCTTAGTGAGAGCAGAGAGCAATAAAGAGGTGGCAGGCAGTATCCAGTGCTAGGATGCAGTGCAACAGCAATAAATTATTGGCTCTATTAAAGTTTAGTCAGCTAAAGTGCTGTGTATTAAATTCTGTTAGAATCTAGAGAGGTATAATGTACACCCCTATCCAGATATAACGCAACTCGATATAACGCGGTAAAGCAGTGCTCCGGGGGGGGGGGGGGGCAGGGCTGCGAACTCCGGTGGATCAAAGCAAGTTCGATATAACGCGGTTTCACCTATAACGAGGTAAGATTTTTTTGGCTCCCGAGGACAGCGTTATATCGAGGTAGAGGTGTATGTGGCTCACAAGTCAGTATCGAGAAGTATCTGGTTGCTGCATGCAAGCTAAGGGCTGCAATTACACTTAGCCTGCTTAGTGACAAAAGCCATTCAGATAATAATCTAGTTTATTACAGAGTTTTACTTTTTATTTTATCCAGCTTGTTGCATTGACAGCCCATATTCCCCTCCCCCCCACCCCTTTCAAGTGCTGTCCTGGAAACCAGTAAAATGAAATTACGGTTGGATGTTCTTGTTTGTTCATATACCCCAGAGCTGAAGCAACATGGCAAATGGAAGAATATTAGGACTGTTGATTAATCGCAGTTAACTCGTGCGATGAACTCAAAAAAGTAATCGTGATTTTAAAAGTTTAATCGTGATTAATTGCAGTTTTAATTGCACTGTTAAACAATAGAATACCAATTGAAATTTATTAAATATTTTGGATGTTTTTCTACATTTTCATATATATGTTCTGTGTTGTAATTGAAATCAAAGTGGATATTATTTTTTATTATAAATATTTGTTCCGTAAAAATGATAAACAAAAGAAATAGTATTTTTCAGTTCATCTCATACAAGTACCATAGTGCAATCTCTTTATTGTGAAAGCGCAGCTTACAAATGTACAAATTTTTTTGTTACATAACTGCACTCAAAAGCAAAACAATGTAAAACTTTAGAGCCTACAAGTCCACTCAGTCCTACTTGTGCAGCCAATCGCTAAGAGAAATAAGTTTGTTTACATTTACGGGAGATAATGCTGCCTGCTTCTTATTTACAATGTCACCTGAAAGTAAGAACAGATATGTGCATGGCACTTTTGTAGCCGGCATTGCAAGGTATTTATATGCCCAAATGCTTATATATATATATATATAAATGCATTTATATGCCCAATCAGCTGTTTGGCGCGGCAAGCCTGGGAGGGAGGAGAAGCGGAGCTGAGCGGCGTGCTCGTAGGAGGAGGAGGCGAAGCGGAGGTGAGCTGGGACAGGGAGCAGTTCCTCTACGCCCCCCCCCCACTTACTTGCTGTGGCCCCCCTGCCCCAGCTCACCTCCGCTCCGCCTCCTCCCTCCTAGGCTTGATGATTGGCACAGCAAGCCTGGGAGGGAGGAGAAGAGGAGCTGCGGCGCACTCATGGGAGGAGGCGGAGCGGAGGTGAGCTGCGGCGGGGGGGCCCCGGGGAGGGCCGCAGCAAGTAACAGGTGGGCGCAGAGGAACTGCTTGCGGTAACACGAATTTGGATATAACGAGATAAAGCAGCTCCGTCCCCTGGAGCGCTGCTTTACCGCGTTATATTCGAATTCGCGTTATATCGGGCTGCATTATATCGAGGTAGATGTGTACTTTGGATCGTTATCAAGCAGCACCCATCATTAGCATGGATGCATGTCCTCTGGAATGGTGGTTGAAGCATCAAGGGACATATGAATCTTTAGGACATCTGGCATGTAAATATCTTGCGATGCTGCCTACAACAGTACCATGAGAACACCTTTTCTCGCTTTCAGGTGACATTGTGAACAAGAAGCAGGCAGCATTATCTCCTGCAAATGTAAACAAACTTGTTTGTCTGAGCGATTGGCTGAACAAGAAATAGGACTGAGTGGACTTGTAGACTCTAAAGTTTTACATTGTTTTATTTTTGAAAGCAAGTTTATTTTTTATTTTTTTGGACATATCTCTACATTTGTAAGTTCAACTTTCATGATAAAGAGATTGCACTACAGTAGTTGTATTAAGTGAATTGAAAAATACTATTTTATTTTTACAATGCAAATATTATTAATAAATAAATATAAAGCGAGCAGTGTACACTTTGTATTCTGCGTTGTAATTGACATCAATATATTTGAAAATGTGGAAAACATCCAAAAATATTTATATAAATGGTATTCTATTATTGTTTAACAGTGGGATTAATCACGATCAATTTTTTTAATCGTGTGATTAATTGTGATAAAAAATTTTAATTGCTTGACAGCCCTAAAAAATATGTCTTAAAGTCTGGAAGGACTTTTTGATTTGTATTTGTGAATACTGAGGCTGTTTCCCCACCCCTGCAGCCTTGCTTGGACAGGAGTACATACTTTAATTAGATGTTACAGGTAAAATATTTAGAATGGACGCAGTTTTCAAAAGTGCCTATGGGATAGATTTTTTTCAAAAGGACAAAGGGCATTCAGGCACCTAACTCACTGATTTTCATGGCACCTAACTCTCATTGATTTCTAATGGAATTAGGCACCTAAGTGCCCCTTTGAAAAATTACCCCTATGTGATTTAGGAACACAAACCACACTGAAAGTCAATGGGCCTTGTACTCCTAAATCACTTAGGCCCAGTGAGTGTAATTTCTTTCTCAGCCCCCTCTCTGAGCTAGAAGAAAAGCCCCACTAATTCTGTATGTAAAGAAAAGGGACTCTGGGTTGTAGTCATCAGTCCTTAATCAGGCAAAAGTCCTATAGACTGGTCCATAGTAATAAGGGATATTCCTGCTAGATGCCAGAGGAAGGGAAAAAACGTTCAGTATGCACAGGTTATTCTGAAGCATCTGGTGCTGGCTATCATTGTAGACAGGATATTAGACTAGATGGACCACAGGTGTGATCCAGTTTGGCAGTTCCTTCTATGTACTGGTTATAGAATTTAGGTAACACTAAGATCTCTGGCAGTGATTACACTGTGAAACTGAATTATGATACAGTAATTAGGACTGCAAATTAACTGTTGGCTGGGGAATCAGCCCTGCTGTATTGTGCACAGTCCTGGAGCATAACAAGTCATCAAGGGAAGCCTGCATGAACTGCACTTGTGCTGTGTTTGAGAGGATACACCGTGTACAAGGGCATCGTTACGTCCGTGACCTTGAGAATCGATGTGTGGAGGGCAGCAGGGGTTAGATGAGGGGGAATAGAATAGGAAGCTGGAAACAAAAACATATTGGTTGGCTTGCTCCCCTGGAAAGCCAGGAGAGACCAAGGACAATTGGAGCATTTATAAAATGAATGCAGCTGGGCAAGAGAGCGGGAATGAAGCAGGGGGGTGCAGAAAAATAGGAGAGGAGGCAATTACAATTAAACTGCACCTGTTTTGTTCCAGCGGTGTTATGAAATTTCTTGTGGTGAAGAGCACTACAGTAAATGAAATGAATCTGCAGGTGAAGTATTTCTCTGAAATGCTTACAGTTCCACTTGCAGGGCCAGTTAGACAGATGGAACTGAAGAGTCTTAATGCATGGATGAGACAATGGTGATAGGAGGAAGGATTTAGATTTATTAGGTTTATTCCCCTTTGGGGAAAGGAAGAGCCTATACAGGAAGGATGGGCTCCGCCTAAATCAAAACAGAACCAGATTGCTGGCGTGTAAAATTAAAAAGATCGTAGAGGAGTTTTTAAACTAAGGGCAAGGGAAAGCCAACAGGTGCAGAGAAGCACACAGTCCAGACAGAGACATCCCTTAGGGGAATATTAAGGGAGATACTGTATATCCTAGTAAAAAGGAAAGGATATAAGCGGATAAAGTACAGGTGGGATGTAACGAGAAACAGTCAAACAAAAAAGAGTCCCGTTCAGTTACATCAATGAAGGCGGACAACTAAATATAGACACATTTTATAAGTTCCTGTATACAAATGCTAGAAGTCTAAAAACTAAGATTTGTGAACTTGAGTGCCTGGTATTAAATTAAGATATTGATATAATAGGCATCACAGAAGCCTAGTGGAATGCTATTAATCAAAGGGACACAATAATACTAGGGTACAAAATATATAGGAATGACAGAGTAGGTCATGTTGGTAGGGGAGTGTCACTATATGTAAAAGAAAGTATAGAGTCAAATTTAGTAAAAATCTTAAATGAATGAAACAGTAAATATAATGACAGGTTTCAGAGTGGTAGCCGTGTTAGTCTGTATCAGCAAAAACAACGAGGAGTCCTCGTGGCACCTTAGAGGCTAATAAATTTATTTGGGCATAAGCTTTCATAGGCTAGAACCCACTTCATTAGATGTATGGAGTGGAAAATACAGGAGCAGGTATAAATACATGAAAAGATGTGAGTTGCCTTACCAAGTGTGAGGTCAGTCTAACGAGACAATTCAATTGACAGCAGGATACCAAGGGAGGAAAAATCACTCTTGAAGTGGTAATGAGCGTGGCCCATTTCAGACAGTTGACAAGAAGGTGTGAGTAACAGTAGGGGGAAATTAGTATTGGGGAAATTAGGTTTAGGTTTTGTAATGACTCAACCACTCCCAGTTTTTATTCAGGTCTAATCTGATGGTGTCCAGTTTGAAAATTAATTCCAGTTCTGCAGTTTCATGTTGGAGTCTGTTTTTTTGTTGGATAATTGGAACTTTTACGTCTGTTATTGAGTGACCAGGGAGATTGAAGTGTTCTCCTACTGGTTTTTGACTGACCTCACACTTGGTAAGGCTACTCCCATCTTTTCATGTATTTATACCTGCTCCTGTATTTTCCACTCCATGCATCTGATGAAGTGGGTTCTAGCCTAGGAAAGGTTACGCCCAAATAAATTTATTAGTCTCTATGGACTGCCACAAAGACTCCTCATTGGTTTTTTTTAGTAAATATTATCTCTATAGATTGAAATTCCATGCTTGAATAATAAGAGTACAGCAGTAGGAATATATTACTGACCACTTTACCAGGATGGTGTCAGTGATTGTAAAATGTGCCAGGGATATTAGAGAGGCTACAAAAACAGAAAACCCGACAATAATGGGGGATTTCAACTATCCCCATATTTTCTGGTACATACCACCTCAGGATGGGATGTAGAGATAAAATTTCTAGACCTCATTAATGACTGCTTCTTGGAGCCTCTAGTCTTGGAATCTACAAGGGAGAGGCAATTCTTGATTTGGTCCTAAGTGGAGCACAGGGTCTGCTCCAAGAGGTGAATATAGCCAGACCACTCAGTAATAGGGACTATAATGTAACTAAATTTAACATGCTTGTAGGGGGGAGAAATAGCAAAGAAACTTACTATGGAAGCATTTAACTTCAAAAAGGGAAACTACACAAAAATGAGGAAACTAGTTAAATGGAAATTAAAAGGAACAGTCACTATAATGAAATTCCTGCAGTTTGCATGGAAACTATTTAAAAACACCATAATAGAGGCTCAAATTAAATGTATACCCTAAATAAAAAAAAACAGTAAGAGGACCAAAAAACTGCCACCATAGCTAAACAGCAGAGTAAAAGAGGCTGTTAGAAGCAAAAAAGGCATCCTTTAAATATTGGAAGTTAAATCCTACTGAGGAAAATGGAAAGGAGCATAAACTCTGGCAAGTCAAGTGTAAAAATATAATTAGGCAGGCCAAAAGAGAATTTGAAGTGCAACTAGCAAAAGATGAAAAACTAACAGCAAAAAAATTTTAAGCACATCAGAAGCAGGAAGTCTGTATGATACAGACTAACACGGCTACCACTCTGAAACCTGCATGATCTAAGGTGCTAAAGGAGCACTCAAGGAGGACAAGGCTGTTGTTGCAGAGAAGCTAAATGAATTCTTTCCATCAGACTTCACTGCAGGGGATGTGAGGGAAATTCCCACACCTGAGCCATTCTTTTTAGGTGACAAATCTGAGGAGCTGTCCCAGATCAAGGTGTCAGTAAAGGAAGTTTTCAATCAAATTGATAAATTAAATAGTAATAAGTCATCATGACCAGATGGTATGCACCCAAGAGTTTTGAAGGAACTCTAATACAAAATTGCAAAACTACTAACTGTGGTATGTAACTTATCGCTTAAATCAGCCTCTGTGCCAGATAACTGGAGAATAGCAAATGTGATGCCGATTTTTTAAAAAAAGGCTTGAGGCAATCCTGGCAGGTCAGTAAGCCAAACATCAATTTACTGAAACTATAGTAAAGAACAGAATTATCAGACACATAGATGAACATGATACAGTATGTTGAGGAAGAGTCAACACTGCTTTTGTAAAGGGAAATCATGCCTCTCCAATCTATTAGGATTCTTTGAAGGAGTCAACAAGCATGTGGACAAGGGTGATCTAGTTGCTGTAGTGTACTTGGACTTTCAGAAAGCCTTCAACATGTCCCACGCCAAAGGTTGTTAAGCAAAGTAAGTTGTCATGAGATAAGAGGGGGAGGTCCTCTCATGGATCAGTATCTGGTTAAATGATAGGAAACAAAGGGTAGGAATAAATGGTCGGTTTTCACAATGAAGAGAGGTAAATAGCAGGGTCCTCCAAGGGATCTGTACTGGGATGTATGCTGTTCAACATGTTCATAAATTATCTGGAAAAGGGGAGGAACAGTGCGGTGGCAAAATTTGCAGATGAGATAAAATTACTCAAGATAGTTAAGCTGACTGTGAAGAGTTACAAAGGGATTTCACTAAACTGGGTGACTGGGCAACAAAATGGAAGATGAAATTCAGTATTGATAAGTGCAAAGTTATGCACGTTGGAAAACATAATCCAAACTAACCATACAAAACGATGGGGTCTAAATTAGCTGTTACCACTCAAGAAAGAAATCTTGGAGTCATTGTGGATAGTTCTCTGAAAACATCTTCTCAATGTGCAGCAAGCAGTCAAAAAAGTACAGAATGATAGGAACCATTAGGAAAGGATCAATAATAAGACAGAAAATATCATAATGCCACTATATATATATAGTGTACTCCCACACCTCAAATACTGCATGCAGTTCCGGTCACTCCATATTAAAAAAAGATATATTGGAATTGGAGAAGGTCAAGAAAAAGGTTTAGGGGTATGGAACCTAAGTTCCCTCTAAACTGCGCGGCCGTGCAGATGCCTATTAAGCAGGGCCGGTGCTACCATTAAGACGAACTAGGCGGTTGCCTAGGGTGCCAAGATTTGGGGGTGCCAAAAAGCGGTGCCCCCAATTTTTTTTTTACAGCGTTCCTCCCCGAGCGCGCGGTCGCCGCTCCACTTATCCTGCCTCCCAGGCTTGCAGCGCCAATCAGCTGTTTGGCGCCGCAAGCCTGGGAGGAGAATTAGAGCGGGGGCGGCGTGCTCGGGGAGGAGGCGGAGCAGAGGTGAGCTGGGGTGGGGAGGTACCGCACGGCTCCTCGGGCCGGGGGGGGTGGGGAGCTGCTGCGGGGGTGCCTCAGGGTGGGGGGGGGAGCTGCCGCAGGGCTCCCCACCCCAGCTCACCTCTGCTATGCCCCCTCCCCGAGCATGCCGTCGCTGCTCCACTTCTCCCGCCTCCCAGGCTTGCGGCGCCAATCAGCTGTTTCCCCCATTCTTAGTTATATTTCACCACTACCTCTCACATAAAAAGTATTGCTGTATTTTGCATATTGGTGACTACTATGGAATACTGCAGCTTTAAGCTTTAACATGCTTTAAAAACATAATTTGTATACAGATACATAACTCCTTAAATATCACCCGTACATACATCTCACAATGATTAAGAGAATCAGTATGACACAGGATTTCATTAGAGACCTTATATGACACTCTGTATTGAACTAGAATGTAAATGCCACACCTAGGGGATCCCTGTAACCCTTATGGCCTTTGCCAGCTGGCATCACGCGATCCTTGGGTCACAGAGGGGGACCTAGATAAGATATGCATTGTCTGAGGAGAAAAACAAGACATCTTTGGGAGATGAAATCTAGGTTGCCTCTGTATATGCAACTGCCGTGTTGAAATTAACAAGCAAAAGCTGGAAATATCTAGGTTAAATGGAGTCTTGAGTGCATTAAGAGTGAAATGCATCCATGTCCAGAGAGCCAGCACAAGGCCTTAGGCTCCACTTAAGGCCTAAACCACAATCTATTCTCCAATAGTTTACATGGAACTTCAGTGATGCCTATGTTTTGTGCTGGCCCCCTGCATGGAGTGAATGTCACCCTTCTTGCAGAATCTCTCTTAGACGATTCCTGCACACCCAAAAACTCACTGAGGAGGGATAAGGGAAGCCCTTGAACTAATTAAGCACAAAAAACTACTGCTGTGGAAGAATTTCTACCTTAAAAGCTAGCAATCTGTTCTTTCCTGCTTGCCTGTCCCCCGAGGCCATTCTCATTAAAGAAAGCTTTAGTTCTAACCACTAAAGAATCAAGTTTAGTAGCTAAATTTCTTGTGGATGTTGTGTTCATTCTGCAAGGCACTTAGTGAAAGGCTGCTATGCTGATGGGCCTTCTTCTGTTAGGGTGAAATTCACCCTTGTGCAGAGGGCCTGTGCAAAGTGAGTGCCCATCTGACACCTTCAGTGTTTCATCCTTGGTATATTTACTTTTCATTTAATCCACGGCATGGTATAAAATGTAGAGGGAAAGAAGAAGAGAGGAGGCTAGTAGCAGCTGTAGAAGGGAGTAAAGCATTGTAAAGGGTTGTGCCAAGGTATGCAAGCCCTTTAGTGTCCTGTGGTGGAGGAGCTGCAGTCATTACATCCCCCAGAGCTGACTCCTCAGGGAAAGTCTCACTAAGGCAGACAATAGCATGAAGAGGGTTTGTGGGCAGTTATATCCCAGCAGGGGTCCTGGACTGCATTTTCTGACTTCCATCTAGGAGTGCCTAAGTTTCCTGTCCCTGCACTAAGGCTAGGTCTACACTACAGCGGGGTTCTGACCTAAGATACGCAACTTCAGCTACGTGAATACCGTAGCTGAAGTTGCGTATTTTAGGTCGGCTTACCTGGTGGTGAGGACGGGGGAAAGCCGACCGCTGCCGCCGACTCCGCTGCCGCCTCTTGCCGAGGTGGATTTCCGGAGTCGACGGCAGAGCGATCAGGGATCGATTTTACCGCGTCCTCATGAGACGCGGTAAGTCGATCCCCGATAGACCGATTGCTACCCGCCGGATCGGCGGGTAGTGAAGACATACCCTAAGCCTGGTTAGACACAGGGCCTGGAGTCCTGTCATGGCTCTGGGATTGGAAAGGATTTGCAGAGTAGAAGCCAGGACTGGGGGCTTAGGAGATATAAGTTGCCCTTGTTTGTACCTCTTTGACCCTTCCTATGAAAATACCCACAGGAGAGGCCCTACAACCTCCTAACATCTGGCTGCAGTTCTCCCCTATGCTTGGGCAAGCTGCACAAACAGTCAGGCATGTGGCCTCCCAACCCTGCAGAGTTCAGGAATATGCCAGTCCTGCAGATGGGCTATCCTTCTGCATAGCACCTCTGCTCCCTATGCCTTGTAGGCACGGTACTGCCATTGATTCTTTCCTCCCACAGCGATGCCAGGGATTTGGCTTTCAACATCGTCGTGCCTCTCCTAGGATCCACCAAAGCCATTCATGAGGAGCCCCTGTGCCTCAGTACTGCTGTTGCCATTGGCGCCTTGCTGAATACCACCCCACAAAGCCACCTTGGCTGTGGTTGTGTTGTGAGGTGGGATGGCGATGTATGTTATTTCTGATAGGGTCAGTGTTAACTGACTCCAGGAATGTTCACAGGGGACAGTGCCCCAGAAATTGGCATTTACAGCCCTGCTCCAATGGACCCCTTTCCCACTTGCTGTGGGGCCTCTGCAGGATTTGGGGGAGGAGGGAGTAAATTATGGAACCTGTCCTCCCTTCTTTCCCCTCCTCACTATATCCACTGCCAGTCTGCTCTATTCACATTAGTGATCAGCCGGGATCCTGGAAATCCATTTGCCATGGGAAAATGCAGAATTTGTGTTTTTACAAAGAATCTTAAGTTTTTGCATTTGGTGAAAAAATAAAAACATATACAGTAGAACCCTCTTTATCCATGACTTCCTTATCCGGCTCTCTGTATTAACCAAACTGGACCGGTGGGGCTCGGGCTGACAGCCCCGGGCTCCCACTGTCAGTGCCGAGCAGCGGGGTTCCCACTGTCAGCCCAAGTCCCACCACCCGGGGCTGACAGACATAGAAGTATTTGGTACATGTAAGAAATACAAATTGCAATTCTATTAATTTTATTTGATTATAATGATTGATGTCACTGGTAGACTTCCAATTTGTTTAAAAATTGTAAATATATCAATAAAATATTGTGTTAGACTGCTACCTATATATAGGGTGGCTAGGGAAATTAAAATGCAGTGTTACATTTTAATCACAGAAAAACATGGATTTTTATGGATTTTTTTATTGGAGAATTTTGATTTTTTTCATGAAAAATTAGGATCCCTGGTGGTCAGGCCCATAAGGGTCTCATGTCGTGTAGCAGTTATTTTCAGTGACACGTGTGCTGCTACACAACAAGCAGCATTTTGGATCTTGTACCGATATCCTGAAATCTGAATCCTGTGCCCCAGAGGAATCCTCCAAACCCTAGCAAAATTTAACGGGAAGGAAAAAAGTTCCATTGCATTTCTTCAACCTCACGTACCTTCAGTAAAGTGCACAGGATACAGAGTTGCTTTGCTTATATGCTCACAAATACTCTGCAACAGCTACCGTCTGTACCATTAACCACAACTGTCTGTTCAGATGGCCTGTGCTGTGCTGGTGAACTATGATGTTATACCATGGGCTGCCTATTGTGCATTTAGCAGCAGTCCAGTGGAGGCTCATCAGTGAATGCTCTGACAGTATACTCTTCTTGCTGTAGATCATAATGGAAGTCACATGATGTGGTTTCATTAAAACACAGACATTTTGGCTCCAGCAGAATAAATTTCACTTTCATTTTTGTGGAATGCTGTCAGGATAATAAACACACTGCAAGGTTTGTTTTCTTATTTCAAAAGGACTTCTTAGACCTAAAAGAACATATTTGAACTTGGTAATTTATCCTTCCTCTCATCTTTTTATTTTCTTTTTGGTAGAAGCTGTTGATGATACAGGATCTCATTTTCAGAAGTGCTGAGAAATTGCAATTCCCAGTGAAGTCAGAAGAAGCTCACGGTCTCTGAAAATCAGGCCCTCAGTACCTAATCATTCTGGGACAAATTGTCTAACTTTGAATTTCAATGGGAATTAGGCACCTACCTCATTTAGGCACTTTTGTAAATCCCACTAGACACCTATCTGCATCGTTATGTGCCCAAGTGCCTTTGTAAATCTGTCCCAATGTAAATCTTGCTGTTGACTTCACTAGGAGTTGGACTGACCCCATACACACGTAGCCTCCTTTGTTTAGCATAGTTCCGAAATGAAAGTCCACCACAGGATGTGCTATGCTCAGGGGTGGATCTGTGTCAATATTTAGTGGGGCTGCACACATTGAAAATTCTCCCATGGTTGCTATGTATCCAGCATGTGTTTAATGTGGAAGATATTCCTAGAGTTCATGATATGCATGCACATACTGCTACATGTCTTCTGCACCTGATGCACCCTGTGGAAGGTTTTAACTCATTGCATTGTATCTAATGCCCAAAACTTGAATACTCGTCAGTGGCCTGCTAATATGGAGATATTGGGCCAAATTTTGAAAGGTATTTAGGCACTTGATTTAAATGGTGCATTTGAAAATAGCAGTGGTGACTGTTTTCATCTTTAGGTGCCTAAATACCTTTAAAAATCTGGCCCATATAGCTCATGTGGGCCTTTATAGTCTGGTGATGATATCTTTGTTTAGAGCCAGAAGCGTGTCTGGCTCTTTTCTTAGCTTGCAGAATTACCTAGGTAAAATTTCACCCCAGAGAACTGAACCTTTGATGCTGGAGTTTTCAAAAGGCCTCTGATCCATGTGTACTTAGGGCCCTGAAGATAGTACAGTCCAGAGACCCTTGAAAAAATTGGCCCTTGACTCTCAAAGAGTCTGATCCAAATGGAGTCTTTCTATTAATTTCAATGGTTTTTATACATTTATATCCCATATGTAAAAGTTATAATTGTTGGCAGTATGTTGGATGCCCTCCTTGTTCTATCTTGCTGCTTCACCTAGTTATTTGGCTCTGCCATTACCCCAAATGACTGAGCTGATCCTGACTGTGTCCTCCTTAGTTGCCCATGTGGTACACCAAGCTACTCCTAGAAGAGCCTCAATTAAAGTATTGTCATTTAGGAACAAAGGGCCAGATTCTGATTTCACTTACATTCAGAGCCCTCGGTGGGATGGGTCCAGAATACCTAAAGGACTGCATCATAATTCAGGACCACAACCTCCCACAAAAGCTCTGTTCACAGTCCACTTCAAGAGTAAAACTCATGTGCAGGTGATAGAGCTTTCACAGAGGCTGATCCATGACTGTGGAACTCACTGCCACAGGATCATAGAACAGCCATGAACCATACCACCTTCAGGGCAAAATGTAAAGCTCACTTCATCCACTTAGCTTTCCCACACAACAACAGATAAAAATAACCCTGCTCTTTCAGAGGGATCAAGAGAGACCCACTACCAGGCATGTCTCATCTAGTGTACTGTTTTGCACGGTGCTCAGATTCCACGTTGAGGAGTGGTATTAGAAAATCTTGGATGTGTAAATGTGGAGTTACTTCGGATTTACACTGATGTAACAGATATCAGAATCCAGCCCCATGTCTTTTTTGTAGTGTTTCAGGACACAAGAATATAGTTGACATTCATCAATAAAAGAAAGACAGATAGCTAGTGTGCTTCTTTGCAACAGAGCTAGCTACTTTTATGAGCTCTGATATAATCTTATTATATAATCAAGTGCCTTTATAAATAATTGGAATGTGATCAACAAATCTGTTGCTGTACAAAATGGAATAGAATCCTGCTCAGTGCCTCTTTGCCTTATTAGTAAGGGTTAATAGGCATGGAAAATAAATTACAGCTGGCTGAAATTTTTCAAACACATTTTTTCCCCAAACTTTGGGGTTGGGGCATGGGAGGGAGGAGGGAGAGAAAAAAAGAAGAAAAACACAAAAATGAAAACAAATATTATGAAAACAGAAGAAGAAAACAAACATTTGAAAAAAAAACAAAAAATAGGGTCTGATTTGAACTGCAAAGTGAAAACCACTTTGAATTTTTTATTTGTTTTGTTTGTGAAATTTAATTTTTAATTTTTCAGACCACTCTGACACAAACGTATTGTAGTCACTTAAATCACAGCTCTGACTGTGAGGCAAACCAGGAGCAGATCTGATGGATAAGCAGGTTCCATAGTTATATCCCGTAGTTACTTTTCAGAGTAGCAGTTTTAAGTTTGCAGTGAATTGCATCCTATCCTTAATGTAGCATTAAAAGAACACCTTTAGCTTCCTAGATAGAGCACGTGACTCGTAAAATGGTGCAGATCCCCATGGAGCTCCCCAGGGCACGCAGATCTGTAGGAGGAATTGAAGGTCCCACAAAGGCAGCATGTTGTACTCCTGCCTTGACAGTTGTAATGAACTCAGTTGGGTGGGCTTCTGTCATATCTGGCTTTTTTTTTCCACCCTAATTACAATTACAATGATCTGAACTTACTGGAATTTCATTCCTTGATAACTCACAAATAGAGGTTAATGCAGTTTACAGATAATTGATTCTAATAAATATCAGATCAATTTGAGAGTTCGTTATTCTTTTTGGTAGTCTTTTAAATGAGCTTGCCTGAATGCTTGTTTCTTTTAAAATGTGTATTCTGGATGTTTGAATTCTATTCCTTGTTAACTGCAGTGGTTAGATACAACCTCCCACATTTTAAACATAAAAGGGCCAGATTCTGCTCTGATTTATACCAATAACATTATTGAAGTGAGTGGAGTTACTCCAGATTTACGCCAGTGTAACTGAGCTCAGAATCTGGCCCATAATTTGTTCTATTGTCATAAAAATGCGGTAACTATAACTTAACATATAATGGCTTAAATAAGCCTTAATGCTTCTGTCTTCGGGACTTTTTCTTCTCTTGGTACTGATTCAAGCTCACAGTAATTCCCTTTTACTAATACCCTATTTTTTTCTCTTTTTGATCTGCAGGACTGTGTGCAATTAAACCAATACAAGCTGCAAAGTGAAATTGGCAAGGTATGTTAGTGTAATTAAGGTTTCTATTACAGTAGCACCCAGCAGCCCCATTATGCTACATGCACACCCACGTGAAGACACGATCCCTGCCCTGAAGACCGATATAGTCCAAGACTATATTCAGCCTTTCTTTTCTTCCCTCTTATTTGTCTTATCAAGTTTTGCTCAAGATCAGTGTTGAACTACTTTCTCTGAAATCTACATTTATTTTCCTTCCAACTGAAGGTATTGAGCTGGCTCTCTTCCAGGGTGTTTCTTGCCAAATGTAACACCAAGGTCCTTTAATGAATTAATCCAACCAATGAGAAAAGAAAGATAAAGGCAGGCACTTGTTCTCCGTCAGGACTGGTTAAATCTTATTTCCATGTAGAAATTGCTGATTTAATTCTATTCTGTATTTAAAAGTCTCAGAATGATTCCAGAAGAGATTCACTGAAAGTTATTTAAAGGTCTGAATTGGTGAACAGTTCAGACACCTGCACATTTGGACTCATGCCATGTGTCTGCAGATGGATCAGTAAATGATCGTTCCCTAAAGGCTGTACTTGCTATTTCTATCTATGTATTCCATTTTGAAGTGACTACACCTGCTTCCACAGGTCGTTTCACCAAAAAGGTTATTAGCTCAAACTTCTCTAGGGCTCACAGACTCTGACCACCTCAGAGAGGTGTCTTCTTACTTACAAACTGACTGTGTGGATCAGTTAAAGCGTCCAGATTAGCAAGCGCCAGGTTGTAGTAGAGTAGGTGTTTCATAAGCATGCTGTGATTCTGCATTGCAGCCAGTCCCTGGGGTGGTAGTAATTACTGTGTATATCAAAACATATGTGTGGCTCATTTCCAAGTTTTAGCACCTGTTTTCTGTGACAAGAAGCCACAGTTGCTGCCTTCTTTTTGTCCTTCATATGCATGCAGGAATGGGGGAAAGGGCAGTGGGTGATTTCTGTTGTGAGGCTTTGAATGTACCTGTCTAGATTAATTGTGTACGGGTACAGTACCTGGAGAGAGCAGAATCAGGGAGAGAATATTGGAGACTCTTGCTAATTCTCAATTATGCTCATCTCCAGACTTGACAATTCTCATTCACAGATATTCTCCAAGGGGTCTCCTGTCTTCTTATCTGAGAGAGCGCTCTAGGCAGTTCTCATATCACCAAGACTTTATGACACATATGCAGTTTACCACATCACATTCATTAGTGGAAGTTTACCCTAAAAAATTAAAATAGAGATTGGTCCAGGTCAGGAAGTTCAGAGAGATGCAATTCTGAAGGTGTTTGGACCTGAGTCTTTGGCTTTGCACATGATAGAGGTAGGAACCAGCTACAAATTCAGATCTGTCTCCAGACTTTTCCATGGTTCCAGGGTGTTTGGATCTGGGAATTCTGTTTGGGCCTCACCTCCATTTAAAGCTAAATTACATCTATCAGAATGAATGAGCAAAGCCCTTTCCTTGATTTTTTTAAAAATTGTATTTCTTTAATTAGGGCCACATTGCAATACGCTTACTCCCCTCGTGTAGTACTTTACTCTTCCGTTAGATCCATGGCGGTCAATGAAGAGTATATTACTATTCAAGGTGAGTAAATGTATCACAGTCCAAGCCCTCACTCTTGTGCAGAGGGCCCACCAAGCCCTATGCTCTCCTTAAAACTCATTTAAACCTTATTTTGGTGGCTTTAGTGGGACTTAAGTGGTAGACAGAGCTTGTGCAGGCCTTCTGCAGAGGAGTGAATTTCACCTTTACTTTCTAATCTGCCACATTAAATAATTTACAATGGGCCTGATCCATAGCCCAGTAAAGTCAATGGAAAGACTTCCATTGACTCCAGTGGGTTTTGGGTCAGGCCCAAAGCTTTGCTCACCAGCTCTTCATGAGATTTAGGGTCTCATTCCAACTGTTAAGTCAATGGAAATGCTCCTACTGATTTCAGTGGGAGTTGGATCACACCCTTAGTGTAGTTCTTATACATGTATTTAATGGGCAACTATTGGAGGAGGAATCTAGTTATAGTTTAATATCTTGGCCTTGTAAAATGTATAGAGTTGACAGAAAACTAGACGAAATTTCAGTGGTTTTACTTTGAGCTCCTACTGGAGCTGTCATGTTCCACATGCTCTAGTACGGACCTTTCCATAAACTGCAACTGACCAGGCAACACACACTCATTAGAACTGGGCCAATTAACATCAGCTGAAGATATGATCTACAAAGTGTTAATTTCCTATAAACTCCCAGCGCATGGAAAGTCCTCTATGAAAATGGTGGGGGCCTCCAGTTGTGAGGGGGTGTATGAAGGGAATATAAAAAACTAACACAGAAACAAAAAGACTTTAAAAAGAAAATTTTCCCCAATGTTCAACTTGTAATAAAAATATAACCTTGGCTCAGGGCATTTGCTGAGGATTAATAACTGGTTGGAGTTAATGGCCTGAGGCAGTTCCTTCCGGACAGTCATTAATCCTCAGGAAATGCTCTGTGCGCCATTGCCCACATGAAATAGCTGCCAGGAGAGGAAGGACATTATCCCTGGCATCGAACATAACAATGAAGAGAAGAGAAACTCCCTTTGCCCCTATATGTGTCTTGGTCCATCTGAGTTGCATTTCATAGGGGGAAGGGAGCTGTACTGTATAACACAATCTGACATCACGTGGAGCTTTTGCTCGAGGCTGTTGAATGTACTTCTTATTTTTCACTGCAAGGCCAAACATGATAAGCCTTGAGCAGCAGGCAAACAAAGCAAGGCAGCCGAACTGACTGTGTAATTTGTGTTTATTTATAGGGCTCCTATGGTGTTGTGAAACTGGCCTACAATGAGAGTGACGACAAGTATTACGTAAGTGCCTCTTTCCCCGTATTACTGGCTGGTGTTGATATTTCTGATTCTTTTTTCACATCCCAGAGAACTAGCTCTCTCCTGTTTTGTTCTGTTTTTAAATCCTTCTGAGCCACGTGGCCTGTGAATAGAAAATCAACCTGATGGGGCACGAGGCTACACTTTTCAGTGTGTGTGATGCAGAGCAGCGTAATGTGAGCAAAACCTAGTGTGAAGTGTTATCTAATGAATGGAGATGTTGGACACATGTTTCAGAAATAGGCAGGCAAACTTATTGCTGAGCTATCTTGACATTTTCTAGATATGAAAGAGGTCACCTGAAATGAGAGATCTACTGTGCTTCTAAAAAATCTTCCTGGAAGGAACAGGCACATTTTGTAACTGAATGTTGGGCCCTGTATGTGATACCCCTAGCAATACAACCCAGCACAGCACTGTGTGGTTTCTTTGTGACAGCACTGCATGTTATACTATTCAATTAGCAAGTCAATGTTTAGCTGTAGGGAGTGTTGCCTAGGGGAGAGAGCACTGGGGTGGGACTCGAGACCCGGATTCTATTCCGAACTCTGCCACTGGATTGCTGTGTGATCTTGAGCAAGTCACTTCCCCTCGTCAAGCCTCAGTTTCCCCATTGGTAAACTGGGGGTAATGATGCTTACATCATTGTAAAGTGCTTTGAGATCTACAGATGAAAATTGCTGTATAACAGGTAGGTATTATTATAATGAAGACAATGGAAAAATCAAGATATTATGGTGATGGGCTCTGTAGCAAGGCCTGCAAATAAGTAAAAATCAATCAGTCCGTTGTATAGCTAATTGTAGGGTTTGGGCATAGAGACTCAAAAATGCCTCCTTAGTTCAGAACACATATAAGCACATACTTAAGTCCTTTCCTGAATTGAGGCCATAGGTTTAAGATTTCTACTTCTAAATAGCTGTTAAATCAAAAAAGTCCAATACCTGTCACTTCAGACCCACAGATAGGGTAAACCTGGAATCTCTAATCTGAACCCCTTCCAAATTTTCTAGTGAGGGGTGGATTTGACTCCATAGTCCCATACCTACCCTTGTGGTTTTTTGTTCTGGATTGGATCAAAAACCACAAAGCCGTCAATTTTTTTTATTTGGATGGATCTGAAATCTCGTGAGAACAGCTGATCTTGAGCGATTTCTACCATTTTGTAGGCCTGAAATCTGATGAGAAGACCAAATCCAAACATGAGCCCTCTTTGGACCCAAACCTTTGACAGGGTAACTGATTTGGTGGGTAGGGGGAATGCGGTGGACATAATATACCTGTTCTTCGACACATGACATTCTGATAAGTAAGCTGGAGAAATGCAGGCTTGACAGAAGTACCATTAAGTGGATATATAATTGGTTAAATGACCGCAAACAAAGAGTAACTATTAATGGAATGATGTCAGATTGGAGAGACTTATCAAGTGGAATTCCACAGGGATATGTTCTGGCTCCAGTGTTGTTTAACATCTTTATTAGTGACCTGGATGTAGGAATAGAGAGCATACTGATGAAGTTTGCAGATGACACAAAGCTGGGGGTGTTGCCAGTACTATGGAGGATAGAGCTGAAATTCAGAGGGATCTTGATAAATTGAAGAACGAGGCTATAGACAATAAAATGAAATTCAAGAAAGACAAATATAACGTGCTACACTTAGGGAAGAAAAAACAAATGCACAAATACAGAATGGGGGAAAACTGGCTTGGCAGCAGCACTGCTGAGAATGATCTGGGAGTTGTGGTGTAGCACAGCCTCAACGTAAGTCAGCAGTGCCATGCTGTTACAAAAAAAACAAATGCAATTTTAGGTTGCATCAACAGAGGCAGAGCATGTAAGTCATGCGAAGTGATAGTTCCACTCTACTCAGTGCTGGTTAGGCCTCAGCTGGAGTACTGTATCCAATTTTGGTCACCAATGTATAGAAAGTATGTAGAGAAACTCAAAAGGATCCAGAATCAAGTGACAAAGATGATCAAAGGAATAGAATGCAAGCCATACAAGCAAAGGCTGAAGGAACTGTGTATGTTTAGGTTGGAAAAGAGGAGATTAAGGGGGGATATATTAGTGGTATTCAGATACTTGAAAGGTTGCCACAAAAAGATGGAGGAAAGCTGTTCTCTTTTGCCACAGAGGGCAGGACAAGAGGCAATGGGTTCAAACTATAGCATAGCAGATTTAGATTAAATCTCAGGAAAAACTTCCTATCTGTAAGAGCAGTACAATGGAACAGACTGCCTTGGGAGGTTGTGGAAGCTTCTTCACTGAAGGTTTTCAAAAGGAGACTGGATAACCATCTGTCTTGGATGGTTTAGACACAACAAATCCTGCATCTTGGCAGGGGGTTAGACTAGATGACCCGTGTAGTCCCTTCTAATGATTCTAACCCCAGTCTAATTTTAGTGAGGATTGGGATCTGAACACCTCCCTATCTCTTTGAAATCGAAGATCCACACTCAGCTTCTTGGCCAACATTTGAAGCACCAAACTAAAGAGCAACTGCAGACAAGTCTGGCCTCCTGGTCTGAAGTTTCTTTGTCTGAGTGTGGTGTGGGAAACACACACCCCATGGAGTGGGGGAAGCTTGAAGGCTAGAGTAGCAGCCACAGAACAGCTCCACTGCTCATTGTCTGGGAAGAAGGGGTTCTTCCCCACCACTCTCTCTCCATGGAGGGCCCCAAGTACTTAAGTCCCACTTAAATCCAATTCTGAGAGCTTACATAGTACTTAAGTGGTGCATAGGCCTCTGATGGCCTTCTGCACAAGAGTGAATTTCACCCTGAAATGAGGATTTGCCCCTTAAGGGTCAAATTGGAGAGTTCATAAATAGCAGACTGCAACTGATATTAGTCACATTGCTTACTGCACTTCTGGAAGGTGTTCCGATATTATAGTGATGAGCATGACATAAGAACCTATATAAAACAGACTAGACTGTGCCAGAGCCAGGAGATACCTGGAAGTCTGACTGTCCCTACAACTGTAGTGATCTACAGTCTGTGTGTGAAACTTGCTCCCATTCAGAGGCAGGTCAAGGCCTATGGACTGCTCAAGCCCCCAGCACAAGTAGGGTACAGGCCTGGTGTTGGGCACAGGGATGAGGAATAAGCTCTCCAACTTGGTTCCTCATTCGCACGGTAATAAGAAGGAACTTTCACAAACAGCCACCCTGTTGCTCAGATATTTTTCCTTCCTGACTTGCAGTTCTGCTACTGAGCTTTTTTAGCATGACTGTTAACATCATTATCCAAGATTATCCTAGCCGGTCATATTTCCAGCTAGTGTGAGACTGCATAGGAAATATATTGAAATGATAGAAGGAAGAAATGATGCAAAATCTGGAAAAGACACCCTGAATCTATCCAACTGGATGGAATCGCAATTGTTTCCATGCCTTTCACTTTCTAACCAACTCAGCCCGTTAATTGAAATGTTTGCTGTTCCCATTAGTTCCTTTTTCTGCTCTGGCCTCCTAACAAACTCTGCCCTATCGTGCTGATTTGGGTGGAAATTGCATATTGCACAAGACATTGTTCTGAATGCAGAACCTAGTGACATGCTAATACAGTCATTTCTATGAATTCTCTCCTCCCACTTCTACCTGAGGATGCCTCTGTAACATGGAGGGAAGCAAACCACTGAACATTTCAGATTTATTAATGCAGGGATTTTAATTTTATTTTCTGGGCATGACTTTATTTAGTGAGTGTGCTCAGTGCTACACAGAGGGCTGGTTCAGTGAACTTGGGGGGGTTGTGTAGATTAGGAACAGAGGTCAAATGTAGGTTGGGATTAGCTAACCCTATTGGTACTGTGATCATTGCACTTGTGTTAGATGCAGGTTAACATCTTTTATGTTGGTTTAGCTGGTGAACAGCTAATTCAGGGTAAAATGTGCTAACCTATGTCTTCATTAGGGAAAAGGTCTGGGTTAGTGAACACATGTTTGCTAAACGCCACTTAATCTCAATTTCTTTTTCTAAACTAGACAAACCTTCAGAGGCTACTGCAGCCAGAGTGTGTCACCTACTGCTAGGAAGATTCCATTTCAGCCCTGGTACCTCAGCAGAGACCCTCATACACAAAACCCATTTACTCAGACTTTGTGCAAGGAAGGAGCAGAGGTTCACAATGATCCACCCTCCAAATCCCCAATAGACTTTAAGACCAGAAGGGACCATTATGATCATCCTGTCTGACCACCTGCACATTGCAGGCCACAGAACCTCTCCCACCCACTTCTGTAATAGACCCATAACCTCTGACTGAGTTACTGAAATCCTCAAATCATGATTTAAAGACTTCAAGTTACAGAGAATCCACCATTTACACTAATTTAAACCTACAAATGACCCATGCTGGGGAGCAAGGCAAAAAACCTAACCAACTCAGGGTCTCTGCCAATCTGACCAGGGGGGAATGGCAATTAGTTAGACCCTGAGCATTTGGGCAAGACCCAACAGCCAGAAACCAGAAAAGAATTCTCTGTAGTAATTCAGAGCCCTCCCCATCTAATGTCCTATCACAGGGCATATTTGCTACTTGCAGTCTCACAACGGCGATCTACCATTGTAGGCAGTCTCATCATACTATCCCTTCCAAAAACTTACCAAGCTCAGCCTTGAAGCCAGTTAGGTTTTTACATAAGAACAGCCATACTGGGTCAGACCGAAGATCCATCTAGCCCAGTATCTTGTCTTCCTACAGTGGCCAATGCCAGGTGCCCCAGAGGGAATGAACAGAACAGGTAATCACCAAGTGATCCATCCCCTGTCGCCCATTCCCAGCTTCTGGCAAACAGAAGCTAGGGACACCATACCTGTCCACCCTGGCTAATAGCCATCGATGGACCTATCTCCATGAACTATTTTTCCCCCCACTGTTCCTCTTGAAAGGCTGTTCCAGAACTGCACTCCTCTGATAGTTAGAAACCTTCATCTGATTTCAAGACTAAACTTGTTGATGGCCAGTTTATATCTATTTGTTCTTGTATCAACATTGGCACTTAACTTAAATAACTCCTCTCATTCCCTGGTATTTATCCCTCCATTGTATTTATAGAGAGCGATCAGATCTCCCCTCAGCCTTCTTTTGGTTGGGCTAAACAAGCCAAGCTCTTTGAGTCTCCTCTGATAAGGTAGGTTTTCCATTCCTCTGATCATGCTAGTAGCCCTTCTCTGCACCTGTTCCAAGTTGAATTCATCTTTCTTAAAGATGGGAGACCAGAACTGCACACAGGGTTCCAGATGAGGTCTCACCAGTGTCTTGTATAATGGTAATAACGCTTCCCTATCTCTACTGGAAATACCCCACCTGTTGCATCCTAGGACTGCCTTAGTCTTTTTCACGGCCGCATCACATTAACGGCTCATAGTCATCCTGTGATCCAACAGTACACCCAGGTGACGGTCTTTCTCCACTGTAGCTTCCAACTGATAAGTTTCCAGCTTATAGCAAAAATTCTTATTGTTAGTCTCTAACCTTACACTCTGCACTATTAAATTTCATCCCTGCGACAAAGTCTCAAAACAAAGGATGCACCAAAACAGTGGCAGGGAGGGAGGCCTGGGTTTTTCAACGCCTTGGGCAATAGCAAAAAGAAAAATATCTGACTGCATTGAATGTCTGCTATTTTACAACCCCTGGTGGAGGGGCCTGCTACACAATTGACCCAACATTTTCATATGACAAGGGCAGATTGCAGCAGCAGAAGAGTATTAATGCTAGATTTTTTACTCCGTTGCTTTCATTTGCTTACACACATCATTCTTTTTTCTGGTGCAGCCATACAGGGGGCATTCCCCTCACTCTCCCTATTGTGTAAAACTCTGGAATTTTGTTGGCTGCTCATCCTAGGGGCATCAGTGTCAGTTTTTTGCAGTGTTCTAGATTGTGATGGAGAGGCTTCCAGTATCCTGAGGCGTTGAAATACCCTGGAATTTGACAGATTTTTTTAAAAGCTTAAGAGAAATGATAGAGAATTGTGTAATTAGCTAATGGTTGCATTGCTCCTCACATTTCCCTGTGTGTTTGACTGACATGCAGCTTTTAATACCGAGATAAATTGCATGTTGTTCCACTTATCGCTGCTGTCTAAAACCATGTTACAACAATACACTTTGACAAGAGTTGTCAGGCAGCTGAAGGGGAGATCTAATGCAAATATGTAGCACCAGCAATTACCAGGAGCAATTCTGATCATGGCAATTGGGAGAGGGGGCTTTTTTATTCTTTTTTTTTTTCCAAAACCAACATTGCCAATTTCTCTTTTTGTCTTCATGTTGAAAAGTGACAACAAATAATTGGAGAAAATTAGCATTTAAGTGGCCTGGAATTGTATATGGTATGTAGCCGAACCTCACACATTCTATTTCAGTACAAGGAAGTGTTACCACCTAGCTTAAAGGAAACAGAGAATGATTGTGCAAAAAAAAAGTATATACCTATAAACAAGACAAAACTTATTTTTAAGATGCAGTATTTTATTCATGTTACAAAATCCTGCACAGTGCAAAATCGCAGTGTATGATCCTTTTCATGATTGTTGCTGAAGTATGGGACAGTGTGCATTCTGTGTTGATTACTGCAGAACTTTTAAGCACCAATAGCCTGACTCAATTCTTGTGGAAGTCAGTTGAAAGACTCATTATGTTAATGGATTTTGGATCAGGCCTCAAATTAGGCATATCCCTTTTAATAAGAAATCCGTGGTCATCCCATGTGCAAGCAGGACTTTATTTTTTTCTGATTTTGACCTTCTATTAAAAGAAAAGTAGAAAAATGAAAAGAATCCCATTGACTTTGTTGGGCGTAGCCTGCTAAAGCACAGGCCTCTACCATATGAGTTCAGTCCCTGCTGATAACCTGCCATTACACCAGAGTTTGCAAAACTATGCCTAGGAACCCTTACAGCTGTAAATATTTCAGTGTTACAGTTTGCAGTAGATGCGTTAACAGTGATTAGAAAAAAAGGCCAAGCACCTTAAAAGGCAAAAAATACAAAGCAGAAACAATATATGTCCCTCTGGAAGTCTAGTTTGGAGTAATTTTGCTGATGAAATTTGAGTCTGAGAAGCCTCAGGCCATGTATTTTTCCTGTTCTCAATCTCTAAACCAGCTTGTAGCGCAAAGTGATTGAGAAGGACAATTGCTGTTCCAATTCTGGACAAAAATGATCCCATTCCATTTTTTTCCCTGCAGCTTCTTGATGGAGATGATAATGATTGAGTTTCTTCATGAAAGCTTTCCAGATGCAGCCATAAATCCTCCATTAAAAATCACACCAAAAAATAGGGAGGGATGGGTAGCAAT
Source organism: Terrapene triunguis (assembly GCF_002925995.2). Taxonomy (NCBI): domain Eukaryota; kingdom Metazoa; phylum Chordata; order Testudines; family Emydidae; genus Terrapene; species Terrapene triunguis. Next base: position 3,345,588 of record NW_020664582.1, on the reverse strand, counting down.
CCAGGTTCCTCAGACACAGGTGCCATCACTCAGTCACACGTTAGGCATGCAACTCGTTCAGTGACCAAGATGGATGGAGTGATCGGATGTAAACTGTTTAGATGATGATATGATAAACAGTGCTTGGGATTAGTGATGACAAATTTATGGTCAGCATCTGAATAGCATGATATGCAGGACTAATGGCTTTCCCTTATTCAGCAAAAGAGGGTTTGTAATCCCTTTTCATGGGGATGTCAGTCTGAAACATGGCAGATAAGGGTAAAGAATAGATGGGAGGGCTTATTGGAAATAAACAGTGATACTTTTCCGCATTCCCAATGGGACATTTAATCCAACAATGGTATAAGATTATTGATAATAATGCTTTGAATGTATATCACTTTCCATATCCAAAGTGCTGGACAAACATCAATCCAATGTAGCTTCTATACAGCTGAACCTCCATAGAGTGAGCTTGGGTATACAGTAATTGAAGTCCTCAGCTGTCTCAATGCATTGCAATGTGCAGATGGCAAGTCCACTTACAAGGCGCAACACTGCTTATTGCCCCTGTGTGAAATAATGGAAATTTTGTTACTGACTTTACTGAAAGCAGGATCTGAGCTATAGAGTCGGCATCAGATCATCAGAACTTCTGAGTTACAGAACTCCTCCTGATCTTTAACCTTTCATCTCAAAGATACCAAGATCCTCTTTGGTTGGGTTATTCCCCTAAAGTAGTTTAGCCATTTTGATTATGCTCCTCAATACACTCAGACTGCAGTAATGCTATGAAGAAAATAGTAGGCTTAAATATTGTACAGAGGTTTCCATTAATCAGAGAAATTGTAACATGATCCCCATGCTGCCTCCCAAGAACACTCGCCACGAACCACGTTTTCATGAAATCAGAAAAGGGCAGGAATTGGGCACAGGGGCATAGATAGAGAAAACTACTGGCACCATTTGTTTCGGAAGAAGCTATTGAGGCACTCGTCAGTACTAAGGGAAAATCCACCAACCAGGTTCTGAGAGAATTCTGTGTCTGAAAGGCTCTGTTTGGATAATTAGCTTTGCTTAAGAGCGGAAATGGGTTGGTTCTTTCACAAATGCATTGCCTTGGTGACAGCTCTGCTTGAGCCTGGAAGGAAGAGAGACTTGCTAAATCCCCATTGTATCTCTGCGGTTATGCACAGCTAGGATGCAATGTGGTGATTTGCCTCTCCAACTTTCACTGTAGTGAAAACTTGACTTTAATACTGTTTATTCATGCCTCTATTCTTTGTGGTAATTAAATGACTCCTGCTTGTTCCGCAAGAAACTTTGCTGTTCATCCCACATATGGATTTAGAAAACAATGGGATGTATTATGATCCAACCTCTTTGCACTGCTCTGATGGCACAAAGGGGCTAGAAAACTACCAGAGTTCTGCAGATGGGGAGTTCCCAAGAGTTGGGGAGTCACCAGTAGACACAGAGCTGGTGTAGCTGCAGCTGCAATATAGGAAGCAAGTCCGAATGCTGTCATAGGCGTCACACAACCTTAACTACGTTACAATATCCATACAGTTGCCATGTAGTTCCTTTCAGGTGAGTTATGAACAGTTGAGATGACTGGGTTACTACTACTTGCTTCCCTCATTGAATGTGAGAGCACTGCTTTACTAGCATCCTTCCTCCCTTAATCCTATGACAGGGAGGAAGGATGGTAGAGTGATTAGGACACTACCCTAGGACTTGGAAAATCCAGGTTCAGTTCCTTGCTCTCCACAGACTTTGTGTGCTCATGGGCAAGTCACTTAGGGCTGGATTTTTAAAGGTATTTAGGTGCCCAATGGAATCTTCAAAAGCATCTAGGCACCTAAAACTCATTGATTTCAATAGATACTTTTGAGAATCCCAAGAGGTGCCTAAATATATTTAAAAATGTGTCCCTTAGCCTCTCTGTGCCTCAGTTTCCCAACAGTAAAATACGGATAATAGCATTTCCCTGCCTCACAGGTGTGAGGGTTGTGAGGTGCTCAGATATTATGGTACTGGGGCCATATAGATACTTAAGCTAGATAGGACAGTGCTGAAAACAGGCATTCCCTCTATGCCATTCCATTCCCTGCAAGTTCTAGACCCAGTAGGGTAGGGATCATGATTCTTATAAATTATTTGTATCATGGCAGTGCCTAGTGGCATCAACTGAAAGCAAGGCCCCATTAGTTTAGTAATGTTGATGCTTACCAGTTTTTGCCAATGAACTAGCAAAACTTGGTGAATTTTTATTTTAAAGTTCATTTCCACTCATCAAATGGGAAAAAGACTCCAATTTTAGGGATGGGATCAGGACAATGTAACGGTCTCTTTACTGGCTGAATCTGAGTGAAAGAGTAACCCTGTATTTGAATTTCTTTGGTGGGTAGAAATTAATATTTTCTGAAGTTCGCTTGTCACTGTAATTTGGGTGCAGGGGGAGAAATAAAAGTGGAGTGTGTTTATAGTACACTGAGAACCCTCCTGTCCTGGGCCTTCTTTCAAGGTGCTGATTGTGGAGGTGGTTTTTGGGTTGTGGACATCACAAACTCATTTCACACAGGCTACACAATAATTCAGCCAACCAGTTGGAACTAACCTTAGACATGGCAATGTGTAGGTGAAGGACTAGAACTGTCGAGTCTCCATCTCCTGATACTACTATTTTCAATGTGTGCCTCTGTAGTTATAAAATGGGATTGAGTGCCAGAGTCTCTGCTCAGTTACACCAGCATAAATTTAGATTTCATTGGAGTTAGTCCAGCTATCCACTGATATAACTGAGATTTTAATCTGGCCCTTAAACTATGTAAGAGACACTGAAAGGATGGATGGGGTTTCTGGTTGGTAGCTGTATCCTCACCAGCAGAGATAACTAGCATCAGGTAACGTGTAATAAAGTCTCCTTCCATTGAGCTCCATTTCACTGAGGTCACTCCACTGTGGATTACAGATATGGAAGTTTGATTAATAGAAGTAAACTACTCATTCTGAAAAAGCCTCACTAGAGCAGAATATTTCCCTGAGCAAATTGTCATATGAGCTGGTTTCTCATGAAATAGTTATCTGTGAAGTCTTCAGGGATCATTGGGAGTGGCTGCTAGAAGGTTATTTAACACAGTAGTATTTATGGAGTCTCAGAGATTTGATTTATTACATTCAAGTTGTCTTTTGCCATCACGCCTAATGCCATTTGGACGGCAGAAAAATTACTTTGATGTCCACCATCTCACATCAACTACATATTGGTTCCAAACAACTGTATGATACTGGAATATGAGAATGTAGAGGGATGGAAGAGTGTCATCAAGTGGCCAGCTTATTTAAAAGTATGCTTCCTTTTGTGTTCTCTTATCCATTGTACCCTGCAATTCCTATGCTACCCCACAGATCACTGTGCCCCTCAATCTGTGATACCACAGTGACAGGCATCCTGGAAATATCTAACCTAGAGCTCTTGGGCCTGGTTCTCAGTTACAGCAAGATCCCTTTATGCAACTCTGGTAGCGTAAAGGGGGCAGAAATGGCCTTGTGAGAATACTGCCTGTGCTACTCCCAATCCATAAAGCGAACTTTCAATATAAATACATTATTCTGTAAATATCATCTGTACATATGTCTCTCCGTGATTATGAATTGTGACAAGTTACGAGCTTTCTGTAGTTACCTTACATGTTACTTTTTAGGGATGGCTATCCTACATGGCATGTGTGTTGTAGTGAGTTTCTCGGGTGTGAGATGAGAGATGTTTGCAAAGAGCAGGGCACTGTTTACAAAGGGGTCTCTGTGTCACACAGAGTAACTGAGAATCAGGCCCCCTTTTTACTTATCTGATTAAAATAAATGAATCAGATTTATTTTTGCTTTGTAAAAAGATGGGTAAAATTGGCCTTTTTATATACCTAAAGGAAAATAACTCATTCTTTCTTAGATCTTAAGTATTTTGAAGGTGTCTGTCACTAATTAAGCTCTCTCTCCCTTGGATAAAGATCTGAAAACTGGAGTCCCAGACCAGTAGCTGAACTGAATTGCAAAGATATAGCAAACACTGCAAGGACTGAGCAGTGAGTATAACTCCCAGTATCATGGCTTTGCTCTGTTTTAACACTTTTTTTTCTTCCCTCAGGCTATGAAAGTCCTCTCCAAAAAGAAGCTACTGAAACAGTATGGATTTCCACGTAGGTATCATGCTTTTAAAGGTTACAGACAAGCCCTGCAGGCCTTACCTGCTATCCACTGGAAATTTTGCCGGAGTAAGGCATACAGAACCTGGCCTCCTTTCAAAGCTGCTTGGGTGGTTTGTGAGGATAGACATACTGGATCATCTATAATAAGGATTAAGGACAGGCACGAGCTATCATCCAAAACACAATTTCCCACCTCACTGCTCCTTGGTGCCCTCTGTCCCCAGACAGTCTTGCTCCCTGATGGTAAAACACTGACCTCTGTACTTGTGTAGCATATAGAAGCCCTTTTTCTTGTTGTGCCTCTACAGTATCTTTCAGCAAATTATCTGAATAAACTTTCAGGCACACTCTTTTGCGTGCACAAAAACAAGATACTATACTCAAAACACAAAACACTCTACTCTTCCTACTGTATTTTCCACTGCATGCATTCGATGAAGTGGGTTTTAGCCCACGAAAGCTTATGCCCAAATAAATTTGTTAGTCTCTAAGGTGCCACAAGTACTCCTCGTTCTTTATACTCAACCTGTAAGGAGAAGCCATTTTGAATTTGTGATGTGATCCAAAGCCACCGCTGCTTGTTTCCCAGCCATCAGGAAGTTAACTCTCCTTCTTGGGTGTCCCACAGTGGTCTAGCACAGAACGTGGAGGTGGCGTCTAAAGGCTCAGACAGGCTCTCAAAGAGTGTGCAAGACACTTAGGGCCAGATTTTCAAAAGCACGTGGCACCCAACACGCTGAGTGTTTTTGAAAACCTGGCCCTGACTGTGGATCCTGAGCCCTTCTGAAAATTCTAGCCTTGGGGCCAGATTGACAAGAACTCAGTATCCACAGTTGGAGCCAGATTTTCACTAGATCTCAGCACCCGGCAGCTCCGATTGCGACACCGATGGCCAGATTTTCACACGGTGTGCTGAGCACTTTTGAAACTCTGGCCTTGTCGATGGAAAAGGATTCTGCACACTGACCTGGGTTGTAACGCAGGTTGGGTTTATCTGTTTTTCTAGTTTTTCTCTTGTGGTAATTCAGGCACCCTAAAACCTAAGAATCAAACCTTGAGGAGGAAAACTTGCTGGCTAACGGCTTGTCCTTTCCCCGCTGGTTCATTCCACTAGCTCAAGTAGTTTCTTATAGTGAGGCCTTTTGCCTAACACAACAATACAAGCAATATCCTACCTGGCTCGTCTTCTCGTTCTGGAAACTAAGCTTTTATTCATTCCTTCATGTGAAATGACGTGTTTTAAATTTAATCTTTTGAAAACATTGGGCTTGATCCTACTATCTGCTAAGCACTCTCAACTCCCATTGAAGATAGTTGGAGTTGTGGGCACTCAGCTCCTTCTAAGATCAGGCTCATTGTGTGCATAAGGCTAATGCAAAGCACCACGTACCCTTGTGAAATTTTGTCATCAAGAACCAAATTTTCCTTTTGAGTAATTTGGCAATTACTCGTGGAATAATTCAATCAAGCTAGTGAGAGGCCTCATGATTGGGTATTAAATCTATTTATTGGGGGATCGCTTCACTTGCCAGGTCTTTGTAATTGTTTTGGAAATAGAACAAGACATGGAAATTGGAGCTTTTTGTAACAATAGAAAAACCAGAATGTGCATTGCCTTCTGCCTAACTACCTATCTGCATCATAGCTTGTGGTATGATTTTTTTCAATGGGATCATGATTATAATAGAATAGTGCATTTAACATGAACAATCCTAAACCTGTTTACAAATGAGAGACAGTGCAGCCATCTCTGGGGTGGAAGGCATCAACTAGATGTATCAGAGTAGTTGGGGGCAGATAAATTGTGGCTAGTAACACAGGGTAAACCATTCTATGAAAACATCCCCTGGTCTCCTTAATGTTCATACAGAATTTTAGTTTTAAGGCTTCACCTGAAAGGTCCAAACACACTGAAGCACACAAAGCTCAATTCATCGGCCTTAGAAAGATAATGGGATGAGTTGATCCAGCGGAGCTTGGGACCTGTTGGATGTCCTTCCAGGGCAGACTGTAGGAATGTTGATGGGGCAGTGCTGGTGCCCATGTTGTACTTGTTCTGCAGCTGGCTGATTTCCAATCCCCAGAGCAGTCAATCTTACTCTTTTCACTGGCACTAAATTTCAAGTTGACTTTATACGAGAAAATAAAAGTTGGGCATTGAATCGTGTGGAGAACGTTCAGTAGGTCAGTGTGTCATCTCTTAGTCGTATGTTTTTAGGTCCTGCACCCATTCAAAGCCCCATGCGCTACAGCCATTCACTGTGTTGTATCGTGTGCTGCCAAGCAGGGGTAAAGCACAACTTTTTGTTGCTGCTGTTGCAGGTCGACCTCCCCCTAGAGGATCCAAAGCAACTTCTGGTGGGCAGCCGAAACCAATGGCACCACTGGATAGAGTTTATCAAGAAATAGCCATCTTAAAGAAACTGGACCATATCAACATTGTGAAGCTGATTGAGGTGTGTATGCCAAAGCGGGTTGGGAGGGAAGGGGCGCTGTTGTTCAGGTCAGACTGTGCGGATGGTTACATTCAAGTTTGGTTTTTTTAAGTTAATGGGGATCAGGAAGTAAAATCCCCTAGATGGCTTTGAAAATCACAGCCTATCTTTACGAATTAAGGACCCGATTCTGCCCACACTCCGCACAGTGGGGCTGTGTATGTGGAGGGCTTGCTTGATCAAGGTCAAAGTTTATAAATAGCAGATCCTTAAGCAACTGTGTGTTTTAGAGAGAGAGAAAGAAAAGTTAAGCCTTGCCTACACACAAACTTGCACTGGTTTAATTAAACTAGTGTAGGCTCCTGTGTGGTTATTCTTTTATTCAGTCTAAGACCAGCTTACTTTGGTTAAGCTTAAACCTGTGCCTAATCAACATAAGCTATCCAAAATAAGCCAAGTTTAAACCAAAATTAGTGTCATTTCAGCCTTTTGCTCCAGTTTAACTAAATCAGTTTATGATCATTCTTTAAGTTAACCTGTGGAATGCTGTATGTAGAAAAGCCCTACGCGTCTGTGTGGCCGGGAATGGGGGCGGGGCGGGGAGAGAGAAAGAGAGAGAGAGTGCTTGTGTGGTGATGGACCTTAGTGCCCTGTTAATCAATATTTGTCTGACATGGGCAAATAGCATCTTAATTTGCATGCACTGTCTCTAGTAGGCAGAGGAGTGCATGGAATTTGTTTTCTTTAATTCCCCAGATCTTCCCAGGGTAAACTAAAGAAAATTTCTCTCTATCCTTCAAAAACCTCCTCAGTGCAGTGAGTTTCTAACTGCTAGCAGTTGCTCTGTAGCACTGGAGTCTTTGAATAGGATCTCTGATCCCATAACAACTCCTGTAAGCCCATTCTGATCCTGGCAATGTGGTAAGAAGGGAAATATACCAGTGAATAGCAGTGCTTACTCAGTGTAAAAGATGAGCATCCACAGAGATACTTGGGTTCAAGTCAAGTTTTAGCTGCAAAGTTTGGTGAACCCTGAATCCAGTGTGATGACAATTATGCAGGGCCACAGCTTAGCTCTGTTGGTGTCATGACATTGCAGCACATGCCCAGTGAGACCTATGCTTGCCCCTCCAGTGGCCCCACACTGCAGAGGTCTGGATGCAACTCCTTTCTGAGCTAGTAAACAATGTGCGCAGGTGGACAGAGGAGATTGCGACAGGGTGATATTCCCAGCTGCTGACAGTCCAGGAGTTCAGGACCCAAACTGAGAAACTTCCTGGCATACTAGTGTGATATCCTTTCCTTAGATTGTAAGGCCAGCCAGATTTTTGCATGTAGGTTACATGGAGATAGATGCATAGCAGCCTTTCTTGCATATACTTTGTCTGAAAATCAAGCTTATGTGACTGTATGCCATGCATGAGCAGGGCCCTTGGTGTGTACAGTGGTTGTGCTTAACATGGTTCAAGGGTGCAAGTCTTGTTATTTTAAGTCTAGTCTGCAGAGCATCAGAGAAGGGTCAGATTGCAATGTGTAGATCTATAGCTAAATTTCCCAGGTTTAGGGATGCTTGAGTCTATCCCTACTAAAAACTGGTAAGAAGTGTGTGCACACACGCACATGCGAGATAAAGGCAGGGGAGATAGATGTATATTTAAAGTCACAAATCGCATATTACTCCATTAAACTTCAATTCCAGGTGCTCTGTGAGTTTAACACCCTCCAGGCACAACATGAAATATGGGTAATTATAGAGTATTATTGGATTAAAGATGTCTCCCTGTCTGTTTCCCTTCCCTTGCTTCTGTGATATCCATTTTAGGTACTGGATGATTCTGCAGAGGACAATCTGTACATGGGTATGTATCTCCCTGTATGTTAATAGAGCCATACTTGCTTATTCTCACTGAGGTGTTTAATGTACATATCCAGGAGACTTACACAGACCACAACAGAGATAGAGTTGGTACCTATGAAACGTTAAAAGTCTCCTAAGGGGTGGGAGAATGCAGAAAGGCATTGCACCAGTGTCATAGAATCATAGAATATCAGGGTTGGAAGGGACCTCAGGAGGTCATCTAGTCCAACCCCCTGCTCAAGCAGGACCAATCCCCAGACAGATTTTTGCCCCAGATCCCTAAGTGGCCCCCTCAAAGATTGAGCTCTCAACCCTGGGTTTAGCAGGCCAATGCTCAAACCACTGAGCTATCCCTCCCCCAGGTTCAGGAGGCCTTGCACTTTAGGAGAGCTGCACAGAGCAAGAGCTGCTGCATCCACTGACACTGAACAGGTATAGTTTGTGCTTCCCGCACACACTCAGCCTGGCTCTAATTCATCCAGCCAGAGTAAAAGGGTGGGAGCAGTGGATGGCTCCTCTTCTCTCTGGGGAATCTAGTGTGATATGCAAAGACTGAGATCATGTCTGCCTCATGCATGCCCACAAGGAGTGGAGGGAATTTCCTTCTGTCCTGTCTCCCCAACACCCCTGTGAAGAGTCAGCCACCGTATCTACAAGGATACGCCTCATAGTATAGTAAATAAAGAAATAGTAAAGGAGGCTTTTGAAGCTGCCTGGAAAGAGGGATCTGCCTAGCAAATGAAGCTGCTTTCCTTTGAAAGGCCAGTTTCCCTTTCAAGAGCAGATTCAGCCGAAGCCCACATTGTTTTTCGAGAGACATCAAAGATGTGGCAGTTGAGGTGGAAACACAAGTATAGTAGGGAGCCCAGCTTGTGTGGCTTTTTGGAGGCCCGGTCTCCTGGAGGGGCGTGTGTGTTAGATTCCTTTTGGTTGAATGAAAGTCAGTGCAAAGTGCAATTCAAAAAGCAGAAGAGGAAAAAAGTTGTGCTGCTGGGTTACAGTAATGGTGATAGCAGTAATAATAGTGGGGCCGCTTGTCAACCCCTTACTCATACTGGAGAGCAGTTACTCACATGAGTAGACCCACTGGAGTCTGAGCACAGAATGGGTGAGCAAACTAGGGGCATAACCACCTGCATAACTATCTCCAGTGTCACCCTCTCTTTAATCCCTGGAATAGTTTATGTGAGCAATAGCTCAGCAGTGTGATGAAAGGGTTCATAGACTGGGCCAGGAGTACTGCAGTGGGACAGTAAGGGCCGCTTCATTGGTACTAGTAGGTACATTTGAGAACATTGTAAAAAGCAATTCTTTCATGTGCAGTTAAAACCAAGCCAAGGCGTAGCAGCACTCTGCAGGGTGTGCAAGCCTTACTGTTCCGTCCGCATGTCTCAGGGCTAGTCTACACTTACCGGTTAGTTCGACGGCTGCGGATCGAAGTTCCGAGTTCGATTTATCACGTCTGTCTGGACGCGATAAATCGAACCAGGAAGTGATCCCCGTCGACTGCGGTACTCCAGCTCAGCGAGAGGAGTACCGCGAAGTCGACGGGGAGCCTGCCTGCCGCGTGTGGACCGTGTCTGAACCGCGGTAAGGTCGAAGTAAGGTATGTCGAATTCAGCTACGTTATTCAGGTAGCTGAATTTGCGTACCTTACTTCGATTTGGGGGGTAAGTGTAGACCAGCCCTTAGTGATGCTGTATGAAGATGTAGGTCTAATCCTGAGTGGGGCTGATTTTCATCCACACACTGCTTCCTTTGCAATGCTCAGGGAACACAGATCAGCTACTAGGCTGCTCTAACCTGGGACAAGGGCCTGCAGAGAATCAGGGAGCTGTAACCATCCCTCTCTGCTTTACAAAGAATGAGCTTGGCAAAGCCGAGAATCTGGCTGTGTATCTGTAATTCCCGCTAAAGTCAGAGGACGTGGTAAGTGCTCAACACGTCTCGAGCTCAGGCTGTCTGACATTAGGCATTCAGCTGAATGGTGTCACCATTGATAGCACTTCCCAGCAGGACGATCAGAAATACCAGGCAGGCTTTCCTTCTAAAATGTACTGTAGACAATCAAGTAGAATAGAAAACAAGAGAAGGTGCAGGACAGAGTGAGCTATTGAGACTTAAGCACATTGGCTTGTTTATTTCTTGCATCCATGTACACCATGCAGAGCTTGGTGCTAAGAAAACTGAGAAGCTGAGATAGAGGAAATGATAGAATTATTAAATGCTGCCAAAAGCAGCTTCTTCCTGAGCCTGCAAAGAAAGATTGCAGCATGTTATAGTTGCATCTTGATCTGTTTTAACATCACTGCTGTATGGTAGCAAATAGGTCTTTGCTGTAAATAGAGCGGTCTCACTTTACAGATGAGAGTTTGCATTGGGATTTTGCTAGTGTTGCAGTATCTTGTTTAACTACTTGTGAGGGAAAGGTCTCCTTGGTTTTGGCAGATCACCCCCTAACAGTATGGGACCCTACTGCCTAGCTGAGCCTACACATCAGACACAAAGGTGTCTAATGGTGGAATTGCATTGCTGGGAAACCCTATGCTATTATGGAACAGTGATAGCCACTTCGAACTTTAGGCTACAACCCAATTCCCAGCCTAAGCCCTGTTTTTGCTCAGCAGACCCCAGTGAGTTGGTGTTACACCTGTTTACACCTGCATAAATTGAGGCAGAGAGAGATTTAACTGATTGACCTAAGTTCGCAGAGTGAGGCAGTGGCAGAGCCATAGATAGAGCTCAGGAGTCCTGCTCTAATCACTATACAATTTAAAAAAAAAATTAAATAACTTTATCTAGTTTTACATTGACATCTTAATTTTCTGATCTGAGGTATTGGGTAATTGAGCTCTGTAGAGTGGCTAAGAAGGAATTAAGCTCATTAATTTAACTGGGGTTTGACAAACACTCTTATTTCAATCGCAGCACTGAATTGTTTTTGTTGTTCGTCGAGATGTGTTGCACAGATCCATTCCACCATCTGCCCTCATTCCCCTCTCTGTCGGAGCCTATCCAGTAAGAAGGAACTGAGAGGGGTCGGGGCAGATCTGCCCTCTTACAGCGGCATGCAGTGGCGCATGGTGCCAGACCGGAACCAGTGAGGGGAAAAAGTTCTCTGACCACTGTGCACAGGGCGCACACATACATATAGTGAAATGGACATGTGCAACACATCTTGAAGAACAGCAGTTACAGAAAGGTAGGTTAACCGTTTTTTTAATTATTACATAATTTTCTATTTGTATTTTATTAATTGAACCTCAAAAGGTTTGGTTTTATGAAAGAAAAACAAGTACCAGATGGTACCAGGCTGTGGCCCATCTATCCTTCCCCCACAGAAGTGTGAGGATTGCTTTACCCCTTCCTCCTGTGTGCCAGCTACCTACTTAACTGTGTGGTGGAGCAGCCTCTGCAGGGCTACTACTGTTCCTTTTTCTGCACAGGGGGACAGAGCCAAGGCCCCAGTGTGCCTTCCAGCAGAGGAAATAATCTGCACTAGGAATAGGGCTGAGATAGGTGACTGGGATGTGGACAGGTGGGATGGGGAGGGAGCAGACTTCTGGATCCAACGCCATACAGCATAAGTGCACCACTGTTCGTGGGGAGGGGGAAGTAATCTATAAGGCTGGTACAGGTTATTCCCTGTCTCTCCTGCTCACCCATAGCAGGGTGGGGAACTAGGATGCAGATTGGGACTCTGAGTCGCAGATTGGAACTCTGAGTCACAGGCTGGAGAAGTGCAACAATGCGCTGCTGCTTACTCAGCAAAGCCACGGTTTCACCCATAATAAAAATGAGAACACTCAGAGTTGTACAAACTAGAGCATGTTTCAAACTCATATAATTGCATCCATTTTATCTGTTGATAGTTACATAGCTATCCTGCCAATTTAATACATTACTAGTGAGGATACACATTCATACCGTATCATGTTTTGCTATTGATATTATTGCAGTGATACAAAAAACAATGCTGTTATGCAAGAAGGGAAAATCAAATCAAGAGGGTCTGGAAGCCAGGAGAATGGAAGTAGGGTTAGTAAATTGGCATCTGTTGTCTCCCAATTGGAGCTGGCCTGGGTAGTTATATTTGTCTCTGCTAAAGCAACAAGCTCTTTTAATTCTGCATCGCCTTGTAGCCTTGTTGGGTGGGATAAATTGATTACAATGGTTCTGGGACTGTGTTTATTTTATAGGCAAATATGCTAGAAATGTGTGTCTGCACTAAATTGGATTCCTTCTCTCTTACCCATGGTTGCTTTTTTTTCTCTTTCTTTCAGTGTTTGACCTTCTGCGCAAGGGGTAAGTAGCCCGCAGGGGACTTTGGGGAATAGAATGTTTAGGTGTTTGCAGTTCTCATCAGATGGAGAGCCAGCTTCTGAATGGAGGGGGACTCATTCACTAACTCCCTGGGTGAAATGCAGAGGCGATGTGTAAGATGGTGCCAGTTGTATGTCACTAAGTGGGTGTGAAGGAGACCGATTCCGATTGCAGTTACACCACTGTAAATCAGATACTCTCTAGATTTTGTAGTCACTGAGATTTACACTGGCATAACTGCTTTCAGAATCTGGTGAAGGGAGTCTGACTTGATTAACTTACATGTCAAGTGACCAGAAGAAGTTTTTAAATAATGTAAGTTAAAGTAACTTCCACCTTATACCCTCTTCTGTCATGTCTATGTATAGGGTATGTTTCCTTAGAGTTCCTTGCACTCGTTTACTCACCAGTGTCTAACCTTATGCCAATCACTATTGAATTCTCCCTCGCCCGAATTATTTGAGAGACCACATTTTGTAAATGCAGGAGCTTTTCCACCTCCACACATTACGTTATCCAGATCTTTGGGATAGATACAGTTTACAGCAGATCCTGAAGAGCTTACAATCTTAATACGCAAGACAGGTCCAGGAAGGGAGAAGGGAAGTATTACTGACCACGTTTTTGAATGCCCCTGTGTCAGAGAGAGATGAAGCGGTCAAGGTCAGACAGAGAGCCTCTATCACAGTGAGCAATTGAACACAAATCTGTATCATAGTCTAGTGCCTTTGCCACAAGACCATCCTTCCTTACTTGCTGCTTTGCTTTTGTTTCTCTTGGGTCCTAACACTCACTTTCAGTTCTTTAGATTCTGATGTGGGCTCTGCTTTTCTTTTTGCTGGGTCCTCCAACATAAGAACGTCCATACTGGGTCAGACCAGTGGTCCATCTAGCCCAGTATCCTGTCTTCCGACAGTAGCCAATGCAAGTGAGAACCTCTGCATGCTGTAGCACAGATGCAGTCTGATGTGCATGTGATGCACAATTTTCAGTGTGACACGATAGTTGTTATTGCAGCAAACAATTGACGACCATCACAGAGTAAAATGAGATCATCATTAGAATTTTCTGCTCCAAATGAGTAGAGGTAATGGCTGAAAATGCTTTCCAGAGTACCACTGCCAGGTAGAAACACGGGCTGGAATCCTGGCTCAACTAAAAAAACCCAACAATACAGGGGCGCGATACAGTTTTAAAATGTCATAGCATATTCCTGTGTCACTGTGCCGTGTGGCAGCGTTGTTGCTATTAACGTCATTATAGTGGTGGGGTGATGGTTTTAGGCCTCATCTAGTAGAGGATGAAAAGCTTTTCACTGTCTAAGCCAATTGAAGGGTAGCCTTTTCCTGAACAGAGTCTATTGTGTTGTGTAGCATGTTGTGGTAGTTTAGAGCGTTTGGCACTGGCCTCACTCTACTCCGATTGAAGCCACTGTTAAAACTCCCACTGACTTCAGTGGCATGAGAGTTGAGACAGTGGTGAGCACTTTTGAAAATCCCACTCTTAGCAACCACTGAAGACAATAATAGTCTTTCCATTGGCTTCATTTGGCTTTGGATCAGGCCCTTAATTAGGGGTCAGTAGAAACACCCTCATTGATTTCAGTAGGCATCGGATTGGGTCCTAAGGGTGTAATATTACAAGATACTGAGCACCCTCAGTTACCATTTATTTCAAGGCAGAATTGAGCCCTAAGTCTCTCCAGAACCTGTTACTTCTGCTTTGGAGCTAAACAGAAGAAATGGTACAAGACATGAAAGGAAGGTTTAACCATTGAGGCTATGTGCACACGCTAAGTGAAGGTCTGATTGTAGCATAGGTAGGCATAGCCATGTTAGCTTTAATCTAGCTAGCACGGGTAACAGTAGTGGCAGCATGGGCCAGCAACCAGAGCATATACCCAGGATCCTTGAAGGGCTTGTACTCTGGTTGCTAGCCCGTGCCAGATTAATGCGAACGCAGATACGCTTAGCCATGCTACAATCAGACCTTCATTTTGCAGTGTAGACAAATCCAGAAGCTCCTCTTCCCAAACTCCACTCCCATACTTTATTTAGGGCCAGGTTCAACTCCCAAGGAAGTCACTGGGAGCCTTTCCATTGACTTTAATTGCACTTGGAATGGGCCTGTAATTCAGAAAAGAAGGAAGAGGGATTAGGAGAGCTAAGTCTGCAGGGAGATTCCATACATTTTATTTCCCTTTACCACTTTTTTCTGGGCTGCCATCTCTTGCAGGTTAATGGTGACAGGATGAGAGGCAAGGAAGGTCTTACTGGTGATCAGGACAACCGTTGTCCCTTTGGGGAAGGGAGAAAACTCTCTTTTGAGTCTCTGCACAGCTCAGAAAAAGCCATTGTAATCAGCTGCAGCCACGAAGGGGGGCTGTGCCACTCTTTTGGAGCAACCCTTCTACCTCTAGCAGATGGCAATTATACTTCATTAGCAGTCCTGTCGCTCCCATTGCTTCTCCCAGGATTCAGCGACATGAAAATGTTGCCATGTGATGGGGGAGGAAGCTGGAAATCGGTGACAAAAATGGAAACAGACCATTAAGCTCATCTAGTGAAAGAATGGGCGGGGGGGGGGGGGGCTAAAAAGCACAGAGAGTAGTTTTCTGACAAGAGAGATGCGGTGCTGCCAGCTTCCTTGAGCTCTATGGGCTGGGGGGCGGACAGGGTGGTTAAAAGAGAGGGTAGCTGCTGCTAAGTCGCTGGAGACCTCTTGTGCATTGATTCTCAACAAGGGCTCAATCCTGCAAGATACTGAGAGCTCTGGCTCGGATCCAGCACAGCATTTAAGCACACCCTTAAGTCAGTGGGAATACTCACATGCTTAAAGTTAAAGAGTGCTTTGCTGCATCAGTGCCAAATACATTGCAGAATCAGGCAGAATCCTGCAAGATGTTAAGCATCCACACCTCCCATTGTCATCATTGAGAGCTGAATGTGCTCATTACCTCTCAGAAAGTGCTAAGCAGCTTGTAGGGTCTTGGCCCTATATTGCCATTTACACTTGGCTTTCACCTGTGGGCAGGGGAGAGGAGGGTCACTTAAGAGATTCTGCACGTCCATTAACAATGAAGACATAAAGGGGGCCACCAGGGTGGGGAAAAGGAAGTTTTCAATCTGACTCCTGAGACTTTTTCGCAGCTGTACTGAACCTTGAACAGGAAAACAGGGTTTTAAGAGCTGCTAAAATGATAAATCAGAAATATTTTCATGTTAATGTCAAACCCTACAAGGGAATATTTAGCCCTTAGTCTGGTCTCATTGAAACCTGGACGACACTGGTTTTATTGCCCTTTTCTTCAGGAGCAAATCCTAACTAGCATAATGTCAAATCAGAATCAGGCCTTTGGAAGACTACTTTTGATATGCAAGTTATGTGCCAACTGTATGGTGCTTGTAAAGGCCATAAGGCAATATACCAACAGCAGTTTCTTTCCATGAGACTGATAGTAATGGCTGTGACGTGCTTCTTTAGTAAGTGATATAATAATAAATAATACAGTTTTGCACTTTTTATAACACTTTTCATCCATGGTTGTCAATGTTTCACATTGGGGTAGGTATTATCCTGATTTTACAGAAGGGGAAACAGACAATTAGGGCCTGATTTTTAGAAGTGCTGAGAGTCTGCCCAACTCCCATTGCCTTCAGCTGGAGTTATGGGTGCTCAGTCCTCTGAAATCAAGTCCTAGGGGTCAGATTTTCAAAAGAGCTCAGCTCCCATTTAGGCACCAAAGTAAATGGCCAGATTTTCTAATGAGCTCAGCATGCTGGGTCTTTTGAAAAATCTCTCTCTAAGTGTCCGAATGGGAGATGCCAGATGATGAGCACTTATGTAGGTCCCTGAATGGGAGCTGAGTTCTTCTGAAAATCTGGCCCCCATTGTGGTTGCTGAGCACTTTTGTAAATCTGGTCTGAAATGACTTGCCCAAGATCATGCAGAGTCACAGACCAAAATAGAACCCGAGAGCTCTGTTTACTAGCTGACTGCCTTTTTCCTTTCAGTCCTGTCATGGAGGTGCCAACTGACCAGCCATTCACTGAAGAGCAGGCTCGGCTCTACTTTAAGGACATTGTCTTGGGCATAGAGTACTGTGAGTACCAAGATCAGTTGCACCTTTACAAAGCATTGCCTTGACCTACATTCTTGTTTGAAGCCAATCTTTTAGTCACTGGTGAACTGTCGGAGTAAAAGGATACTCTCTAATCATACATGGAGGGATTTGAAAGATTGGCAATGACCCGTCTCAGCCTGATTTTGTATGGGCTGTATCACAGTTATTCACTGGCAGCCGTTCTTTAAAGTGGCACTATGAAAACGATTAGTAATTTTTTTTTTGTTAACTCTCTTGGATAGAAATTGTAGACTTTAATCCTTACAGCTGTGCCAAGCTTGGCTGAAGCCAGGAAACAGCATTTGCAAAGACACAGGCTAAGAAAGTCAATTAGCTTCAGTTGAAGTGAATTTGCGCTGCTTCCAGCTGAGTTGTGGGGGAAGAGCTTGCAGCTGGAGGGCATCTGTCCTTGTCTGCTCCCTTTGGAATGCATCTCAGTGACTCATCATTACTCAGGGCTGTGACATGGGGAGAACATGCCACCTCATCACCTGCCATCACAGCTGGTGGCTTGTGTATTTCACAGAATCCTCATTCAGTATTCAGCATCTATATATTTTTAATGGGCTATTGCACAATTTATTTTAATAAATCAAATATTGTGTTTCTCCCTCTAACCTGGCAGATGAGTTCCCAAGTATTTTGGGCCAGATTCTCATCTAAGATCCAGGCCTGAGCACTACAAAAGGGCCAGATTTTATCTTTAAATGGTCATCAGGGAATTTCCCTGGCATAAGGGAACTGGCATATCACTGCTGACATAAAGATAATGAAGACAGCCCCTGTGCCAGATGCCACACCCCGCGTGTAGGGAAATGTTGGGGGAGAAAGGGAGTGGTTGTGTGGTGGACCCTATGCTAGTGGGATAAGAGCAACCTTTGGGTATGTCTACACTTACCCGGTAGTTCAGCGGCGAGCGATCGAACTTCTGGGTTCAACTTATCGCATCTTGTCTGGACGTGATACGTCGAACCAGGAAGTGCTCGCCGTCGACTGCGGTACTCCAGCTAGATGAGAGGAGTACCGCGGAGTCGACGGGGGAGCCTGCCTGCCGCGTGTGGACCGAGGTAAGTTCGAACTAAGGTACTTCGAACTTCAGCTACGTTATTCACGTAGCTGAAGTTGCGTACCTTAGTTCGAATTAGGGGGTTAGTGTAGACCTGGCCTTAGACTGACTAGCTCTTACTGGGACCGATGCACACTGGCCCTCAGGAATCAGGATCAAAGATTCATTTATGGACTCCTTGATGTGCCTTCCTTTTCTGCACTGAGCAGAGATCTAGCATTCCAGAGCTCACTTGCTGTATCTAAGCTATCCGTTGGGTTTTTACACCACACTCATCACCATGGTATCTGAGTCTCTACTAGATGGTCCCCTTACTTCCTTGTGATCTGCAACCTGGAGTTCATTATCTAGGTGCAGGAGGAAATACCTTCCTTCCTTCCTGGCTGGGGTTCTCCATTTAAGGCTTCCCTTTCTTAGCATTGACAGAGCCAGACTTCCTAATATTATTTAAATATTGCTGAAGTTTGCTGTATCTGTGCTGTCACGGGGAATGGTGGCCCTTCAAAATAGGCCAGATTTACATCAGATAGGGACAGTTACATTGGTATCTTTCTATTCCCTTGTATTTCCC
Organism: Terrapene triunguis; assembly: GCF_002925995.2. Taxonomy (NCBI): domain Eukaryota; kingdom Metazoa; phylum Chordata; order Testudines; family Emydidae; genus Terrapene; species Terrapene triunguis. The sequence continues at coordinate 3,327,022 of NW_020664582.1, read as the reverse complement.
TATATTTACTAGAGGAATACCTGGAAACTGCAGATGCTGAGGTTACTGAGCTGCAGTTTAGTTTTCTTAAGGGCTAGGACTGTACATACAAATGGCTCTCTTAGATGTCCCTTTGCAGTATTTCATGGCT